>NC_057836.1:54428787-54731818 GCF_910594005.1 Cervus elaphus | reverse complement strand
ACAACATGATCCTTTAGAAATTTTAATTTTTGAAGAAAACCTCCTTTAGCAGTTTTCCTATCTCCCACCTTGTCAGGCTGTCTGAACTTTCTGGTTATGATTATAATTATGAATACTTTAATTAAAATTCCATGTGTGATTCCAAATTTATACACAATGAAGGATCATTTCACAGAGTGCAGAATTTCAGATGAGCCAGGAGTGATCTTAGAGGTAATTTAATCCAACCACTTCCGCTTAATAAATTTTGAAACTGAAGCCCAAAGCCTTCAGTTCACATAACCAGGGCTCTTTCCACTAAAACAATTTAAGTGGATTTATTACTAAGTCTGTAAATTTCCAGGGGTGTAGTCTTACACAGAGATTTAACTTGATGAAGTGGGTAGCGTAATATAGAACCAGAAGGTAAATATTTTGTACTCTGCTGGCCATACTGTGGTCTGTTGCAACTTCTCAACTCTGCCATTGTTTACAAAAGCAGCCAGAAATATATGTAAACGTGTGGGCATGGCTACTTTACAGTGAAACATTTTGGACACTGATATTTTTTATTTCATATGATTTTTACATGCCAAGAAATGCAATTCTTTAAAAAAAAAATTTCCTGGTCACTTAAACATTTAAAAACCATTCTTTGCTTGAGGGCTGGAGAAAAACAGAGTGTGGGCCACATCAGGCCATAATCTGCTCCTGCCTGATGTAGAGAAATGCTTCCCAAACTCAGTCATTTGCCTCTAATCGTTGTCACTTTTGTCGTATTCACACTGTGATTCATATTGTTGCTTGCCTAGAGTTTTTCCCTGATCAGTTTACTTAAAAACAAAACCAAATAGAACCTCCTCATAAGCAACAATATTTTTGATATCATGGGTTTAATGTGCTAGTTATATTTTTCTAAAGCATATTAGAATATATATGAAACAATGATAATAAAAAATGTAGGTTGTTTTAGTACTTGAAATCCAATTCTTATCCCACTGGAGGGACATATACCACACTTTGGAAAATACTAACACAGGAGAAAGAACATGATATTAGCAGCCCTGAAGACTAGAACCTAGTCACCTGATGGCTGGCAGCCTCAGGTTCCATATCTTTAAATGAGAGGATGGGTCAGCTGATTGTGGAAATCCACTTCCACACTGATATTAAATAATAATATGAAATATGAAGACCCCCTCCCCCATTCCCCACCTTGCTTACATTTGAACTAGTATTTGAATTTTAGCATCTGTGCTGTGAGTCAAAATAACTGACACATGTTATTTAGTTTCTATAAGTTGGGCTTTTGTATTGTAATGTTAGAGAGGCAAAGTCCAAGTTTTAAACACAAAAAGAAACTGGAGTCAAATCAAATCATCCATTTTGAACTGTTTTGCCAGGGTGTGACATACCCAGCATGTCACGGGATGTGGAGTAAGTGGGCACCACCTCTGGAGAGAAGCAGACTGGCTACAACCTCCTTTTGTGGTGAGTGTATTGGAATAATAGTAAGTTTCATATAGGAATGCTTTCGGCTTTAGATGAAGACCCTGCTAAATAGAATTAATTTTTTCACATAACAAAAGTCCAAAGGTGAATGGTTGGTTGCTAGTGTTGATTCTGCTGGCCTGTAATCTATCCAGGGCCTGTGCATGTTCTGACTTTCTACTCCACTATCTTTAGAGTGATAACTTTTTGCCTTCATGCATATTCCTCATGTTTGCAAAATGGCTACCACAATTCCAGGCATTAAGTCCACCTTAAAGGCAGAAAGAAGAAGGGATGGGTGTCCTAACCAACTCTATTCCTTTCATCAGGAAAGAAAAAGCCTTCCCAATTCCCCTAGCAGGCTTCCATTTTTATTTGCTTGATCCTAACTGTGTCATAGGCTTTACTAACTGCAGAGAAAGCTGGGAAAGCCAGTGCCTAGCTTTTCTAACATCTTTAATAGAGAAAAGTAAGAAAAAAGTCATTGGAAGTGGTTGTAGGATTAGCCAACATATATTTCCCAAAGTTGAAAGTAGAAGATGTAGAATAGTCAAGGCCCCAGTCCTCTTCTTTTTACAAATGGAGAAATTAAAACTAAAATTTAAAATCTCATTTCATTGAATTAAAGCAGAAGTCCAGTGACTTGCTCAAGATCACATAGCTACCAAAGAACGGAGCAAGAGCTAAAACATTGGATTCTTGATACAGAGCTTTCCACACCACACACTACTTTGTACACACTATCATCAGTTCAGTTCAGTTCAGTCGCTCAGTCATGTCTGATTCTTTGCAACCCCATGGATTGCAGCACACCAGGCCTCCCTGTCCATGTCCTCCCATCACCAACATCCGGAGCCTACTCAACCTCATGTCCATCACATCGGTGATGCCATCCAACCATCTCATCCTCTGTCGTCCCCTTTTCCTCCCAACTTCAATCTTTCCCAGCATCAGGGTCTTTTCAAATGAGTCAGTTCTTTGCATCAGGTGGCCAAAGTATTGGAGTTTCAGCTTCAGCATCAGTCCTTCCAATGAATATTCAGGACTGATCTCCTTTAGGTTGGACTGGTTGGATCTCCTTGCAGTTCAAGGGACTCTCAAGAGTCTTCTCCAACACCACAGTTCAAAAGCATCAATATTTCAGCACTTAGCTTTCCATATAGTCCACCTCTCACATCCATACATGACTACTGGAAAAACCATAACTTTGACTAGACAGACCTTTGTTGGTAAAGTAATGTCTCTGCCTTTTAATATGCTGTCTAGATTGGTCATGAGACTTCCCTGATGGCTCAGACGGTAAAGCAGTAAAGCCTACAATGCGGGAGACCCAGGTTCAATCCCTGGGTCGGGAAGATCTCCTGGAGAAGGAAATGGCAACCCACTCCAGTACTCTTGCCTGGAAAATTCCATGGACGGAGGAGCCTGGTAGGCCCCAGTCCATGGGGTCGCAAAGAGTCGGACACGACTGAGCGACTTTTCACTTTTTCACAGGTTGGTCGTAGCTTTTCTTCCAAGGAGCAAGCGTCTTTTAATTTCATGGCTGCAGTCACCATCTGCAGTGATTTGTCACAGAGACCATTTAATCAACTTTTGCTATTATCTTCCAGAAAAAAAAAAAAAAAATGAAGAGGACATCATCCATTACCCCAAAGCAAATTAATAGCCCTTAAGTACTGATGTGACTTTAACTCCTGGGTCTCCAAATTTCACCTTGTTAAGGTTGCCTCATTTGAAGCCATGCCTTTGGGACTGGCCCCTCTATGAATCTCTGAGAGTAATCAGTGTTCAGAAGACTCTACTAGGTACCCATCAATATTTGAACAAGAATAGCATGCGCTGCCACCAATATTTTCAAATATTTTTTTTAATGGGGGAAGAGGCCCAAGAAGACAAAAGTGACTTAGGCCACAAAAGTTAACAATGGGCCCACACAGAATTAGGATCAGAATTTAGGTCTGCTTAGATTTTCAAGCTAGCATCTCTCTCCTAACACAAGCTAACCTGTACATTTTAACTGAGGAGGAAGCTTTACTTCTCTAAATATATTTATTTATTTTTCCCTCTTCTTCTTTGGGGCTTCCCTGATAGCTCAGACATTAAAGAATCTGCCTGCAATGCAGGGACTTGTGTTCGATCCCTGGGTCGGGAAAATCCCCTGGAGAAGGAAATGGCAACCCACTCCAGTATTCTTGCCTGGAGAATCCCATGGACAGAGGAGCGTGGTGGGCTACGGTTCATGGGGTCACAAAGAGTTGAACACAACTGGGTGACTAACACTTTCACTTTCTCTTCTTTACCTGCACAAGTAGTGGTAGTGTCAGCAGCAGCAGCGGCAGTAGCAGCGATAGTAGTAATAAAGGATCCCAGGGAATTTGGTGTGAAACACTCACCCATGTGCCTATTTTGTGTCTCATTTGGAAATGCACGCACAGCTGAGATGCCTTTACATCTTTAGTCTCCCCCATCCTTAGGAACCATTTTTGTCCTTTTACTTGCAGTTCAAGATCAACTCCACCTCCCCTACTGATCTTATACCAACTCTAGAAGAATGTAAGATTCTGCCCCAGCTGACCTTGACCTATTTTCTTCAGAAAATTTACTTATAAGGCCTTTTATTTTGATTTGCCAGCAAACAAGAACAACTAGCAGCCACTCCCCATTCTTAGTGTTTTTATAGCCCTAAAATGGCTAATTTAAGAAATGATTTGACTCTCAAGGAAAGTTACCTGATCAAGGTCA
The DNA here is from genome assembly GCF_910594005.1 of Cervus elaphus. Taxonomy (NCBI): domain Eukaryota; kingdom Metazoa; phylum Chordata; class Mammalia; order Artiodactyla; family Cervidae; genus Cervus; species Cervus elaphus. The sequence goes on along the minus strand of NC_057836.1, from coordinate 54,727,606 downwards.
CAGGCTTTATTGTATTTCCCAGCTAAGGTGTGGCCTTGGTTTCAAAGAAGAGCACAGCGAAAATGTCATTAGAAGTAAACCCAGGCTTGGGGATAAATGATTCTTACACTTAAAAAATATTGCAGTTGGAAGAGTCTTTAGAAAACATCTAGTCACATTCATTGTTTTATTTTTTTGATTAATTTTAATTTTTTAAGAAATAAAACTGGCTTTATTCAAAGACATAGCTTTCTGGTTTTGTTTGCCCCTAGTTTTATTGAGATGGAAGAGACATACAGTACTGTTTACATTTCAGGTGTTCAATGTAATGATCTGACTTACATACATCATGAAATATTTGTCACAATAGGTTTAGTGAATGTCATCATCGCACACAGATACAACATCAAAGAAACAGGCAAAAAGTCTTTTTTCCTTGTGATGAGAACTCTTAGGATTTACTGTCTTACCAACTTTCATTTACAACATATATCAGTGTTAGTTATCTTTATTATGTTGTATGATACACCCCTAGTACTTACTTATACCTGGCAATTTGTACTTTTTGATTGCCTTCATGTGATTTCCCGTCTACCCACCCCTGCCTCTGATAGCCACAAATCTGAATTCTTTTTCTAACTCCACTGTTTTATAGTAGAGGAGACTGATGCTCAGGGAGGGGAAAAAAAGATATAAACTCTCATGGAAAGTAAGGACAGCACTGGGGACTCTCTTATCCCTAGGTCAGCTACTCCTCTCTGCTGATGCCATTCAATAAGCACCCTCCTCTTCCTCCGTGGTGCCCACACAGAGGGTCAAGGTGCAGTTAGGGCAACATGGGTGGAGAGCCCTACTGGGGTATGCTCAGGACTTGTGGATGTGATAGGAGATCACATTCAGCCACGTTTGGAAGGATGAGGAAGAGTTGTCTAAAAAACAGGAAAGGACAATTTCAGGCTGTAAAATGTCCTCAGTGGAAGAATGCTACTTGCTATGAGGAATTATTGGCTATTGTTGAATGGAAGAAGCAGGACTGAATTCTTACACAGTTAAGGTTAAAGGCTTTGGATTCCTGCAGACCTAGATTCTGGTCACTCACACCCATGTGACCTCAGGAAATTTACCTCCCATCCCAAGCATTCTTGTAAAATGGGGATGACACCAGTACCAATGTTACCAGGTTGAAAAAAAAAAAAGGTTAAATAAAATCAGGAATCCAGAGTCCTCGGCACAATACTAGAAATCACACAGAAAGCACTCAAGGCACCTTATATTAATAGATGGTTATCCCCTGACCCTCCCCATTTGCATCATCTAAACTGGAGCTCCCACCTCCCACTCCCAGGGTATTTGCTCCAGGAAAGGAGACCACCTTCTCCACACTCACAGAGGAGTCAGATCTGTAGCACTTCTTTATAGATGATGTGTCCTGGAACCTTTGCCTTATCGGTCTGAGGAAGTCTGAGGTTAAAAAATTAGAAGTGCTCTTTCTTTCTGTACACAATAGCAGCATAAATAGTTGATGTTTGAAAGTGCAAGTGTTAGTCCCTCAGTCGTGTCTGACTGTTTGCAACCCCGTGGACTGTAGCCCACCAGCCTCTGTCCATGGAATTCTCCAGGCAAGAATACTGAAGTAGATTGCCATTCCTTTCTCCAGGGGATCTTCCTGACCCAGGGATTGAACCCAGGTCTCCGGCATTGCAGGCGGACTCTTTAGCACCTGAGTCACCAGGGAAGCCCAGTTGGTGTTTGAAAGTGAAAGTGTTAGCTGCTCAGTCGTGTCCGACTCTTTGTGACCCCATGGACTGCAACTCAGCAGGCTCCTCTGTCTATGGGGTTCTCCAGGCAAGAATACAGGAGTGGTTGCCATTTTGTTCTCCAAGGGATCTTCCTGACCCAGGGATCAAACCCAGGTCTCTCGCATTGCAGGCAGATTCTTTTACTACTAGCGCCACCTGGGAAGCTCTAAAAAGCAGCCTTCTTGGCTTGGCTCCATTGGGACTCGAACCCAGGACCTTCTGTGTGTAAAGCAGACGTGACAACCACTATGTTAGTTGGCGTTTATGTAACACTTAATTAGAGCACCTTCATGTAATAAGTTATTTGCTCCTCAAACAACCTGGTAAGACAGAGATTTCACTTCCATCTGAAGAAAATGATTTGGAGGAGTTGAGAGACTTCCTCAGGGGTCCTGATGTTCAGATCCAGGATTCCAGGTCAGGCCTTTCATAGCCAGCTGGGCCCAACTTGGAAACATGGGATTTAATTTCTTTGTCTGGAAGCTCTTCAAGTTCTCGTTTCCTGAAGATCTTCCTTAGCACTGGGTTATGGGATACAGCATTCCTTTTTGCTGCTCACTTGTGGTGAAGCAAGAATTCTTTCCACTCATACCCAGAGGGAATTTCATATAGTAATTTTTTTGATTCAGTTAATATTTATTGGGAGTTCGCAGGGCCCGTGTCTCTCCACCAGATATCATAGAGCTGCCGGAGATAGTGGAGGTGAGGTCACTGCCTCTAGCCCTTGTTATCTTGTCTAGACAAGATAAACATCCACACACAGGTAAGTATTTACAAAGTTAGGTATTTCAAAGTAAGAAACTAAAAATGTACCCATTTAGGAGGTGGATGAAGACAGTAGCTATCCTGGTCATCCTGCCATTCTGAAATTTAACAGTTTTCTGGTGTTAAAAAAAAAAAATTTTGAGACGCTAAAAAGCATGATCCTTTCATAGTTTGAAGTTCCTCATTTAAAGGCCTAGGTGAATTATATATCAATATAATTATATCTCAATAAAACTGGGAGAAAAAAAATTTTTTTAAGTAAAGACTTAGGTGATATCCTTCTGAATTGTGAACCCTGAGAGATAGTTACATAAATGCCTTCACTTTCTTTCTTTGTTTTTAATGTTCTGGCTATTTATTTACTTATTGGCTGTACCCCGAGCATGTGGGATGTTCGTTTCCTGATTCGGGATTGAACCCATGCCCCCTGCAGTGGAAGCACGGAGTCTTAACCACTGGACCACTAGGGAAGTCCCTGTTCCTTCACTTTCTGTCTTCAGCACCCAATATTGTGCCTGACTGAATTTTTCAGAGTTGTCACATTTTTCTCATTTTTTTTCATTCCATTTTCTTGTTATTCCAAATCGAGGTGCCTGAGCCATCTCTGTCTAACCCTTCCATGGGGTCCGGATGAAGTTAAAGAGTATCCTGGAGACCTTTCTCTCCTGGAGGCCTGTTTTTAGGCAAGGTGGGAGTTGGCCAGCTCCTCTGCACAGAGGCATCCTCACTCCCACTCGGTGTGATTGCTTCACACTGAGCAACCTGAAGATTGCAGTCTTCAGGTTGACTGCTGAACTCTAAAGGGTTGGATGGGCTTGCCTGATGACTGGTAAGTTTCCTTCGACTTTTTTTGTTCTAGGTTCCTATGCAGGAGCAGTGATTGCCATGCCGCTGGCTGGGGTGTTGGTCCAGTACATTGGATGGGCCTCTGTCTTTTATATTTATGGTGAGTGATTTGATTTCATCAGTTCCCATGAATAACTGGGCTTCCCAGGTGGCTCGGTGGTACAGAATCCCCTGCCAATGCAGGAGATGCAGGAAATGCAGGTCTGATCCCTGAGTTGGGAAGATCCCCTGGAGGAGGGAATGGCAACCCACTTCAATATTCTTGCCTGGAGAATCCCATGGACAGGGGAGCCTGGTGGGCTACAATCCATAGGGTCACAAAGAGTTGGACAGGACTGAAGTGACTGAACACACACACACATGGGTAATTGATAGATATGGCCTTTGACTATCTAATGGGGTTGGCTTAAGAGTTTACTGTGTGAAAATAGGGATTACTAAGACAAGTTTATCACATGAATGGAATACTTGTCTAACGATGATTCATTTAATGTGTATATAAAAGTTGAATTTCTTAATGAGCAGAACATAATCTTTCTTTAAATACCAGTTAATAACATAATGCCAGGAAAAATCAACCAAATGCTTTCTACTAGCTGAATATGGTGCCATTTGAGAATACTTTGAAATTTGACAAATTTAGAGATGGAAGAAAACGAGATGATATCATCAAGCCTTTTGTTTTTCAACTGCAGGTATTTTGGGGATTATTTGGTACGTGTTTTGGCTGTTGCAGGCCTATGAGTGTCCAGCAGCTCACCCAACAATATCCCAGGAGGAGAGGACCTATATAGAGACAAGCATAGGAGAAGGAGCCAACTTGGTTAGTCTCAGTGTAAGTAGAGAGGCAGAGATGAAGACTTGCCCCCTTTTTATGAGTATTTCTTTCAGTGATTGTGTTAGCCTCATAAGAAAAATAATCTGTCAGTATATTCACTAAAAATCTCACGGTATTTCCACTTTCTAGAAATTTAATACACCATGGAAAAGATTTTTCACGTCATTGCCAGTGTATGCAATCATTGTGGCCAATTTTTGCAGAAGCTGGACATTTTATTTGCTGTTAATAAGTCAGCCTGCTTACTTTGAAGAGGTCTTTGGATTTGCAATAAGTAAGGTAAACATACAGATTCTTGAACTTTAAATCTCTTGCTTCTACTGCAAAAATCTTTGCTTGATAAAATAATTACATTACTGATCAAAATTCCTAACACTTCTGTGACACCTAATACCCTGGAGGATAGACAAGTTATGCATTCTATGCACAATAAACATAGCTATTTAATTTCTTCTTAGTAAGGATCAGAGCTGTATTAAGCTGCTTTTAAAGATTTATGTTCTTCCCATTCTCAAAGTGTTTCTGAAGCTGACTCAAGAACTGCATATTAGGCAAGGATCAAAAGATTTAAGGGTGCAAGTTTTTTTTTTTTTTTTCCTATAAATTATTCGGGGAGGAGCAGTAAGAACCTTAAAGCTCATTTTGCAGATCACAGTCATAGCACTAATGACCAGTACTTTATGGTTTAGAAAGAACCTTTTTCAATGTCCCCAACCATTGCTATTAGGTTGCCTGTGTTTCAGGTATGAAGAGTGTGGATGGTAAAACATAAGCTGTCATCCTAAAAGTATTAAGTCTCCTTCCCACAGGATAAAGAACAGAGGCCTAGCAGAGGTAGATATCTGCATAGCTACAGGCACTGTCAGAAGTGACTATGGAAGAGCCAGCCCAGCCAGTAGTGGCTGCCATCAGGGGGTACTCACTCTGTGCCAAGAGTCTAACTGCCATGTGCCAAGTAGTTAAACACCCTCTGGGTACTGGGGCCTCTGTGAACGATTTTAAGAACAGACCTACCCATCTCAAGGAGCTTCCTAGAGGAGACGAGTGGGTCTATTCTTAAAGTTGTTCACTCATTCGTTGTTTATTCATTACAAAATTCAGGCCTGTCTCGGTCCTATATAATTAGATGATTAAATTTGGTGGTGAGGGTGAGGGGTTCAGTGGAGATGGTGAGGGTGTTAAAGAAGTACATCTCTCAGAAGTAGCTAAAAACAGCTCACTGTTTCTTTTCATTCCAGGTGGGTCTCTTGTCAGCAGTCCCACACATGGTTATGACGATCATTGTGCCTATTGGAGGACAATTGGCTGATTATTTAAGAAGCAGAAAAATTTTGACCACAACTGCTGTCAGAAAAATCATGAACTGCGGAGGTACTGTGGATTTCATAGGTGGCTTAAGCAGCTTCTATAGAATGAGATGAAACTGAATTGCAAACCATATTATTGAGGTTATGTCTAAGCACTGAGAAGGCCCTTAAGTCCATCCCCTAGCTGATACTTGAGTGTCCATCACACCCCTGCCTAGAGGTCATTCAGCCTGTCATTGTGCAACCTGAGATATGACAGTTTGGGAATTCCTTGGCGCTCCAGCGGTTAGAACTCTGTGCTCTCACTGACAAGGGCCTGGGTTCAATCCCTGGTGGGTGCACTAAGATGTGGGGCACTTTTTCGGTCATGTGGCCAAAAAAGAGATATTTTTTAAAAAGATATGACAGGGAAGCCTGGCATGCTGCTGTTCATGGGGTCTCAAAGAGTCGGACATGACTGAGTGTCTGAACAACATAGAAGATGGAAAGTGTGACTGAGGCAAAAAGATCCTAGTCTGGCTGAATTGGTTGCCTGTGTGAACTTCAGGTTGTTTTAATATGAAATGAAAAAAATTTCTCAGACCTTTCAATTCTAGTTCTGTTTCTCTTGGTATAGTCCCACTTCCCAGGATCTCTTGATTACCCATAAAGTTTAAATTTTATCCTTCAGCTCCTGAAACATACAGTCCTAGCATTTTCACAGTAGATAGGAGTCACTTATGCTCTTAAATGATTTTTCTTTCTTTGAAAGTCTACTATTTGGCAAAGATCTTTTTTTCTTATTGATGCATCAATGTATCATTTATAGGTTTTCTTCATACAGTGTCTTTATTCTAATTATCTGGGGGGAATTAACTTTCTGGTTCCATTTTTTTGATAGTGTTAAGATAAGGGAAGTTTGAACCATGTGCCTTGTTATGTAAGACAGGCCAGTTCCAAAACACAAATAGTTAGTATACAATGGTATGTGTGTGTGTGTGCACTCAGTCATGTTCAACTCTTTGCTACTCCCTAGACTATAGCCAGCCAGGCTCCTCTGTCCATGGAATCTTCCAGGCAAGAATACTGGAGTGGGTTGCCATTTCCTTCTCCAGGGGATCTTCCTGACTCGAGGACTGAACCCACTTCTCCTGCATCAGCAGGCTGATTCCTTACCACTGAGCCAGCTGGGAAGCCCTTATGCCATTACTACTTGTCATTAATTTTGTTTCAACAATTTAAATTATATATAGGGAAAAATAGCCTGCCAGTGCAGAAGACGCAAAAGGATGGGTTTGATCCCCAGGTCAGGAAGATCCCCTCGAGGAAGAAGTGGCAACCCACTCTCGTATTCCTGCTGGGGTAACCCCATGGACAAAGGAGGGCTGCAGTCCACGGGGTTGCAAAGAGTCGGACACGACTGAGTGACTGAGCAAGGATGCATGGTTCTCTTCAGTCGCTCAGTCGTGTCCGACTCTGCAACCCCATGGACTGCGGCATGCCAGGCCTCCCTGTCCATCACCAACTCCTGGAGCTTGCTCAGACTCATGTCCATTGAGTTGGTGATGCCATCCAGCCATCTCATCCTCTGTCGTCCCCTTCTCCTCCTGCCCCCAATCCCTCCCAGCATCAGGGTCTTTTCTAAGGAGTGAGTTCTTCCCATCAGGTGGCCAGAGTATTGGAGCTTCAGCTTCAGCATCAGTCCTTCCAATGAATATGCAGGACTGATTCCCTTTAGGGTTGAGTGACTTGATCTTGCCGTCCAAGGGACTCCGACATCACAGTTCAAAAGCAACAGCAACAGTTCTTTGGTACTCAGCTTTCTTTATGATCCAACTTTCACATCCATACATGACTACTGGAAAAATCATAGCTTAGGCTAGACAGTCCTCTGTCAGCAAGGAAATGTCTCTGTTTTTTAATATGCTGTCTAGCTTTGTCATAGCTTTTCTTCCAAGGAGCAAAATTCCATGGCTTCAGTTACCATATGCAGTGATTTTGGAGCCTTAGGAAATAAAATCTGTCACTGTTTCCATTGTTTCCCCATCTATTTGCCATGAGGTGATGGGACATGGATGCCCAGTAATGGTATAAAGTCCACAGTTTTAAAAAATATTGATTAATTAAAATTTAAAAACTTATAAATACAATTTTTGAAGCTTTTGCTCCATTTAGAATTGTTATAAAATGGTGGCTATATTCTTCGTGTTGTACAATACATCCTTGAGCCTGTCTTACACCAGTAGTTTGAACCTCCCACTCCCCACCCCTATACTGCCCCTCCCTCTCTCCATCCCCTCACTGGCATCCCCCACTGGTCCCCCATGTGTCATCCCCCCACATCCCACTAATTTATTCTCTGTATCAGTGAGTCTGTGAAGCTCACAGTTTAAAAAGCACCTCTGTGCCCATGATTTCACTGATTCTCTTTAGATGACCATCTAAAACAATCATTGACGCTTGCCCTATTCCTATAATAGTTTTGAAGAATGGATTCAGAAAGGTAAGCAACTTATTAAGGTTTACAAAAAAGTGCCTTGGCTTGTATTTCAACTTAATCTTGATATTCCTTTCTTTCCTTTGCATTAATTATCAAGTTCCCACTACATACTTGCCAGGCTTTGTACTATACCCATGGTACCTTCCCTGGACAATATCACAGTTTTGTTGGGGAAGGCAGAAACACAAATGAAAAACTACAGGGCAATGCTGAAAAGTTCTATGAAATGAGTAAGAAGAAGGAGATGTCAGCTTCTCTGGTGGTGAGTGGCAGGGTTGTCAGCTTCCTAAGTAAAGCAGTATTTGAACTGGACTTTAAAGAATAGTAAGATTTCTCCAGAAATGAGAAGTAAGTGATACGAGAAGAGTACTGAGGTGAAGGAACAGTCTGTGGAAATACGGTACGGGCACAAAACAGTGTTGTGATCAGGAAATGGTGGAGAGACGTGTGCGACAGTAGAGGGCTTCCCATGGGCTTCGGATGGTGAGCCAGTGGGTAAGAGTAGCAGAAACTGAAACCGGGACAGCAGGAGGAATTTATTATAGACTCTATACTTAGAGTATGGAACCACTGACAAACGTTTTAAGTAAAGGGGCAACCAATCAGATTTGTAGTTTAGAAAAATAATGATCCAGAGAATGGATCAGAGGAAAAAGAGATGGGAAGACAAATAAAGAGGTTTTTGAAGTTGTCCGGGTGAGAGGTAGTGGGGTCCAGAACTAAGACAATGGTCAGGGAAGGAAAAGCAGGTATTTCTAAGGCCAACGTCATGGATTCCTATATGAAAACTGAAGAAGAGGAAAAAGTCCAAGTTGATTCTGAGATTTCTGCTTTGAACATTCAATTACCATTTGTTGAGTCATGTCAATGGCCGGCGATCATGCTCAACACCTTATATACCCAATTTCATTTAATCTGCCAATGCTCCAAGGTTGTATTATGAGTTTTTGGCAGGGAGGAATGAGGAATCTAAGAGAAGAAGTGCTTGTCCAAGATCACACCCTTAGTGATTTTGAGATGGAATCTGAACCCAGCAGGCCTGTCTGATAAAGTCTGGGTTCTAAACACAGGCAGATAGATTAATTGAGAGAAGAAGAAAGAGTGTGGTGGTGGTTTTTTGTCTGTTTTGGAGTGAATATGGGGGACAGAGACTTGATTTGGGCCTGTTATCTTTGAGGTAACTCAAGGGACAATCGTGTAGCGATGTCTGGAATCAGCAGATAGTCTCTAGGATGAAGCATCATTTCACTGTCTTCTACCTCCAAGGGTACTTCCTGTCCCTGGAAACAGTACTTCTATCATCTTTCTATCTGCTATCAACTGAACTTGTGTGTGTTTTTGTGTGCTGGTGAGAAGGATCTTCATCATTTCCTTACCCTTTTTTATTGTGCTGGATTCACTTATTTTGAATGAAAGGAGCAAAAAGTATTTCCGTCCCACTGTATTTTATGTGCAAATATCTCATGGCATTATAAAGAGGCCTGAAAGCTTGGCAAACTTCTGAAAAGGAAGAATTTTGCCTTATGCTTACAGGTGGTGAGGCTCTGCTTTTTGTTTCAGATATTCACTACTGCTTTCTAATCACTTTTGGCAATAATACTACTATTTTATTTAAAAATTTTATTTTTGTTTCATTTTCTGTGAGACACCATCATTTGTGTAATCAATGGAGAATCACTGACGGTCTTAAAAATGGCAGGGGGAACTACCCATGAACAACTGATAATAAACATTCCTCATCCCATGGGCATCATTGTACCTCCTGGGACTATTCAGTGTTCAAGGCACACCAGGAAATTGTTGGAAAGCTCACAGAACACCTGGGTAATATTAGCAAAGTTGTGTAGTCAAGAAATATCTCTATAAGATTGTAAATATTGTGCCAGAATATGTGTACTAAAAGCTTGGGTCCGTGAAAATAGATTCTTTTTGATAAATTCATGAACTTGGGCTGACTGACTTGGAAATGACGTTTTCCCCTGCTGTTTCCCTTCACAGGTTTTGGCATGGAGGCAACATTGCTCCTCGTGGTTGGCTTTTCCCATACCAAAGGGATGGCTATCTCCTTTCTGGTGCTTGCTGTAGGATTTAGTGGTTTTGCTATTTCAGGTAAAGTGCCCTTTGGGTTTCCAAATCTTTTCCATAGATTCAGCAAGACTTGGGAGAAAGGAAGGAAAGGATATTGAGCATCTACCTTTGGCAGCCAGGCCATTCCCAAGGATCAAGGCCACTAGCTAGAGATTTTCATCTAGTGGGGATGATTTTGAATATCACTGAGAACTGGGCTTAGGAGTCCAGCCAAGCTGGAATTATCACTACTTTCTTCATCTTGGATGACAACAGGCAGGTGCCCTCTCTGGGGCACGGGCAGAATGCGTGTTGCAGGGCAAAGTGGCACCTTCATACTTTAGCACCAGGCCATCTGACCTAACAGAGGCTCTTGTGACTTTTTTGATTCTCACTTCCTACAGGAGGACTGCTAACATTAACTCACAATCAAATGATGTAGCCATTTGACATAAAGTTGTAGAATCAGAAGGGCTTCCCAAGTGGCATTAGTGTTAAAGAATCTGTCTGCCAATGCAGAAGGTGCCAGGAGTGTGGATTCAATCCCTGGGTTGGGGAGGTCACTTGGAGGAGGAAATGGCAACCCACTCCAGTATTCTTGCCTGGAGAACTGCAAGGACAGAGGAGCCTGGTGGGCTACAATCCATGAGGTCGCAAAGAGTTGGACATGACTGAGCACATGCACATACACACAGAGAATCAGAAAGTTTTAAGGGTGGAATTTTTCTTTAGTTTTCTGTCTTCTCCATGGCTTTCATTTTCCAAACAAGGACATGCAGATCCAGAGAGGTGATGTGACTTGCTAAGCCAGCAAGACTTAAGAAGAATAGTAATGATGATGTGAGCTAACATTGATCAGGCACAAACTCTGTGCAGGGGGCTGTTCACAGCCCACTCTGTGTATTAATCCCTGCAATTCTAATAGCTACCCTAGGGCCTTTGGTCTCCCCATTTTATAGGAGCAGAAACCAGCTACTGCATGAGAAGTAACGGTGCTAGCATATTACAGACTTCAGAAGTTCCCTGTGCAAAACTGGGTGAAAAAGTAAAACTTAGGGGTTTTTTTTTCCTATCTCTAAAAAAGATTGTAAAACCAAAAATTGTCATTTAACAGAACACTTGACATGTATTGCATCTCTGACAACATTGAGAAGCAAATGATATTACCATTATTTTACTGAGGAATAACTTAAAGCTCAGGAAAATGAAGGACTTTCCTATTGTTACACAACTGGGGACAAAGGAAGAACTAAGGTGCAGTCCTACCTGGTTTTCATGCCTGGGCTCTTTCCCATGATTCTGGACTGTCTTAAAGATCAAACAGGGTGATAACATCCTAGAATAGAAGAGCACCCAGCCTCTGGTCAAAACTACTCTTAAAACAGGGCCTTGGTCTTATCAAAATACAGCTGACCCTTGAACAATGTGGAGGTTATGGGTGCTGATCCCCCACCCCGCATAGTCAAAAATCTGACTCTACCGGAGTGGGTAGCCTTTCCCTTCTCCAGAGAATCTTCCCAACTCAGGGATTGAACCCGGGTCTCCTGCATTGCAGGTGGATTCTTTACCAGCTGAGCCACAAGGGAAGCCCAAAATACTGGGGTGGGTAGCCCATCCCTTCTCCAGTGGAACTTCCCAACCCAGGAATCAAACCAGGGTTTCCTGCATTGCAGGCGGATTCTTTACCAACTGAACTACGAGGGAAGCCCTCCTGTATAAAGTATTCCTCTGCATCCTGGGTTTTGTTGTATCCTCGATTTTGCATCTGACGATTCAATCAACCACAGATGCTGTGCACGCGTGCTTGCATGCTTAGTTGCTCAGTCGTGTCTGACTTCTTGCGACCCTGTGAACTGTACCCCACCAAGCTCCTCTGTCCATGGAATTTTCCAGACAAGAATACTGGAGTGGGTTGCTATTTCCTCCTCCTAGAGATCTTTCTGACTCAGGGATTGAACCCGTGCCTCCTGCATCTCCTGCAATACTGTAGTACTTACTACTGAGAGAAAATCTGCCTGTAACCATGCCGCTCCAACCCACTTTGTTCAAGGGTCAACTATAAATAGAGCTGATGAATAGTTAAATTGGAAAAAAATGTTTGCACTTAAAGTAGCTTGAAGCTAACCACTTGGGTTTAGGGATGCAAAGACCTGGGTATAAGGCCCCTCTTTGCTACTGCTAAGTCACTTCAGTTGTGTCCAACTCTATGCGACCCCATCCCTGGGATTCTCCAGGCAAGAACACTGAGTGGGTTGGCCATTTCCTTCTCCAATGCATAAAAGTGAAAAGTGAAAGTGAAGCCATTCAGTCATGTCTGACTCTTCGCGACCCCATGGACTGCAGCCTACCAGGCTCCTCTGTCCATGGGATTTTCCAGGCAAGAGTAAGGCCCCTCTTTAGTACTTACTATTTACAGAAGGCAAAAAAAAAAAATAAAAAATGCTGAGTGATTTAAATCCTCAGCCTCAGTTTCCTTATCTAGAGACTGGAGAGATATAATGGCAACTTCATAGGGCTGTTGGGAGATTGCAGTGAACTGAGGTCATTCTTTCATTCCTTCACACTTCCCAAGAGTCAGATACTGTTCTTGGCGCAGCAGATACTGCAGTGAAAAAAAGAAAAGTTTCTGTCCTTATAAAGTTTACATTCTAGTGGAAATAAAGCTTTTGAAGATCTTAGTCCCAGTACCAGATGCATAAAACAATTAAAAAATATTCACTATGGTGGTTCAATTATTATTCAATCTAGCCCAATACTTCTCAAAATTTAATGATGCATACAAGTCACCTTAGGATCTTGCAAAAAGTTTGATTCTGATTTAGCCAGTGTAGAGTGGAGCCTGAGAGCCTATATTTCGAGCAGGCTCCCCAGTGAAGCTGATGCCACTGATCAGTAGTCTACACTTTGAGTAGCAAGGATAGATCAGTCATGAATTGTTCCCAGCAGGATGTTAAGGGACATCTTCTTTTGATAGCCCTGTAATGCAAAAGAGATTCATATCCTGTCCACAGAGATATTGAAATATTCAGGCCCATATTGTTCCCAGATTGCCAACTTAAGCGACAATCAGAGGGAGAGAAATTTTTTTTTTCAGCATTTATACCGCGCTGGTCACTTTTAAGGTATGAACTCATTTAATCCCTGTAGCAGCCTGATGAGAAGGGTATTGCTATGTTCATTTTATTAGTGAGGACACTGAGGCTTGGAGAGGTGACTTAACTTACTCAAGTAAATTAAGTGATTAGGATTGGAATAAAGGTTTATCTGATCCAACAGTGAGACTATGGGAGGGACTATGGTCATGGGGAGGATGATTCCTTAGGGTCTGGGGTATATCAACTTTATAAGGAGTTTATAGGGATGCCAAGGGAGACTTGCTCAGTTTAGGAACTGATTATAAATAGGAGAGCTGAGACAGGTGAGATTAGAAAGATATGAAGAATGGGTGATATCTGCTTTAGAAGATGTCCTGTGTAGAGAAGACAGACTCTCTCAACGTGTGTGTAACTTGCTTTGTGTATCTGCTTCAAAAAAAAAAAAAAATATATATATATATATATCTATTAGTATCTCAGTTTCTCAGTGATTTTTCCCCCAAACCCCAGGATTGTGTAGCTAGAAACCTAAATGGCTTTTTTCATATTATCTTCAGCTGAACACAGATGTCTAGGCTTTGTGTCAGAATATAATACTCGCCAATCATATTAATTGCTTCTTATCTCTGGGTTCTTTTCTAATAAAGTGTTTATCACATTCAAATCAACAGTAAGATTAATTAATCTTGCAGCTGTTTTATATTCTGATTTTCTGCCACTTTGATCTGAAAGATAAGGTATGTTTATTCCAGAAAGGTTTTCTTAAAATTCTCTCTGAACAGAGGTAGGAAATAAAGCAAGCAGCCAATAGGCTGGATTAGAAAAAGAATTTTTTTAAATTCTATTTTTAGTTCTTTGCACAAAATAGAGAATTAAAAAGCAAGACAAGGGAAAATAAAAATATGAGTAAATAAAACCTATAACCCCCTGCTGTAATTTCAGAGTTCAAGTTAGTAATTAATTAAACAACTATATATTGAGTACCTACTATGTGCCAGACACTTTGCCAGCTCAGGAAAGTAAACAGGGTAGATGGATGTTGTACTGTAAAGAAACTGATGTTGGCTTTCACCTCTTTGTACCTATGTAATTGACATATATTATTTATCTTAATTCTTACAACAGTTTTATAAGAATGATTATCCCAGTTTATAGATGAAGAAGCTGAGATTCAGAAAGATTAAATCATTTGTCCAGGTTTGCATCTCAGTTAAACAGCCAGATCCAAGGTCTGACTCTGAAATGCAACCGTGGACTACACTGGCAGAATTGGTTCCCAGTGCCCGATGCCTCCTCTTTCAAAGCCTTATCCTTCCCCTGCCTTCCCGCTTCCTTCATTCCACTCATTCTTTTCTCCTGAAAGACAGAAGAATAGTGAGGTACTGGTGATTCTTTATTTCACCACTCCTTGCAGCATTACCTACTCGTAAAAGACCCCAGAGAGATGGGTGTGTTTTGCAGTGGCAGCAAATGCTGATATCAGCACCGAGATAGTTACTAGAGCTCAGCTGTCTGCCAAGAGCTCTCGTGTACATATTTCCCCTAAGCCTCATCTCACAGCATCTTTATGAGTTAAGGAGTAATATGACCCTCAACATAGAGATGAGGAAACAAAGTCCTGAAGATGACTTGTTTAAGAGATAAGAATAAGATTCGAATCCAGATTGACAAATTCCAAATCAAGTATGTATGTGAAAGTGTTTTATAAATTGCAGAGGCTCCTGCAAATGTTTGTGTAAATCTTTCTTATCCAAAAAGAGCCCTTTATAATATGCCGTGTGGTACTAAGGCAGTGGTAGCCTTTTGTGGTAGCCTTTTGGGAGTGAGCTGAGAGCTAGGAAGGAGGATATTATGAAGCAAGATTTAGTTTTAATCACGCTGTGTGTGATTGTGTGGGCTTCCCTGGTGGCTCAGTGGTAAAGAATCTGCCCACAGTGCAGGGTTGAGAAGATCCCTGGAGAAGGAAACGGCAGCCCACTCCTGTATTCTTGCCTGGGAAATCCCATGGTCAGAGGAGCCTGGAGGGCTACAGTCCAGGGGTTGCCAAAGAGCCGAGCACGACTCAGGGACTACACAGCGACAACGTGACTGTGTGACCGCTCACTCTGAATACCCGGGAGCCAGGCTGTGCTTCTCAGTGCTGCCCCAAACACCGTTATTTTGGGGTTTCAAGCCTAGGAGGTAGAGGTGCCATAATTCTCCCCATGAAGAACCCATGGTAGCCATTACTAATCAATCACATCATGGTTTTCTGCTATGAGCAGAGGCAGCCTGATAATCCTCAAGCCAGCCCTTTTGGTAAACGCATCTGTTAGTAGAGGAGAGAGGTTGATGAGAGTTGGGGAAAGCTAAATATTTTCCAAAATGTGTTTGGAATTCTGCTCCTGAGTCTGATTTTGAGATGTTTGGCTTCACTGTAGGTTTCAATGTCAACCACTTGGACATTGCCCCTCGCTATGCCAGCATTCTCATGGGAATCTCAAATGGAGTGGGAACCCTCTCTGGAATGGTCTGTCCCCTTATTGTGGGTGCAATGACCAAGCATAAGGTAATGGTTTCCTTTGGGGCTGTGGGTTATACAATGAGGGGACCGGAATACTGCACTACACCTCAAGGCCTGATCCCAGCCTGTGTGAATGTCTATGTCCTTGACTTGGCTGAGTCACTTGAGCTCCTATTTTTTTTTCTTCTTCTTTTAAAAAATTATCATTTATTGATGGCAGCAGGACTGACTGATGTTTGGTTCTATGTTTCTTAAACTGAGAAATAGAAGGTGTGTGTGTGTGTGTGTGTGTGTGTGTGTGTGTGTGTGTAGAAGAAGTGATAATACCATAAAGATTGTTTAAAGACACAAAAAAGAAACTGAGGCAATCAACTCAGGATAAATAAATTGCCCAAGGTTGTTTTATAATTCCAAGTAATTAGACTTTATAGTCATTTCCAATTATTGCTTAGCAGGCTCCAGCATGAAAATATTAGTGCAGTTATACTTCCTTATTATGAAGAAAACAAACAAGACATTAATGACCCTTCCTAAGAACCTACATAGGTGTGGCAGCAGGTCGTTACTGAACGTTTGTGTATTTAGACTAAGGTGGGTAGTACATTAGGATCCCAGATCCATCCAGAATTCAGCCACAGGCCACATGGTTTCTTCATCTCTGTCTTTGAAATGGTCTTAGATATGCTGCCTTCTGCAAATAAACATTGTCTGATACCATGGCATTTTTACCCAACTATTTCTTTGTTGTTGGATTGCCTATTACAAATATAACTTCAGAAATTCTCCTAGTTTCTTAGAGAAGAAAGTGTGGGATAACACTTCTTATCTTTTGATAAAAAAGAAGGTGGGCCCTGGTGACTTTACAGGCAGAGGATCCAAACTATCTCTCTGTTCATGAGATGATAAGATTAGTAACATGATTATTAATTCTGTTATGAACTTTTTCAACACAAATTCCCATTATTTTTTATACAATATATTTTCACAGAAAATATGATTATACATAAGCTACTGGCAGTCCAAACTGAGCACTTTCATGACTTAAATTGTCATTTATCCAAAGCAAGCAAGAAGGAGACCTCTGATATTTACAATGGTGGGTTCCTAAAGCAAATTTAATTTAACCTCATTTGTATACTCAGGATAGCTGTGAAATGGTGCAGCAAGGATCTTACAGGATGTTTATTTTATAAAGTATTTTTCTAAATTAAAAAACATGCATATTCACTGTAGTCTTAACTTTGATTTTTTTAAATACTCAAATTCCATTTGGGTCCTGGGCATGCATCTGCCACATGTCTTCCCAAGAAGCACAGCATTGCTTTGGGGTGACTAAGTGCCTTTGTCCCAGTGGGGGACTCCAGAAGATACTGTTAATTTCTGTTTTTGGTTAAAATGTTAACTGGTACCGTTTCCTTGTTCAGACCCGTGAGGAGTGGCAGAATGTGTTCCTCATAGCTGCCTTGGTGCACTACAGTGGCGTCATCTTCTATGGGGTCTTTGCTTCTGGGGAGAAGCAGGAGTGGGCAGACCCCGAGAACCTTTCTGAGGAGAAGTGTGGAATCATTGACCAGGATGAATTAGCTGAGGAGACAGAACTCAACCATGAGAGTTTTGCAAGTCCCAGAAAGAAGATGTCATATGGAGCCACCACCCAGAAGTGTGAAGTCCAGAGGAAGAAATGGAGAGGACAGAGAGGAGTGACCGTCAACGAGGAAGAGCTGACATCCTACCAGAATGAAGGGGAAAGCTTCTCAGAGGCATCCTAATGTCTCAGGGGCACTTCCGGCTCCTCCTCACTTTAGAACCAGGAAGTATCCACACCCATTGTCTTCTCCACAGGCTGGCTTGCCAGGGGGTTAACTCTAGGGACGTTGCATGTGGGGGAGCAGGGAGAGATTTACTCAGCAGTAGGGAAACAACTTGCTCCAAGTTCATAAAATGTATGGCTGCAAGTTTTTTGATTGGCAGTTGATTCTTCTCTCAAAGAAAAAACTATTCGGGAAGGAATGATTGGAAGAATAAGAGACAAAATGTCATGTTTTTCAAAGAAAAATGGAAGGAAATGGGGATATTTGGCCTGGAGGAGAGGAAAAAAATAGCTGCTACTACATTTCTGAGAGTAGCCATGTAGAGGTGGGTTTCCTATTCCTCATAAAGGCCACTGCTTTCAAAGGCCCTGTATTGTGCCAGATGCTTTATTACATTCTCATTTAATCTCCACACCCCATGACATACATTTTTTATCCCTATTTTACAATGAGGAAAAGAAAGCAACAAAAGATGGACTTGCCCAGGGTCATCCTGCCAAAAGCAGTGCTGAGATTGCGTGCATGCATGTGTGCTCAGCCTTGTCCGACTTTGCAACCCCGTGGACTTCAGCCCTTCAGGCTCCTCTGTTCATGGGATTTCCAGAGAAGAATACTGGAGTGGGTTGCCATTTCCTACTCCAAGTGTTGAGATCGGTGGAGTCCAAAACACATGTCAGTTTTGGAGAAGAAGGTTTTGCTTCAGGTTAGAAGAGATATTTTTAATACTGAAAACTGTAAATGGAGTGCGTTGTCATGTGGATAATTCCCTATTTTGGCAGGCATGGAGGATGGAAAACATTTGGGTTGATGCGGCAGAGAACATTCAAACATCATATGGGGGACTGGATTCAAAGATCGTTAGGGTCCTAGGTAAACTGAGAGCCAAATGAGTCTGTGAATTCATATGAATGTTAAAGTTGCTTGGTCATGTCCAGCTCTTTATGACCCCATGGACTGTAGCCTACCAGGCAACTCCAGTCCATGGGATTTTCCAGGCAAGAATACTGGAGTGGGTTTGCCATTTCCTTCTCCAGGGGGGTCTTCCCTACCCAGGGATCAAACCCAGGTCTCCTGCATTGCAGGCAGACTCTTTACCATCTGAGCCACCAGGGAAGCTCATAACATGAATTCGTACTTTTCTTATATATTTTTTTAAATAACAAGAGTCACAGACTATATGAGAGATTCAAATAGGTTTAAAAAAAAGAAAAGGAAAAATGAAAAACTAAGCAAAATAGCAAAGTTCCAGGAATCTGATGGTCAGAATGGCTGAGAAGAGGTAAACTAAATTTCACCCCTTTGGGGAATTCCCTGGCATCCTGTGGCTAGGACTCTGCCATTCCACTGCAGGGAAGTAGGATCCTACAAACTGTGTAGTGTGACCTAAAAAATATAATTTAAACCCATCATAATGTCAAGAATGTGGTTAAATAATGTCCCAAATTACTTGTAAATCTTTAAGGCATTTAGTAATTTAAGAAGTTGGTTTATGAATTTTATTAGGTAAAATTCTCTTAGAAGAGTCCTCTATTTAAAAAAAAAAATGTGTGTCTTTAGCCATTACGGCTGGTGATACTAGGAAGCTTGATCAATTATACAAAATTATGATCGAAGTATTCCTAATGACCTTACTCAGAATGATATTCAGGGAAACCACAATAACATAGCAGTAGTTTAACAGTGAAATATTAGAACGTAGACATCTGGGACAACCAGATCCATAGTTAGTGTTGAAAAACTTAACTTTGCATAAGGCAATAACATGGATACTGTCTAAATATATTTTAAATTTTAATGATATTTGAAAACAATGTTGGCATGTAAAATGTTGCTTGAAAATAAAATTATTTTCCTTTTTATTGTTTTTGAAAATTTTAATTCTACTTTCAGAAGAAAAATACAGTATTGTAGAAAAAATAGTAGATTTACTTCTAGTTTGTTATTGTAAGATTTTTTTCCTAATTTCTCCCATATATATATATATATATTTATTTCTGGTCCCTAACTGTATCAGCAGAATTGTAGTGTATTTTATAAAAAGAATACTTTTGGGGGGAAAATGCCTGACTGTCTATCAAATAGTATTATTTATGTCATTGGTATATCATTTATGTTATTGTATGTATTTAAATCTATTTAATGAGTGAAACTATGTAACTTAGAACAGTTCCTGGCACATAGAAAGTGCTCAATAAACATTACTTATCGTCAAGATTATCATCTTTTTGGATTGAGAAGAAAGCATGCTGTTTCATTTTCACTCTTGACAGGATTTATTGTGAAAGTCGTGCCATTTTCTAAGTAAAAAAAGAGAGAGAGAAATTTATGGTAGCCAGTGTTTTCTTTTTTTCTTCTGTTAATGACGTCAATAACTATTTTAAGAACTCACGGTAATCCTTAAGGCAATATTGCAGATTGTGACACAAAGTTGTACTTACTCCAACATTTGAAGTCAGCAGCATATGTAGAAATTTGATAAATTACTTTGATAAATCAAAGCCTTTAGGGCACCTGTCACTTGTCCTTACAGTATTTAAAAAATGGGGTCCTAAGTCATGGTGTTAAAAACTAGACAACACATTATTTTGTTGTGATGGGTTTAGTGAAGGTTGCAATGAACAAATAATTATATCGGAACATCAGGCAAATGTATTGAATGGTTTGCAAGTTACTGTACATTTTGCTGCAAATATTCATTTGCAGGTCAATTCTTAGAGGCAAACTATGGATTCTAGCAAGAAGAGAAGGCGACCTGAGGTGCTAGATTCTTGAGACAAGAAAGTTTGACTGGTCCTTTTTAAACAATGAAAGTTTTGGAACATGAGCATAACAAGAAAAGTAGGACTTGTTTAAGAAATAATGACACATTTATTATCCCTGTCTGGGTGTTAAATTCAAAGTAAAAATTGGAATCTACTATTTCTATTTCACACTGATTCCTTCTGAGCTCAACAAACCTTTTCCTGCCTCCCTGTTTCTTATCTCAGTTAATTACATCACCCTTTCACTGGAGCTAAATCTTTGAGTCATCTTTGACTTTTAAAAAAGTAGCCTTTTCTCTCTTCCCTGCCAAGTCCACTTAATTTTATTTTCAATCTGGAGCTCAATGTCTTACATCACTTTTGGAAAATTTTCAGCCATTCTCTCTTACTATACTGCTTTTGGCCCCTTTTTTCTGTAGGCGCTTTCTGAGAATCCAGAATGGATGCTGGTCTGTGGGTAGCACTCTGACCATCACTTCTGCATTTTCCAGGCTTTTTGCCTCTATCTGTGTTATTCTGGGTATCTTCTGACTTATTTTTAAGTTCTTTTATTTCTCTCTCTACAAGGTTCAGTCTGGTAAAACTCCACTCATTGTGTTCTTAATTTCAGTTATTGCATTTTCAATTTTTGAACATTTAGTAGTTCTTTTTCAATTCTGCTATGTCCTTAAATAAAATATTTCCAGTTCTCTGCTGAAATTTTCAACACTGTATTTTATTTCCTGGAACTCAAGGAGCTAATTATTTTAAAGTCTGATCAGTGTCACTTCTGGGGACCATGTAATTCTGTGTCTATTTTCTACTGGTTTTGCTGACTCTTGTTCACAGTATCTTATCTCAGTCTGTGCTTCGTTTTCTTTGCTCGTATCCAAAATTATATTTGAAAATGGCTTGTAGAATTTTTTAGAAAAAATGTTGGTTTATTTTAGACTTAAAATAATGTGTGTGTGTGTTTTTTTTTTGTTTGTTTGCTTCCTTTGTCTCCAGAAAGGATTTCCATTTGCTTCTTTCAAGAGCCTGAAGGCGTTAGCAATCTGGACTGTCTTTAATCCAGTTGAAAGACCTGAGATATTCTGGGCCACCCAGATGATCTGACGTTGGGCTATCAGCAGTGTGGAGGCTCTTTTTCTTTCAATTCACTCTTGTTCCTGAAATGCAGTACTTCAGGGTCCCATCCCACACTGCTGTGTTTTCCCCAGCATCCACCTTTTATGTCTATACCAGGCTACCAAACTACTCAGATATCAAATACTAGCTTTGTTATAATTAGCAAATGCTCCCAGGAGAAAAGTGGCCTCAAATGTCAGGCTTACTTCTCTGGACTTGCATCTTCTCCCAGATGGCCAGATGGTGGCCAGGTGATTTTTCACTGCCATGATGGTTCCACAATGCTTTTGAGCAGACATTAAAAACATTTTTTGTTGTCTTTTCTAGTGTGGAGTTGGTCTGAACTACCTAGTCTGCCATTAATGGATGCTGAAGTCCCTTTTAATTTTATCTTTACAAGTTCTCTAGAACTAATTTATTTCCCTAAGGTTATTATGGTGTTAAATTAAACCTCAAATATCAGCAAATGTTTATTTCTCTCTTGTGTTACTATCTGAGTGTGGGTTGGATTGGGTGAACTGGAGGCTTATTCCAAACAGTCAGTCAGGCACCCAGGATTTATTTTTTCTCCACTTGCCATTTTGTAGTTCACAATTTGGAACATATAAGCAATTTTTAAAATATACTTTTCCAGATTCTTTTCCATTATAGGTTCAGTTCAGTTCAGTCGCTTAGTGGTGTCCTACTCTTTCCAGCCCCATGGACTGCAGCACACCAGGCTTCTCTGTCCATCACCAACTCCCGGAGCTTGCTCAAACTCATGTCCATCGAGTTGGTGATGCCATCCAACCATCTCATCCTCTGTTATCCCCTTTTTTCACGTCTTCAACCTTTTCCAGCATCAGACTCTTTTCTAAGGAGCCAGTTCTTCGCATCAGGTGGCCAAAGTATTGGAGTTTCAGCTTCAGCATCAGTCCTTTCAATGAATAGCCAGGACTGATTTTCTTTAGGATGGACTAGTTGGATCTCTTTGTAGTCCAAGGGACTCTCAAAAGTCTTCTCTAACACCACAGTTCAAAAGCATCAATTCTTCAGTGCTCAGCTTTAAGAAAGCTGAAAACAATTATAGGTTATTATAAGATATTGAATATTGTTCCATATGCAAGAACCCTTGTTGTTTATTTTACATAAGGTTATGTGTATCTCTTAACACATACTCTTAATTCATCCACCCCTTCGCCCTGCCCCCCTTTGGTAACTGTAAGTTTATTTTCTATGTCCGAGTCTGTTTTTTTGTATGTAGATTGATTTGCATAATTTTTTAGATTCCACATATATGTGATATCATATGTTTGTCTTTCTCACTGTGACTTACCTCACTTAGTATGGGAATCTCTAATCTGTCCCTGGCGCTGCACATGACAATATTTCACTCCTTTTTGTGGTTAAGTAGTATTCCATTGTATGTATATACCACACTTCTTTATAAGATTTGATATCACCCTGAAAAAAGACATGGGGAGGGAGAAGGAGGCACGCTGGCTTTTCACTGCCTTACCTGGAAATGCAGTGTTATTTCTGCTCCTAGTTTGGGTGGAGAATAAAGGAGAGCATGTGAATTATTGAGAGAGCACTAGTTGCTTCTGTTACTCAACTCTACTAGGCAGAGGTCTTGTGAACTCTCACTTGGCACATTGAAAGATTCTCCAAACCCCAAAAATGCCAAAAATGCCGTGACTGTGCTACACGGTATTCTGGGAGATTGAAGCTAAGTTGTAGGGAGCAAATCTTGTATGGAAGAGCTATTTTGGCCCTTTCCAGGAGAAACCAAAATTGATATCTTTATTAGAATCAAAAGCCACTAGAGTACAATAGATTTTGGTCTGATTCAAACCTGGCCTTAACAGCCATGCGGACCAATTTGAAGAGCTAAGGAAGCTGAAATTTTCTTTAAATTTCATTTCTCACTGGATCCTGGACCTTATGCTAGGCCCTTTCCATATATGATCTGATTTAGTTCTCATGGCCACTCAATGAGGACATTTCAACTATTTATTCCCAAGTATTTAACTATTTATTAAAATATAAATGGCGTTTCAGAGCAGAACTTATACTCAAGAAATCTAATGGCCATATTTTCATCTTAATTCTTTTTTTAAAAGTTGAAGTATATTGATTTACAATATCATATTAATTTTAACTAAATATTAATCTTAATTCTTGATGTTTAATCTGGTCTCCACCTGTTCTCCTGGCTGCAGTAATTCCAGACAAGGGTATTTCTTAAAGTCAGGAGAACATCCCAGTAATTTCAGGAAGGTGTGAGCAGACTGATGGAATAAGCTCTGGTCGTTTGATCCAGATCCCAGTCCAAGGCCAGATGAAAAACCAGATGGACAGGTGAGATCTCTCTTCTCACCAACCACTGAACTGGAGTGAGATGGAAGAAAACCCCTAGGGAAAATGGGGCCCCTCTATTTTCCCAATTTTCCCTGGTTACCCTGATAGGAAGGTTGAACCCAATGCTTGCTCTGTGTGTGTGTGTGTGTGTGTGTGGTGTTGTTGGGGAGTTGCAGGGGGTTGCCAGAAGATTGAATTTCTCTCAGGCATCCAAGATATGGAAACACAAACAGTGCCCAGATGCTCAGTACATGCCCTGCACAGAATAGAGGCTCAATAGACATATTCTTCAAAATCTGATGCATTTAAGGATGATTATGCTGGAGGAGATTTTCAGGTTGATTGGTCAAACATGGCAGGTTAAATGTAAGTCTACTTCCTAACATTATAATAAAGGAATAAAAGAGCATATAAATTTTCCAGGACAAAGAAAAAGGAAGAGACAACCACATTTGGGGAGTGAAATAGGGATTTCACTCCCTATTCACTTCACGTCAGCTTTAACTGACTTAGGCAGAACCAAGTCAAAAAAGAAGGAAGCTGTTTTGTGTTACCAAATGAGGGGAAGCTGAGACGTTGGCGGTACGAGGGACAGGTCCCTCTGGAGAACAGAGTGAGTGGGTAGACTGGCTTTAGAGGACGGGAGCTGAAAACTCAGGGCTGGTTGAAGGTTAGAAATGTCTGATGTAGCAATCCTAGGGAACGTGCATGTAAGGAGTAGCCTTAACTGCAGAGCTCACCCACTAAAATGCCCCTCCCCACACCTAGTGCACAATGGGACAGGAAATCTCTGCATTCAAGAACACTTGTCATAGCTGCATATAAATTCTAAAAGGTAGAGACTTCAGTCTGTTTTGGTCACTGATGAATCTCAAGTACCTAAAACTGTGTCTGGCATTTAACAGTCACTTGGTAAATATTTGTTGAATAAGTGAATAAATGAATGAATGAACCTCATTAAACACAGGGGTTTAATTAAAAGTTTCCATTCTAAACACTGAAAACTTCCAGCCACATTCATGCACAAGTTTCCAAAATGCTGGTCCTCAAACTCATACCCTCTAGGCAGGAGACCTAAGAATTTACAGTGTGAGGGGTGGGAACTCACTTTCTAAGAGAAAGGCTTACAGTCATTGACATTTTGGGGTTTCCCCATCAAAATAAGTAGACCCCTGCCCAATCCTTTCCTGTGGAGACCACTCACCATGCCCTCCCAATGGGAATAAACATTCATTCATTCAATCTACAGTTATTTATCATCTATAATGAGCATTTCAATTATTGAGCATCTATAATGGTCTAGGCACTGGGAATAGAAAATAAACGAACAAAACAAGTCTCTGCTCTTATAGAGCTTACATTCTAGAGGGCAGACACGGCCAGTAAGCAGGTTGATAATTAAATTCAGTATATGGCATGTGAGAGGGTGATCAGTGCTAAAAGACAAACATAGATCAGGGTAAGCGGACAGGGGGTGAGGGGGTTGGCAGTGAACTTTCAGCAGAGACCTAAAGGCAGTGAGGCAGCAAGTCAGGAGCCTATTTGGGCCAAGGGTTCCAGGAATAAGAAAAAGCAAGTACAAAGGCCGTGCATGAAGTGGGAATACACCTGGCATGTTTAAAGAACACCAAGTCTTTTAAAGTGATCAGGTTCTAGATGTGTTTCGAAGGAAGACAGAACATTTGCTGAGAAGCAGAAGACTGGGGAGGATCAGACTTGGTAGGGGGAGAAATCCAGGATCAAAAATTTTGGATATGTTTGACTTGGGAATTTTATTTGCCTATTGATTGCTGAGTAGCAATACCAGTGGGCAGTGGAAGGCAGTCTGGGATTCAGAGCAGAGGTCAGAGCTGGAGCTGTACATTCATGAATCATTGTCATATCACACCGAAGGTAGTTAAAGCCACGAGACCCAGATGAGATCATCAAGACTTGCACGTGATTGAGCCCTGGGAGCACTCCAACAGAGAGAGATGTCAGGAGATGAGGAGGAGATGGCAGAGGATATGCAAAAGTGAGGGAGCGGGCTAGAGAAGGGGACCCAGAGAGGATGGCACCCTGCTGCTAGGTGAAGAAAGAATGGCTTGGAGGAGGGATGGTTGTTAGCTTAGGGTCTGGGCACAATTAGTTGCATCAAAGCTGCTGTTAAATGAAGTAAGAGGGCTGAGAATGGGCCATTGGAACCGGCGGCATGGAGGTCACTGGTGACCTTGATAAGAATCGTTTTAATGTAGTAGTGAGGATAAAAGCCTGATGGAGTGTATTCAACAAAGCCTGGACTTTTTACTGTCTTCCTCTTACATCTGAATAGACAGCCAAAGACTGCTGAGAGTTCAGGAAAGTTCCCGATACTAAAGACAGAGGTCAACACTGATAGGGAGGAAGGTAATTGGAGGAAACCCAACATTGCAGGGAGTAGAACAAACCTTAATCTAAAAGAGAAGAAACGTTACTGCGTGAGTGATGCAAAAATAAGTTTTTATTTCTTTTTTTTAAAGGAAGAAATGTTCAGAGAAGCAGATAGGGCTAGATAGAATCTTGAGTCTGGGAGGTGACTACGACTCCGGGGCTGGAAAGCTCTTCCAACACAGGAACAGAAACAACACAAAGTAACCCCTTTTTCTTCCTTTTCCCCCTTTCCTCCCTTCCCCTCTCCCTTCTCTCTCTCTCTCGTTTTGTTTAATGACAAAATTAACACAACTTCGTAACGACTCTGGTGTCCTTTATTTAAGGGAAACAAGCCGTGGCTGAGGGGCGGTAGGGAGGGGTAGTTCGATGCTCACTAGCCGTGAAGCAGTCTTCCAAGCGATTCTGGGCAAGAGAAAATTTGACAAAATGTTAGCAGGGACAACTCAGAAGCTGGGTGTGCTTGGCTAGGAGGTCGAGGATGTGCTAAGAAGGCGTGCAGGCCCTGTTTTCCAGAATGAGGTGAGCTCACCAACGCTGAGTCGGAGGATTGACTGGGGTTAGGTTTCCCCGTCAGGCGTATCCTGTCAAGTGCTGACTGAGGTGTGATTTGCGGCGTGGGCGGGGCCATCTTGGGATCCTGACGAGTTGAGGTAACCTTCTCCTGCCTGATTATAATGTCTGGATGCTGAAGTAAAGTTGAAGTCAAATTACTCAGACATACCACGGATGTGAGAGACTTTTGACCCTTTCGGCCAGCTGTACGATGACCTCTGTAGGATCCGGGTCAGCTGCCAGGTGGATCTGCTTCTCTTCCTTTCCTCAGCTTTATCGGGTGAGGCTGGATGGAGACACGTTTCAGTCAGGCTTGTGGCCGGGCAGAACTAACCTGCCGTATGAAAACGAGGAGAAGAAGGGGAACGTGTGTTGATGAAGTTAACTCCGCCACAAATTTCGTGCACAGACAGTCTCACAGGAAAAGGAGGAGCGAAGACAGATCCCGAAGCCGGTTGTGTGCTTACTCACTCAGTCCTGTCTGACTCTGCGACCGCATGGACGGCAGCCCGGCAGGCTCATCCGTCCGTGGGGTTCTCCAGGCCAGAGTACTGGAGTGGGTCGCCATGCCCTCCTCCAGGTGCTCTTCCCAACCAGGGATCGAACCCAGGTCCCCTGCACTGCAGGCGGATTCTTGACGGTCTGAGACACCAGGGAAGCCCAGGAATACTGGAGTGGGTCGCTATTTCCTTTTCCAGGGGAATTTCCCGACCCAGGACTGGAACCGGGGTCTCCTGCATTGCAGGCGGATTCTTTACCACCTGAGCCACCAGGGAAGCCCCCTGAAGCGGGTTAAAGCCACTCTTGCTGTGGGTCGTGGTTGTGCAAGTCTGTGGAGACCTGCAGACTTCTCAATATGAGGTCTACAAACACCCAAGAAAATATGAACCAGATGGTAAGTTGTAACTTCTCCCCAAAAGTCATCTGGAGAGAAGACTTATCAGTAATCTTCTACAGCTGCTGTCATAGTCTCAAAGGTTCCCATGATCCAAAAGAGTCTAAGATTGGGAATTCCCTGGCAGTCCAGTGGTCAGGACACTGGGCTTGCACTACCAGGGGGCACTAGTTGGATCCCTGGTCGGGGAACTAAGATCCCACAAGACACACAGCATGGCCAAAATAAAATAAAATAAGATTTGACTAGAACTACCAGTACTAAATTGAAGGAAATCTAGTAAATTGTAGTCACTGTCTGAGATGCTCTTTGTGGAAGACTGATTCTCTAGCTTAGGCGCCTGGCCTTCTCATAGTCCCATTTTCTTTTTTCTTTGTGGAACTTCATTTTCTATCATAGTTCCCATCACCTTCCTTCATTTGGAGTCTTCGTCCTAATCCTTTCCCATACCCCCTTTCTTCTTTCTCTACTGTTTAATAGATCCACTGGGGAGCTTGGCTTGTAGTGGTGGGGCAGTCAGGTAGGCAGGAACTTCTCCAATTTATTTATCATCTTTTCACACTGTTCCTAGTAGTGATTATAAAATATTGACATTAAATAGATAAACTCATTTTGAAAATACTTGCATGTAGTTTGAAGCTACATGATGTTTGACCATGATGTGTACTAAAGGGTGATGAGAAACACCCCAGAAAGATAATGTTGACATCCTTGATTGGAATGTAACTGTGAATTAATGGAAAATACTATGAAGTACTGTGAATAAATAGCCATAAAGCCTGGTTAAATATTATCACTTAAAGAACCATTAAGAAATAATGCTATTTATATAACCAAAGTGAATTCCATTTCTCTGCAGATCAAACAATTACGCACAGCAAGAGCAAGCATCTTGGCTTTTACTAATTACAGAATTTTTTTTCCCACAAAATAGCTTTTCATATTTTGATAGTGCTGATTGTTTTAAAGTTGTTCCCAAGGATTCATGTTCAAAGATCATCTTTCAGTCTATCACATTTTTAAGAATGATGTAATGCTTTCTTGATTATTTCAACATAACATAAAATGGAAATTCCATGGTTTGAGGTTTGCAGATAGTTCCTTTTTAATCTTCTTTAGGAACACATTTCATAATGAGTTTTGGTTTAAAATGTGATCCTGGTTTTCATCAGAATTTCTCTCACTCTATTTTTGTCTGAAATGGGGTAAAGAGTCAAATGACTTTTGGCTCTTTTTGGTCTAGTGTTTGTGGTTTCACACGGTTTTAATATGCTTGAGGATAAGATTTCATTTTTTGTAGAGAAAGATTTAAGGCACCGGTTGTCCAGCATATCCCTGTGAGCTGCACTCTCTCTGATGAAGGCCATAATATTTTATCTTTTTTAGAGAGATCGAAGACCATAGCTTTTATGGATGGATTCATTACTGTTTTAAGGATGAAACTGGTATTTAAAATATGCAAATGTTATTTTACTCCTATTTAAAACCCCAGAGATTTCTGTATTACTTGTCTATCACTTCAGGGAAATCACCACTGACTTTATGTCTTTGAGACACAAAACTGTGTTCAGGCTCACACCTCTCTGGGTTGGCTATTTCAGCAGGTGGTTCTTCTCCTGGTCTCCCCTGGGGTCACCCTTGTGACTGCTCATCTTGTGCTGGACTTGGTTCGGATGACCCAGATGGCTTTGCTGGCTGTGGTGCTAGCTGTCGGCTATAGTGCCCTGGTTCTCTACCACATGGCCTCACATCCTCTGACTGGCTAGACCCAGCTTCATTACATGATAGACATTATAGCTATAATAGGTACAATGCCCTTCTTACAGTATAAGAAGGAGAGAATGGAAGCAGTAGGGGCCTCTTGAGGCCAAGTCTCAGATGCCTCACAGCATCACTTGTCCCACATTTTTTGGCTCCAGAGCCATCCCCTGTTCAAGGAGAGGGATGATAGATTTCACCCCCTGATGGAAAGAGCCTCGAAATCACATTGCAATGGGACATCCATATTGGGTTGCAAGGATTATAGTGATCATCTTTGCAGGCAAATCTACCATAGCTTCTCATCTCAACTAAAATAAAAACCAGAGTTTCACTATGGCTCCCAAGTCCCTACATCTTCTGACTTCCTTTTCAATTTTGTATTGTTCCACACTTCCCTTCGTTCATTGCCCTCCTTTCTGTTACTCAAATGACCTCACCTTGTTGTTTTCCCTGTCTCAAATGCTCCTTCTTCATATCTAGGCTCCTTCTTGTCATTCAGGTCTTAGTTAAATGTCACTAAAAGTATATTTTAAAAAACACTTTATTGAGGTATGACTGAGACATTAAAAAGCTATGCTTATTTAATGTATATAACTGTATGAGTTTGGGAATAAGTACATACCCATGAAACCATCATCAGTGTCAAGGTCATAGACAGACCCATCACCACCCAAAGATTTCCCCCCATTATTAGTGTGTGGTGAAAACACTGAACATAAGATCTATACTTAGTGAATTTTGAGTATACAATACTGTTGGCTAGACACCGTGCTGTGTAGTAGATCTCCAGAATTTATTTTGCATAACTGAGATTTTGTACCATTTGACCA
This sequence comes from Cervus elaphus, assembly GCF_910594005.1. NCBI lineage: Eukaryota > Metazoa > Chordata > Mammalia > Artiodactyla > Cervidae > Cervus > Cervus elaphus. Next base: position 54,697,461 of record NC_057836.1, on the reverse strand, counting down.
TCACCTGCTCATATCCCTTCCTTGCTTCCTAACCCCAGTGACCACAATTCTACTCTGCTTTTGCGAGTTTGACTTTTTTTTTTTTTTTTTGCCACACGGTGCAACACATGGGATCTTACTTCCCCAACCAGCGATCGAACCCATGCTCCTTGCAGTGGAAGAATGGATTCTTAACCACTGGCCCACCAGTGGTGGTGAGGGGAGGTCCTGAGTTTATCTGTTTTAGATTCCACATAATAGAACCCTCATAATGTCTTAAGTTGCCTCTTACACTTTCTTAGCAACTCATTATTACTTGTATGCTTTTATCTATTTTATTTATCACTTTCTAAATTATCTTTCTTTTTTAATATGCTTATTGCTTATTTTTTCCACTGGAATTTAGGGTCTTTGGGAGCTAAGGCTTTGTCTGTCTTGTTTATTCCTATTTATTCAAGGATGAGAATGTGTCTTTGTAATGGTCCTTAACTTTGGCTACACTGTAGAAGGTGTGGGGTGATGCCCAGGCTGTACTCCAGACAACAAGAAATGCCAAAAGGATCCCAAAGAGCAGCCAAAAGGAAGGACCACTGGCTAGCCTGAAAACTTCAGAGAAGAGCAGGAACCAGGGCTGGGTCTTAAAGAGAAGGCAAGATTTAGAGACATGGGTCGAAGAAGAAAGCCTTCCTCTCAGAAAGAATGGAGGAGGAGCAACAGGGAAAGGAACTAGATACTGCAGAATGAGTAACGCCAGGAATCGGCTTGTTAACTTGATCTGATAAGCTGTTGGTATATTGACCGTTCTTCCTGAATTTTCCAGACTAGCTGATTTTCAATACTGTGTTCCATTTTCCATGTAAATCAACAACGCATCTTTTAACATTTGAGCATCTAAACTCCAACTCTAAGGCAGAAGCAACACAAAATCATAGTAAAATGATGAATCGTTTTTTTTTTTTAAATGATGAATATTTTTTAGAAAATATTAGGTTGGTGCAAAAGTAATTGTGGTTTTTGCATTGTTGAAATTTGCCATTTGATATTGGAATATATTCTAAATAAATGTGGTTATGTTATACATCATTTTAATGCACATTTCTTGCTTTTCATTTTTTCTAATGGCTTATTGCTTACTGTTTATATTTATTTTAGACTAGAGAAATAATGTTAGACAAAAAGCAAATTCCAGCAGTTTTCTTGTTTGAGTTCAAAATGGGTTGTAAAGCAGCAGAGGCAATTTGCAACATCAACAGCCATTTGGCCCAGGAACTGCTAATGAACATACAATGTAGTGGTGGTTCAAGAAGTTTTGCAAAGGAGATGAGAGCCTTGAAGATAATGAGTTCAGTGGCTGGCCATCAGAAGTTGATAACAACCAGCTGAGAGCCATCATCGAAGCTGATCCTCTTACAATTGAAAAGTTGCCAAAGAATACAATGTCAGCTATTCTTCCATCATTCGACATTTGAAGCAAATTGGAAAGGTGAAAAAGCTTGATAAGTGGGTGCCTTGTGAGCTGACTGGAAATCAAAAAGTTGTTATTTTGAAGTGTCATCTTCTCTTATTCTATGCAACAATGACAAGCCATTTCTCAATTGGATTGTGACGTGTAATGGAAAGTGGATTTTATACAACAAGCTGAGTTGCAGAAGAAGCTCCAAAGCACTTCCCAAAGCCAAACTTGCACCAAAAAAGGTCATGGTCACTATTTGGGGGTCTGCTGCCAGTCTGATCTACTACAGCTTTCTGAATCCTAGTGAAATTATTACATCTGAGAAGTATGCTCAGCAAATCAATGAGATGCACTGAAAACTGCAATGCCTGCAGCTGGCATTGGTCAACAGAAAGTACCCAATTCTTCACAACAGCGCAGGACCACCTGTCACACAATCAACTGCTTCAAAAGCTGAATGAATTGAGCTTTGAGGTTTTATTTCATCCGCCATATTCACCTGACCTCTCGCCAACTGACTACCACTTCTTCAAGCATCTTAACAACGTTTTTCAGGGAAAATGTTTCCACAACTAGCAGGAGGCAGAAAATGCTTTCCAAGAGTTCATTGACTCCCAAAGCATGGATTTTTACACTACAGTAATAAACAAACTTATTTCTCATTGGCAAAAATGCATTGATTGTAATGGTTCCTATTTTGGTTAATAATGATGTGTTTGAGCTTAGTTATAATGACTTAAAATTCACAGTCCAAAACCGTAATTATGTTTGCACCAACCTAATAGCTACTCTGATATAAGAAATCTTGTCATTTAAGAAAGCAACTTTGTATCCTTAACTAGGGGCACAGGAGTGATAAAAGTGATGTTTTAGGATTGTTCTGTAAGAACACATTGGAGATTAGAGGCCAGAAAAGGAAAGAGGTAGGTACCCCAGCCATGCTGGTGTATTTATCCACGTGAAGTGAATATGGGTCATGGTGATGGGGACATAAAGTCGAGGGTGGATGTGAGAGGTATTCAGGAAAAAGAGCAAGTCATGATGATGATGGGTCAAATCATGATGATGGGTCAGTAGTGTAACAGCTAGGAGGGAAGGGTGGCCTTACCCTCATGGGTTAAATTATTTTGGTGAGCATTTATATTGATCAGTTTCACAGAATTAAATTCACGTAATGCTGTGTGTTACCTGAATGACAGGGCAAAGAGCAGAGAGAAAAAGCCTGGCCCCATGTTTCCAAAACCTAAATCCTTTAGTTTCTAAATTGAGATATAATTCACATGCCATACATTTAACTCTTTTAAGGTGTATAATTCAGCGGCTTTTCATACATTCAAGAGGTTGTGCAGTCAACATCACTGTCTAATCCAGAACATTTTTATCACCCCAGAAAGAACCCTGTACTCATTAGCAACCATTCCTCATTCCCCTTTCCCCATCTCTTGGCAATCACTAATCTACTTTCTGTCTGTGGATTTGCCTATTGTGAACATTTCATATACTTCTTTCATTTCTTCAAGGTTTATCCATGTCGTAGCATATGTGGGGATGCATGTTCAGTTCAGTCATGTCCGACCCTCTGTGACCCCATGGACTGTACCTGCAAGGCTCCTGTGTCTATGGGATTATCTAGGTAAGCATACTGGAGTGGGTTGCCATTTCCGCTTCCAGGGGATCTTCCCTACCCTGGCATCAAACCTGCCTCTCCTGTGTCTCCTGCATTGGCAGGTGGATTCTTTACCACTGAGCCATCTGGGAAGCCCATTGTAGCAGATATCAGTGCCTTATTCCTTTTTATGGCGGAATACTATTTCATTGTATGGATATACCACATTTTATCTATTCATCAGTTATTTGGGTTATTTATGCTTTTTGACTTTTATGAGTAATGCCTAAACCCTGCATTTTAAGATTGTCTTTACTACATTCTACATTCTCGTGCTATTCTCAGTATTTCAAGGGACTACTGGAAACATCCCTTTGGCTCACACAGATGTTAGAATGATGCCATTAAAATGGAAGGTCAGGCCACTCCTTTTCTCAGAATGCTCCAGTGACTCCCTTCTCACTTGTAGTAAAAGACAATCCTGAGTACAAACTCAGACTGTTTTCCTAACTGTGTCTCCTGGCCCACCCTTTGTCTCAGCTGCCCTGGCCTTCTAGGTGATACTCAGCGCACTGGGCAGGCTTTCGCTTCTGGTTCTTCCTTGCCCCTCTTCTCCCAGGGATCTCAATGGATCACTGTCACCTCCTCACTCAGACCTTTTCTGATCTCACAGTTGAAAAGAACACCCTTGTACCCCCACTGTACTTTGCATATCCCATCTCCCTTCTTGCTGTATTTCCCTTAGAACTTATTCTATCTATATATTTTATTTTCTTATTTATTGTCTCTCTTCATTAAAATGCAAACTCTGTAAGAGTAAGAAACTTGATGTATTGTGTTCATCCATATATCCCCAGCACCTAGAATTGCATTTGCCAGATAATAGGTGTTAAATATTTGCAGAATGAATGAGTGAATATACTTCAAATTAGGCTGCTTAGGCTATTTAAAATAACAGATTTTGGGGGGGGGGCGCTGGGGGTTTTGACTGAAAGGATAACCATTCAGTATGAAAGTGTGTCTAACTCCTGCTGATTGAAAGTTCTTAAGAGCCTAAGTCTTTGACTATACTCATTAGTTTGACTAATGTAAAAGAAAAATACAGGCATTGTCTCTCAGATGCACCAGTTTATTTGGCAGAAAAAACTTCAGAAACCTGGGTCTCTCCTGGGGGAGGCTGTGGGGAACACAGGGAGTGTCTGATGGTAAGAAATTTGGGAACAGCTACTCTAAACAGCTATCTGAAAGGATGTTGGTTAATGTGGTTGGTTAATTACTGAGAAATTCCAGGAAAGAAAAAAAAGCTGCATTTTAAACAAACGTTTATCAGCATGTACCATTTGACTGGTCTACTGTCCAAAGGTTCCTGTTGCAACTCTTTTTGGCAGCACTTGTGTAAAACTGAGGCAGCAGTAAGTGACAAAGGTTTTATTTATCTCCCGTTATTACCTGTTGACTTTTTAAAAGGCTCAGTAACGAACAGCAGCAGGGTTAAGCAATGTCTTGTGAGGCCTAGGGTTCCCACGAACCCTCGAAATTTTCTGAACCAGTGAGAGAGAACATCAAGGAATCTTTTTATTATGTAGCTGTGTGAAATGAGGCTCCAAAAGGGGAAGTAATGTTTTTAAAGCCACACTGTAAAATAAGAATCTGCCAAAGCAAAATGAAACTAGTACTAATTTGAGAGAATTCATCTGAGTTGTACTGTGATTACACTGGACATTTTCTATACACAGATTCTATACACATATTTCATCAGTAGTGTGACCTTTGAGATAGAAGTTATTTTTTCTTTTTACTTTCAAGAGATCTGAGACTGACAGAAGCTGACTTACCCTAAACTTCAAGTAAATGGCAGAGCTAGGATTCAAATCTCCTTATTCAGATCTGTTATGAAAATCTTTGGTCTCTTTCTTTGAAGTCTTGTGTCTCCAGGTGGGAAAATCTCAGTACAGATCTCATAGTTCCCACCTCCTGACATTCACAAATAATGATGATGATGGTGATGATTATAACACATACTTACTGTGTGTCTACATTATTCTAGCTTCTGGGGTATGTTTTAAAAAAGCAAGAAAAATTCCTGCCCTGTGGGGAAAGAAAGACAATCAATACAATATAGAAACAGTTTATGTAGTTTTTCAAAGTGATATATGTGATGGGGAAAAAAAATAGAGCAAAGTAAGGGGCATGTTCAAATAGAGTGATCAGGGCAACTTCACTCAGAAGGTAATAGTTGAAGGAGTTGATGATACAGTTATCTGGAGTGAAATGTTTGATGAAGAGAGAAGAGCGATTGCAAAGGCTCTGAGGTGGGATCATGCCCTATGGGTTTGAGAGAGAGTAAGAGTGGTCAGTGTGACACCCATGGTGAAAGTGGAAGCAGGGAATGTTGCGGGAAGGTGAGATCAGGTGGGACAGGGGCCAGATTGTGCCTCATAGGTTACAGTTAAGACATTGGTTGGCTTTTACTCTCAGTGAAATGGGGGAGTCTTTGTAGGATTTGGGGAGGAGAATAAAAGTTACACATTAAAAGGATCCCACTGGCTGTTGTGTTGAGGAAAGTGAAAGGGGAGAAAGATGGCCACACCAGATACGTGCCTCCTTCAGAAATCTAGACAAGCAATGGTGATGGCCTAGACCAGAGTGGTAGCAAGAGAGGGAGAGAGAAGTGATTGGGTTCTGGATAAGATTTGCTGAAGGATTTGAGAGAAAGAGAGGAATCAAGGATACCTGTGACTTCCCCACGAGACATCTCCCCACTGAATCTTCTAAGCAACTCTGCTGCAAGGCAGTTGAGGGTTCAAGAACCTTCACGGTGTGTGTGCATCATATGGCAAAATACTTTAAAGTGTGAAGGGGAACGAAAAAACTTAAACTATTTCATCAAAACAATCACTCTATATAAGACACAATATCAAGTATCAAGAATCAGAAATCTACTGCTGTTATCTATTTGATCATGGTCAGAGCTACTTCATCTTTCTGAGCCCCAAGTTCTTTTTCTGTAAGATTGGGATCACTGTTATGCTGTCTCAATTATAAGACAGTGTGAACTCTGAGCAGTGATTTGTTTGGTTAACCGCTGGACTCACACTTAGAATGGTGCCTGTGACATTGTAGGCGCTCAGTAAACTCAAATGACTAGATGGAAGAGAATGTACTCAAGGACCTTGGGGGTGGGAATTGTAAGTCTGTGTTAGGTTTATTATTAAGTAAGACAACTGCCAAGACAAGCAGCTTTGGGGGAGACCTAAATTAACAGGATAATTACTTTGCTTTGACTCAGCCTGTCACTTTTGATTGTTCATATAATGAAATGATGAGGACATCCCCTCAGAGTTTCTAGCCTTTGGTACTCATATGCCTCTTCATAAGCCAGCAGCACCTGGACTTACGTAAGAACAACTTTGATGAGCATCCTCTTTTTAATTAAGGACATCTGCTTTTTCTGTCTGTCTCATTAGAGAGTTTCTTTGCACCATGAATCTGATCGTGGGTGAAGCCGATAATGAAAATATACAAGGTGCATAAAGTCGAGGGGAACTGAATTCTGATCTCCAGTCAATGACTTAATACATGGAAGCCCTTAGAACTGTAAGAAAATGCTCCAGAAATACTAGCCATTCTTATTATCTGTTTGTTCATTCATCCGTTCATTCATTTTCCTCCTCCCTCCATCCGTCCATTTCCTCCTTCCTTCCTAACTCACTAATCCATTCATTTTATGGTGTTTTCTGACACCTATTTGTGAAGGGTCTTGTGCTATGTGTAGGGCATATAAAGATGAATGAGATACTGCCCCTACTGAGTGAGATGTTCACACGAAGCCAATTAGAAAACAGTGCAGCAATGGCATCTGTCCAGCACATCTTTTTCCTGACATCCATGTTGTTATTGTTGTTGTTCAGTCACCCAGTCATGTCTGACTCTTTGAGATCCCATGGACTGCAGCACACCAGGCCTCTTTGTCCCTCATCATCTCCCGGAGTTTGCCCAAGCTCATGTCTATTGCATTGATGATGTCATCGAGCCATCTCATCCTCTGACACCCTTTTTTCCACTGGAGGAGAGAATGGCAAACCACCCCAGTATATTTGCCATGAGAACCTCATGAACTGTCTAAAAAGATTAAAATGACATTATATTAATGTAACAAATACCTGAGTGGGTGGTCCTAAGTTCCCCAGACTTTTGAGGTCCCCCTTTCTCTTCATATGGGAATAGAATGTTTCCAGCCCCCATTGCACGTGGGAAATTCAGCACCCTACGAAGAAGCGTTCTGATGATTCCTGTTTGTCAGTTCTCACCCCAGTTTCTGTCTTGTTCTTCATTAGTCATCTTGTCTCCTACTTTTTCTGTGCTAGATCTGAATGGATTTACCACAAGCAACCCAAGCACCACTACTCAAGCTTACTATGGATAAGAGATTTTTATCATGCGTTTTGTGTGGATAATGGGAGATGGAGTGTGTAATTTAAGCACAGAGTAGGAACCTAAGTTCATACTCGATGTCTTAATGCCTTGAAATTATCAGCCTTTCCTGCAATTCCCCTGTTAGAAATGCTCCCCTTTTCTACTTAGTGTCTTGCTCTAGATGTCACTCTGTTTTATTCCCTGTAATTTTCTCTTATAACCCCTCCTTCTGGTCCTTCTAGAGACTGGGGTAGGGGTTGGGCACAAGTATGGAAGCAAGAAGGCCAGAAGGAAAGTTGTGGTGGAAATCCAGGCAGCCAGTGATGACGATGTGGACCATCAAAAGGGGAGGTGATTAGTGAGCAAACAGATCTAAAAGTTTTTTTGAAGGTAGCGTTGTCAGGTTTGCTGATTTATTGGATATGGGGTTTTAGAGAAAAAAGGTCCAGATAGCCCCAGGATCATTGACTTGAGCAACAGGAAATGTAGAATTAGTAAAAGTAACTCATGTTTGGGCTTTCCTGGTGGCTTAGATGATAAAGAATCCGCCTGTAATGTGGGAGACCTGGGTTCGATCTCTGGGTTGGGAAGATCCCCTGGAGGAGGGCATGGCAACCCACTCCAGTATTCTTGCCTGGAGAATCCCATGTACAGAGGAGCCTGGCAGGCTACAGTCCATGGGGTCACAAAGAGTCAGACATGACTGAGTGACCAAGCATACACACACAACTCGTGTTTAATGCAGAATATCTGGAAAATATTTAAAATATAATTAAGAAAACAGCCATTATCCAGAGTTTCTGTTACCTAAAGATCATCATGGGTAACATTTCCCTGTATTTCCATCCAGTCAATTTTTTGTTCCTTGTTAATTGTTTTAGGTTTTTTCCCTCTGAATGTGTATATGTTCATATATACAAAAATGTAAGTACACATATAGAGCAGTGTATATATACATATACATATATTACTTTAGCTATTCAGTTCAGTCACTCAGTTGTGTCCGACTCTTTGTGGCCCCATGGACTGCAGCATGCAAGGCTTCCCTGTCCATCACCAACTCCTGGAGCTTACTTAAACTCATATCCATTGAGTCAGTGATGCCATCCAAGCTTCTCATCCTCTGCTGTCTCCTTCTCTTCCTCTCTGTACAGAAACCTATTTATCCTGCTTTTTAAAAACTGTTCATTCATTCGATTGTGTCCAATCTTAGTGGTGGCACATGGGATCCTCACTGTGGGGCAGAGTCTCTAGCTGTGGCACACTCGATCCTCACTGTGGTGCATGAGCTTAGTTTCTTCATGGCTTGTGGGACCTTAGTTCCCCGACCAAGGATCAAACCCATGTTCTCTGTGTTCCAAGGAAGATTCTTAACCACTGGGTCACCAGGGAAGTCCCTATGCTGCTTTTTAAAAAACTTTTAACCTAATTATATCTTTGAGCTATTCATATTCAGCATTTCTCTGTCAGCAAGCAGTGTAGTACCACCAAACTTCCTTGTAGCATTATTTTCTGATATTCTGAATATTTTCCCCTAGGTCAATAGATGGTTTCGGAAGACATTTTTAATAGATGCATAATGTACCACAGTATAGCTGTAGCATAATGTCTTTAGCTGCTGCTCTCTTGTGGACTTAATTTCCATATTCCTGCTATGAAAAATAATGCTGCAATCTTTGCCTGTAAATATTTGTATGTGTCTGATGATTTCCTCATGAGAAATTGCTAAACATGGAATCAGCAGTCAGTATTTTAAAGGTTAAAAAAAATGACTTCTTGATAATTGATCATTTCTCAGCATTATGCCTAACACATTTTGATGATAAGTTGAGAGTTTAAGGTCCCCAACAGTGAATCATTTAAACACTCACTTATTTAGTTTCTCACCAGGCTTTTAAAACTAGTGCCTACTTCTCTTCCAACTTTGATTAAACTGAAAAGGCTAACTATAATTAATCTGTGTTAATGAGCATGAAGAGCATTTGAAAGTCATGTAGAAACTGATGATTATGAAATCTTTTCATCTACCACGGTGCCTTTTATTTCACAGGAGAAGAATTTCCTTTTCCACCAACCCTATTCCCTTCTCTGCCCCTTATTTGGCATGGTCCTGGGCCCAGTAGTAGACATGTCTAAAACTAAGAGCCAAATCTAAAAACAATGAACGTTTTTCTAAACTTACAGCTTCTCTGGATGCTAGCCAAGAATGTCACTTAGGATGATGACAAATAACTGGAACCCAGTAAAACTGTTGGAGGGCTCCAGAGGCTTGGGCGTGAAGCATGAGGACAAAGTTAGGTCTCTGGCTAAAAGGCAGCCTTAGACTTGCACAGTAAACCTTGCTGTGTGCTTTGGATTCTGATCTGGCTTTGCAGGGTTGCAGCACGTGTGGGTATATCATTCTTCTGAAATACACTTAGATTCACTTGTTATTTATATTCCATTTGGGTCTCTCCTTCCCACCCACTGCCTCCCTGCTTGCACTCATACCCTCATCTTAGTTGATGTTATCTGATTATTTTTGGCATTTGAAACATTCCCATAATTCTAAGAGTCAAGGCTGTCTGAAAGGTATGTTCAGAGAAGTATCACTGCCCACCTCATCCCTGCTACCCCATCCCCCCTTCCCCCATTCTTCCCATCTCATCCCACCCACTCCTCACAGAAAACACTCTCATTAGTTCCTGGTTTATCTTTCCTGAATTTCTTTTGGATGGAAGCGTGTATGTTTTCTCATACACTTCTTTCTTACAGGAAAGGTAGCATACTGTATACATTCTTTTGTACTTGACAGTATATCCTGGAGACCATAGCAACTGCTCATAGAAATCTTCCCCGTCTTTACTTATTTATAGCAGCATAATGCATTCTCTTGGCAAAACTCTATTAGCCTTTGCCCTGCTTCATTTCGTACTCCAAGGCCAAATTTGCCTGTTACTCCAGGTGTTTCTTGACTTCCTACTTTTGCATTCCAGTTCCCTATAAAGAAAAGGACATCTTTTTTGGATATTAGTTCTAAAAGGTCTTGTAGGTCTTCATAGAACCCTTCAACTTTGGCTTTTTCAGCATTACTGGTTGGGGCATAGGCTTGAATTACCGTGATATTGAATGGTTTGCCTTGGAAACGAACAGAGATCATTCTGTCGTTTTTGAGATTGCATCCAAGTACTGCATTTCGGACTCTTTTGTTGACTATGATGGCTATTCCATTTCTTCTAAGGGATTCCTGCCCACTGTAGTAGATATAATGGTCATCTGAGTTAAACTCACCCATTCCAGTCCATTTTAGTTCACTGATTCCTAGAATGTCGACATTCACTCTTGCCGTCTCCTGTTTGACCATTTCCAATTTGCCTTGATTCATGGACCTAACATTCCAGGTTCCTATGCAATATTGATCTTTACAGCATCAGACCTTGCTTCTATCAGCAGTCACATCCACAACTGGGTATTGTTTTTGCTTTGGCTCCACCCCTTCATTCTTTCTGGAGTTATTTCTCCACTGATCTCCAGTAGCATATTGGGCACCTACTGACCTGGGGAGTTCGTCTTTCAGTGTCCTATCATTTTGCCTTTTCATACTGTTCATGGGGTTCTCATGACTGGGCCAGTCATAAGGGTCACCTCATTTCTTTCACTTTTCTCAGGGATGATAATCCTGAATTCTACTATCCAATGTCTAAAAAAAATCCTTTGTTTCATACATTTTGTCTGCTTTTCTAGTTGTTTAAGGTAAGAGCTTAAATTCAGTCCCTGTTATCCCATCAACGGTGTTAGCATGTGAAAGTGAATAAGCTGGTCCAATAGTCAACTGATAAGACTTCTAGACACAGAGAGAAAATTATCAATGATTATCGAAGCAATAGAAAAGAAAATTCTAGAACTGAATAGACACTTTCTCTTACACTGAAGGGGCTGAAGAAGTTATAAGCAGAGTAAATGCAACCACATCCACCCTGTGAAAATTCATAACTCTAAAAGAATAAAGGAAAAAATGGAAAACTTATACAAAGGGAGAAAAAAGAAAAGAGAAGGGGAAGCTTTCTGTGTAAAAGAAAGAAGAGCCGAGTAGGGACAGGATTCTCATTGCCAGAATGCTAAAAGATAGCAGACCAAAATTTTAGAGGCCTGAAAGCATTTGATTTTGAATCTAAAATTCTATAACCAGGCAAATTAAGATATGAGTGATAGTAAAATTTTAAGAGAATACTGTGGACAGCTTAATAGGAACAATTTAGAAAATAAAGTTGATATGGATTATTTTCTTTGAAAATATAGATTAATAAAAATTGACTTAGGGAGATGTAGAAAAATCAAATAGACCTGTATTCATAGAAGTTGAAAATTAAATTCAGTATATGCCTATTAAAAGGCACCAGGCCCAGAAGGATCTATAGGAAAGTTCTATTGAGAACAGATGAAAAAATTATAAAAATCTTTCTCATTCATTCTAAGAGGCTACCAGACCATGTTAACAATGCCAGACAAGCACAGAAGACCAGTGAAGGTCCAGTCAGAGACAGAAGTCTTGCCAATTGTTGAAAATGATGGAAAGAATTGATAACTAGTTGTAAAGTTGTTGCTCAGGTAACCAAAAGGATAAAAGGAGAAGTCTAAGGTGTCAGAATTGTAGCAGCTGCAAGAAAGCAGTTTACACAGTAGGGTATGAAGGAATAAAGACGTTGAACATATTAAAATGTAGACATATGAAGAAGGGAGCCCATGAGCTGAAACTCAGATCTCTGAAGAGAGGCTGCTGCCATACCTGTGCAGGTGTATCAGCATTGTGGGGAGATGGAGGGAAGTGGTGGTTGCTGAGGCTGCTTCTGCAAGGGTCAGGAAAGCAACAAACTGGATTCAGCTGTTGCTACGAGAAGAAACTGCCCTGGCTGGGTGAAGAAGTGTTGCTAGGATACTGTACATAGGAAAAGGAAGCAGACAGCAAGATCCCGGCAAGCTGTCAGGGAGGAGCAAATCCCTTCTTCCTCTTCTAGCCTCGTCATCTCCTTTGTTAGTCAGAGACTAGGAAGAAGCCAGATGGCGAAGCAGAAATGTGGTTTGTGCAATTCCAATCCCAGCATCACAAATCAACATATAGAAGAGTGGGCTTGGAGCTGAGAGAGCTCAGAGAGCACATACACAAGGAAAATTTACACCCATCCCATATTATAAATGGATGAAAAAAACTAAAACATCAACATATTAAACCTAACAATGTAGAAAAAAATATATCACAGCAAAGTAGGGTTTATCGCAGGAATACAAGGAAGCTTCAACATTCAGAAAGCTATATATCAACAGATGGAAGTAGATCGATTCTGAAAAAGCATTTGATGAAAGTGAATGCCTGTTCCTGATAAAATCTCTTAACAAAGCTAGTTAGAAAAGCATCATTGTATATAATGGTAATACATCAGAAAAATTCTTACCAAAGTCAGAAATAAGACAGAGGCATATTATCACTGCTCCATTTCAACATTAAACTGGAGGACTTAAACATACAACTTAATAAGAAAAGAAAATATTTACACTTGAGTAGAAGAGATAAAATTGTCACTTTTGGTAAAAATCTGATGTACTATTTTTTAAAAATCCAAGAAAAACAACGGAAAAGCTAGTAAGACTAATATAAAAATTCAGAAGGATACATACATGATCATATGATAAGCTAGAAACCATGTCTTTCTGAGTGTCAGTGATGATCAATTAGAAAATATAAAACTCCTGTTTATCTTACAATAAAAGTGTAAAACACATATCAGAAACTTAAGATTTGTAGAGAGAATAAAAACTATAAAATATATATAAATAAACCTAAAAATGTACAGAAAGTTCTATTAAAGGACACAAAAGAAAGTTTGAATAAACAGATCTAGATGGGAAGACTGAATTCCATAAAAGTATCACTTTAATTCAATCCCAATAGCAATTACAGCTGGATGTTTTTAAAAGGAAAACTAATAAACTGATTTTTAAAGTTCATCTGATTGGAAAAAAATGGGCCGGAATAAAAATTTTTTGAGGAAGAAAAAGGTTCTTGCCTTACCACACGGTAAAATGTACTATAAGGTGATATTAATTAAAATAATGTGACACTTAATGTGGAAATAGATAATTTGATCATTGACAGAGAAGACAACATTTAGAAACAGAGGCATACATTTATGCAATTTATGGTAAAATTATCATTTCAATAGCATTGGAAAAGAGAGACTATTGAATATTGATTTGGAAAAGAAAGTTAGGTCATAATTAACCACCAATTCTCAGATTAATGGGATACGGTTAACTAAGAAATTATTAGGAAAAAATATGTGACCACGTATTTAAATCTTGAAAATTAGAATGACTCTCCTAAGCAAAATATAAACATAGGAACCATAAAGAGAAAGAATGGATAGATCTGACTGCAGAAAATGGAAATTATTTTACCCAAAGAAAGACACTGTATTTAAGAAATGTATGACTGCTTGGGGGAATGTTTTTGCAACATATTTATCAAAAATGTACTTATAATCCAGTCACTGTGCTAATTCTTTGCAGACATGATTTAGCCCTCAGAGCAAGAGGACTAATTGGAGTTGATATTATTTGTCCCCAATCTGGCAGAGAGAAAACTGAGATTTGGAAAGTATTTATAAGCATCTTGCTTAATTTCTCACAGTTTCTAAGTGGTAGGGCCAAAGTTTCATACCAGTTCTGTTTGACTTTCAGAGCTCTTTCCCATGACCTTTTTTCTTCCTAGTGCTAGCTTAGTTTACCTTGAACATATTTAAAATTGCACTGTTATCTCATATGAAGTATTCTCTGACCTCATCTCTTATGCTGTGGTCCTATGGAGTATAGTCCCTTAAATCACCCATAGCACAATGAAAGAATAAATGGATTATATGGATAGTGTAATGTCAATGAGTCTACAAATATTTATTCTATGCAAAGGGAGAGGGATAACCTTATCATGTCCATTCACAATTAAAAGCTTGGCATAAACAGGAGCTAGTAGAGAAATTTGAAATTGGCCAGTTCTCTGATTTGTCGTGCGGTATTGTCAGAATTATTCATCAGGCTAGCTTCATGCTGACAAGTGATAATTTCTGCAGGGCAACTGAATTTCATGACCCAAGCCCACAGGAAAATCTTAAGCATGGAACTTGAAGCTTGCTTTATCAATGAATGACTCTAAACAAAGTCTAGATTGGGATAAAGTGGTGAAAAAAAGAAGTTCCCAGAATTTGGGGGAAAAAAACAAACCACAAACCCTTTATTTAGATAAAAACCTACAGCTCCCATTTTCTACCTTATCTTTGGCCAAATATTTGAACAGAGTTGCAATAACAGAGCTAAACTGACAGTTTTCAGTTAATTTCTTTTCATCTATTTCCTTGTGGTGCTGCTAGATTATGACTCCTGTTCCCTTTGTTATATGGGATTATTAACATTTCCTGAGCTGATCATTCCCATACCTCGTGGCTGTTTCCACTGTCCTCTGTCGTTTTAACGCTGGTATTTTTTAGACCTCTACCCAAGGCCTTTTCTGCTAGTCTCATCCAACCTATAGCTCCAGTTACTAGGATGTGCAAGTGATATCTGTATTATTTAGGGAGGTTTTGGCGACATCAGAGGACCCAATAATGACCTAACGATGATATCAGGTACCTCACAGGACAAGAAATCTGGAGATAGTGTGTTCCAGGGTTGGCTCAGGAGTTCAGAGACGTCATCAGGTACCAGGGTACCTGGTACCTCTTTACACCTTTCAGCTCTGGCACTCACGGAGCCATGTTACCAGTTTCTAGATGGCAGATGAAGCTCCAACCTGTTTCTCACATAATACTTTTAAAGTGGGAAGGAAGGGGGTTTTGAAGGCAGAAGAGGGCTCTCTTCTCATGTTGCTCTTTGCTTTTTAAGAGAGGAAAATCTTTCCTCAGTGGACTTCACTTGCCTTAGAAGTAAGTCATGTATCATATCAATGACAAAGAGAAGTGGGGTTACCAGGACTGACTTTGAGTGTGTGTGTGAGTGTGTGTGTGTGTGTGTGTGTGTGTGTGTATTAGATGCTTAGTCATGTCCAACTCTCTGTAACCCCATAGGCTGCAGCCCACCAGGCCCCTCCATCCATGGGATTCTCCAGGCAAGAACACGGGAGTGGGTTGCCATTTCCCTCTCCAAAAGGAACTATAGAAAGAAAGAAAGTGAAGTCGCTCAGTCGTATCTGACTCTTTGCAACCCCATGGACTGTAGCCCACCAGGCTCCTCCACCCATGGAACTTCCCAGGCAAGAGAACTGGAGTGGGTTGCCATTTCCTTCTCCAAGAATTGACTTAACCAATTTTTATTTCATTATTTGAACTGAGTACATAGAGCTCTATTAGCAAGGAAGATGGGAAGGAGTGGTCATTGGATGGTTAATTAACAATGTCAAATGTAGCACCCCAAAATCAATATCTTCAACCCAAATCTACTTCATGAAGTTTAGTCCCATTTATGCAAATACCTGCAAGACATCTATCTCACACTTCTCAGATTCCATAAACTCGCCACTTTCCCTGACAGTCCTTTGCCTAAACCCTGAGGTCCCGCCCTATTACACACATAGACCTTCTGCTTTAATGAAACAAATGACATTGCCATTCATTCAGTTTCCCAAAATAAACACCTAGGTGTAAACTTTAACATCCCTTATCCCTTAATCTTCACATTTAGTCAATCACAAATTCCCAATGTGTCTTCTTAATATGGCTCAGATCTTATGCTTTTCTTTATCTTCCTTTCCATAGAAACAAGCAAAATCACTAACAAACCAACTCATTATATAATATTTACAAAATTTTCAAATTGTATTTCTAAAATTTTTTTATAAAACTGTTTATGGTTTTAGTAAAAAAATTTGTATTTTAGTTATTGATGGATAGCACACATTTTTAAATTTTTAAGCAAATTCTGTTAGTGTACAGTCCCTAGAAAAGAGAGTATGAAGCAAAATTTACACACTTATTGGAGAAAAGGATGCAATCCTGAGGACATAGGAGAGGGGAAAAAGGGAATAAAGTAGAGAAGGAGGGAAAACAATAGAAGCTGATGTATTGTCAAGCTTAGGTATGCCTTCTCAAGAAAACATTGCTAGCTAATGTGGGAAATCTCCTGAGTGGTCAGTCATGTGGATTCACTGCTTTTCAGAACAGTCCTTTGTGAAAGAAGAATAAGGACATGGCATGTATCTGCAGTCTTGTTTCCATCTTCTGGCTCATTGGTGAAAACCTGCCTACAAGGCATTGAGAATCTCACACTTACCCCTTTATTACTCAGCCCTTTTGGACAACCACTGGCTGGAAAAACTAGAGTCTTCATGGAGTTCAGCCAGGTTTTGCCTCACACCAGACTTGCTATAGCTCCCGTGCTGTTGGCACAGTGGAGCCCGTGTCTCAGCCCAGTCCTCATCCCAGGGGAGGCTGAGAAGATTGAAGACGTTAGGATATGAGGCAACGGTGGCAGCAGCTGGTGTGTGAGCCATCTCTGGGATGGCTCCCATCTGGGAAGAAGGGCAAGTGACCCGTGCTGGAGAGTACATGAGGATGAGCAGATCTGGTGCGTGCGTGAACTGAACATCACACAATGCACGAGAAACGGGTGAAAGGGTGCGGGAAGTGCTCAACAGGTGACAAAAAAGGTAAAAAGTGCATATGGCAGAATTCTTTCATCTACTGTAGTATTTTTCCCGATACTTTTGGATGTCTTTTGTTTAATAATGTGATCTTGTTTTTTTAACTTATCCCTCAAATGTCAGAAAAGTCATAATTTTGTATTTTCAGAATTATACATTTAAATTTAAGTTTACATTTATTTTTCCATAAAGACCTGTATTTGAAAAGCAAAAGTTCAAAATTACTAGAATAAGATATTGAAGCATATTTTCATGATTTAAGGCAGCAAAATAATTTCTTAATCAGAAGACAGAAGCACAATTTGTAGAAAAAAGAATTCACATTAACATGTTTAAATTCTGTGTATCAAAATTGAAAGATAGCCCATAGGCTGAGAGAAGATCTTTCCAATGCATATAACCAGAAAGGTTTAGGATCCCACATATATAAAGAATAGTTACAAATCAACAAAAAAATCTAGGCAACCCAGTGCTAAAATGGGCAAAGAATATAGATGCAGGTCACAGCATCGGAAAACTGAATGCCAAAATAATAAATAATAAATAAATAAAAAGTTGCTCAGTCACGTTTGACTCTTTGCAACCCCATGGACTATATAGCCTACCAGGCTTCTCCATCATGGGATTTTCCAGGCAAGAGTACTGGAGTGGGTTGCCATTTCTCCCAAATGCCAAATAAACCAGTAATCAAAGAAATCCAAAATAAATGTGTTATTATTTCATACCCCAAAGTATAAAAACTGACCATATGATATGCTAGTGAAAATATAGCGGAATAAGAGTAGAAATTGGTAGAGCAAGCTTGTAGAGCAATTCAGGAGTCTTTTAAAGTTGAAACGCTACATCACTACAGTTTAATTTCTAGGTGCATATCCTAGAAAACATTTGAACCTGTATGCCTGGCGTTAGATGCAAGAATGCTTGTTGCAGGATTGATTGAAATAGTGAAAAATTGGAAAAAATCTTCATGTCCATCTATGGGAGAGTGACGACGTTGCGGATAATGATGAAGTAGAATTAAAACAAATGAATTAGAGCCTAGTGTTGAAGAAGCGAGTTGCAGAGTAATGTGCGTAAAACTTATTCCAAGTGTGAAAACAGAGAAGAGCACTGTGTACTGTTTGTGACTTGGTATATAATAAAAATGTAATATGTGCAGGAACGGCCACACACAAAGCTCATTACAGTGGCAAACTTGGGAGAAGAAGGAAAGTGGATGGCACTGGGGGTTGACAGCACCTTCAACTACATGTAAGGTTTTATTTCTTTCAAATAAGAAAATGAACCAAATGTGATTTTGATGAGTTAGTGACTTCTCGGGGTTTTAAAAAAAGATACTCTTTTTCTGTATGGTTGAAGACTTCATACCAAAAACATTTATAAAAGATAAAAATCTAAAAGAAATTAAAATTATATGCTTAAGAAATTTAAATAGAAAATTTAATTTAAATGTAAACTAAACGTATATTCAGAAGCATTTATTGGAAATGGTTGGAAAAAATCCCATCGCATATAAAATGCTAAAATTTTTATTTACAGCCCCAAACAATAGAGATCTGTCAACTTGATAAGAGTCTGCAGAATGATTCTACATGAAAAAGGAAAACAAAAAAGCCATAGAAAGGAAATGAGAAGGGCTGACTCTAATGGATAATCTGATTAAAATGCCTGTCACAGTATTTATTGATGCTGTTGATGTTTGCCAATATCTGTGTAAAGAGGAATATTAGGCAGGATACAGTTTTAGTGGCTGTCACAAAGAACCAAAAAAATAGCAGCTTAAACAAGGGAAAAATATATTTCTCTGTTGCACATAGCCTAGGTGTGAGTAGTCCAGAACTGACGCAGTAGTTCTAGAGTGTCAGAGGCCTGAACTCCTATCTTGCTGCTCTGTCAATTCTCAACCCACAACCTTCTCTTTTGGTCGAAGATGGCTGCCCCAGCCTTCACCATCATGCCCACATTTCATCCAACAGGAAGGAGGTGCAAAGAAAGTGGAGGGCGTGCGTCTTCCTTGTAAGGACGTGACTAGTGAGTTGCTCTGTCAATTCTCCCATTCCATGGCTGCACCTGGCAGCAACGGAGGCTGAGAAAGATTGTCTTCGTTCTGGGTGTCATGAGAACCCAAGCATTCTCATTCTTAGCACATGAAGGGTAACAATTAGGAATCTGAGGTCAAGTGGCAAAACTTCATTCTTTAACAGCTGGTAGAAAATTCTTAGGGTGAGAAATGTCTTGTTTATGGAACTATCTTTCAGTCACTTGGTGTGAAAACATATGCAGTGCAGAGACTAGAAAGAGAAGGTGCAGTAAAAGGAATGTGGATGTTTCTCTGCATAGGTAAATTTGCATTTCTTTTCCTACAAAGAGGAAAGAGGGAGTGATACTAAGTTATTTGACAGAAGTCTGGACTCCCCAAACAGTTATCAAGTCTGCCACTCAAAGAAAGGCTCTTTGGGGACTTCGTTAGTGGTCCAGTGACTGAGACTCCATGTTACCAATGCAGGGCGCCCAGGTTTGATCCATGGTCAGGGAACTAGATCCTGCATGCCACAACTAAGAACCAGCACAGCCAAATAAATAAATATATTGTTTTAAAAGGCTCTGTGAAGTTGGATTTTATATATTGATGTGTAGAAATCTAGGAAAGGACTGAGTTTCGGTGTGAGCCAGTATCATGCATGACAAGAGATTACTTGAGAAAGTAAACAGTTCACAAATGAAAGTATTCAGAATCACCTGTCAGCTTTCCATTGGTTTGTCCTTGAACCCAGTTTTGGAGGAGTTATTTTCCAAGAACCTTCTAAATTTTCATAGTGAATGAAGCCCTGGCAGGTCTCTGTCGTGTCTGCCAGATATGCTTGAGTTTTAAGAAGAGCACAACCCAGGCTGAAGCTACAGGCTTTGCTAATCTCAGTCTGATCTTGGGGGCATCCATTTACCCTCGGCCCAAGCTTCTCCTATCACTGAGAGACAACGTGTAACATTAAGACTCCACACCAGAACACTGTATGAAGTCACTGAGATTTGTTTGAGAATTTTGGTGGACATAGTCACAAAGATGTTCAGACTCTTAAATGCTGGCCATGGCTTGAAAGATCTCTAAGCATTAACTCTAGTACTTTTAAAAAAAAGTCCATATATTGTGGCATAAGATTAAAACTTAGGTTTAAATTGTTAGTATTTTAAAAGTTTTTCATATCTCAAGGACTTAGTTAATGATGTTGATTCATTCATTGACTGTGTTGTGGAAGATAACACAATGTATTAAATATGGTCCTTGCACTCATGGAGCTTTTCATTAATTGATTGATTCATTGAATATTTATGGAGCACCAGCTGTATACTTGCCACTGGGTTAAAAGTGAGGAATGAGATCTGCCAGCAGTCCTCAAGGAGTTTCCTATGGATGAAACAGACAAGGAGATAAACAATTACAAGACAGTGGGATGCATGCTATGAAAGAGGAAAGCTTAAGGTGCTGTGCTTGTCGATAGCAAATATACAGCTTTTAAAGCCAGTTACTTGTGGGATCTTTAAAAAAGAAAAAAAACTACAGATTGGGAGAGCCTTCCCAGTTTTCAAAGCATCTGTGATTTCTCTGGTCTTGTTTACAGAACAGAGCCTGAGAAAATCTTTCCTGCTAACAAGCCAGAATTTAGTTTATAATTAGACAAGAGAGCTCAACAACCAGGGGTGATGGAACATTGCCGAGAATCTTGGAGAGGACCAAGGGAAACAGTTTACAATTAATTTAAATTTTGAGGTTTTAAAAATGTCCATTTATTTTTCATGGAAACCAATGTCAACCCATCTCAGAGACTGGGAATTTAAGGGTGGAATTCTTTGTGGTATCTTCTACCTGCTTTAATCACAAGTAGCGACTATTGATGGCTCAGATGGTAAAAAAATATGCCTGCAATATAAGAGACCTGAGTTCAATACAGGAGACACTGGATCAGGAAGATCCCTGGAGAAGGGAATGGCTCCTCAATAGTCCAGTATTCTTGCCTGGAGAATTCCATGGACAGAGAAGTCTGGCAGGCTATAGTCCATGGGTCACAAAGATTTGGACACAACTGAGTGACTCACACACACACAGTGGCTGTTGAACACTAACCATGTGCCAGTCATTGCTTGATGCTTTACACTTTCTATCTTATTTTTTCTCTAAAGAGGCTAGAGGGATAGAGGATGCAAGTGTGAGATTCAAGATTTTGCCTCAGTGAGACTTTGCTAGTGGTCCAGTGGTTAAGACTTTGCTTTCCAATGCAAGGGGCACAGGTTCAGGGATCTAAGATCCCACATGCCTTGCAGCCAAAAATCCAAAACATGAAAGAGAAACAGTATTGTAACAAATTCAATAAAAACTTAATAGTCCACATTTAAAAAAATCTTAAAAATAGTTTTACCCCAATCAGTATCTGAGTAACCATCTCATCAAAAGGATTTGTGTTAACTTAAATGTAGGGAAGAAGCTGAAGGAGCTGAAGATGAATGGTTCTATGAAGACCTACAAGACCTTTTAGTACTAACACCCAAAAAAGACGTCCTTTTCATTATGGGGGACTGGAATGCGAAAGGAGGAAGTCAAGAAACACCTGGAGTAACAGGCAAATTTGGCCTTGGAGTACAGAATGAAGCAGCACAAAGGCTAATAGAGTTCTGCCAAGAGAACACACTGGTCATAGCAAACACCCTCTTCCAACAACACAAGGGAAGACTCTACACATGGACATCCCCAGATGGTCAACACTGAAATCAGATTGATTATATTCTTTGCAGCCAAAGATGGAGAAGCTCTACACAGTCAGCAAAAACAAGACCGGGAGCTGACTGTGGCTCAGATCATGAACTCCTTATTGCCAAATTCAGACTTAAATTGAAGAAAGTAGGGAAAACCACTAGACCATTCAGGTATGACCTAAATCAAATCCCTTATGACTATACAGTGAAAGTGAGAAATAGATTTAAGGGACTAGATCTGATAGACAGAGTGCCTGATGAACTATGGACGGAGGTTCGTGACATTGTACAGGAGACAGGGCTCAAGACCATCCCCATGAAAAAGAAATGCAAAAAGACAAAATGGTTGTCTGAGGAGGCCTTACAAATAGCTGTGAAAAGAAGAGAAGTGAAAAGCAAAGGAGAAAGGGAAAGATATTCCCATTTGAATGCAGAGTTCCAAAGAATAGCCAGGAGAGATAAGAAAGCCTTCCTCAGTGATCAATGCAAAGAAATAGAAGAAAACAACAGAATGGGAAAGACCAGAGATCTCTTCAAGAAAATTAGAGATACCAAGGGAACATTTCATGCAAGTATGGGTTCGATAAAGGACAGAAATGGTATGGACCTAACAGAAGCAGAAGATATTAAGAAGAGGTGGTAAAAATACACAGAAGATCTGTACAAAAAAGATCTTCATGACCCAGATAATCATGATGGTGTGATCACTGACCTAGAGCCAGGCATCCTGGAATGTGAAGTCAAGAGGGCCTTAGAAAGCATCACTACGAACAAAGCTAGTGGATGTGATGGAATTCCAGTTGAGGTATTTCAAATCCTGAAAGATTGTGCTGTGATAGTGCTGCACTCAATATGCCAGCAAATTTGGAAAACTCAGCAGTGGCCACAGGACTGGAAAAGGTCCATTTTCATTCCAATCCCTAAGAAAGGCAATCCCAAAGAATTCTCAAACTACTGCATGATTGCACTCATCTCACACGCTAGTAAAGTAATGCTCAAAATTCTCCAAGCCAGGCTTCAGCAGTACGTGAACCGTGAACTTCCAGATGTTCAAGCTGGTTTTAGAAAAGGCAGAGGAACCAGAGATCAAATTGCCAACATCCGCTGGATCATTGAAAAAGCAAGAGAGTTCCAGAAAAACATCTATTTCTGCTTTATTGACTATGCCAAAGCCTTTGACTGTGTGGATCACAATAAACCGTGGAAAATTCTGAAAGAGATGGGAATACCAGACCACCTGACCTGCCTCTTGAGAAACCTGTATGCAGGTCAGGAAGCAACAGTTAGAACCGGACATGGAACAACAGACTAGTCCCAAATAGGAAAAGGAGTACGTCAAGGCTGTATATTGTCACCGTGCTTATTTAACTTCTATGCAGAGTACATCATGAGAAACCCTGGGCTGGAAGAAGCACAAGCTGGAATCAAGATTGCCAGAAGAAATATCAGTAACCTCAGGTATGCAGATGACACCACCCTTATGGCAGAGAGTGAAGAGGAACTAAAAAGCCTCTTGATGAAAGTGAAAGAGGAGAGTGAAAAAGTTGGCTTAAAGCTCACCATTCAGAAAATTAAGATCATGGCATCTGGTCCCATCACTTCATGGGAAATAGATGGGGAGACAGTGGAAACAGTGGCTTACTTTATTTTTTGGGGGGGGCTCCAAAATCACTGCAGATGGTGATTGCAGCCATGAAATTAAAAGATGTTTACTCCTTGGAAGGAAAGTTATGACCAACCTAGATAGCATGTTAAAAAGCAGAGACATTACTTTGCCTACAAAGGTCCATCTAGTCAAGGCTATGGTTTTTCCAGTGGTCATGTATGGATGTGAGAGTTGGACTGTGAAGAAAGCTGAGCACCGAAAAATTGATGCTTTTGAACTGTGGTGTTGGAGAAGACTCTTGAGAGTCCCTTGGACTGCAAGGAGATCCAACCAGTCCATCCTAAAGGAGATCAGTCCTGGGTGTTCATTGGAAGGACTGATGCTGAAGCTGAAATCCCAGTACTTTGGCCACCTCATGGGAAGAGTTGATTCATTGGAAAAGACCCTGATGCTTGGAGGGATTGGGGGCAGGAGGAGAAGAGGACGACAGAGGATGAGATGGCTGGATGGCATCACTGACTCAATGGAGATGGGTTTGAGTAAATTCTGGGAGTTGGTGATGGACTGGGAGGCCTGGCGTGCTGCGATTCATGGGGTCGCAAAGAGTCGGACACAACTGAGCGACTGAACTGAACTGAACTGAAATGTAGGGATTCATAGTCTCACTGAGAAATAGCACTAATTGGCATAATTTTCATTACGTATTTAGGAATCCATTTGAACCAAACTTGCTTTCTTTTTTTATTTTTTGTTGTTTTTTGTTTGTTTGCTTTTTGCTGAACCAAAGTTTCTTGTTGAACATCTTTTTATGCAAAATGGAAGCAAGAGATAACTGTGAGAGAAATCAACTATGTAGGTATTTTTCCATCTAATCTGGGCTTTGTGAAGTGTAGTCAAACAACTTATTCAAGAAACCATTTTACTTTGCTATTCTTTCTTACCAATCAACAAATGGGGAAAGAGGTATTAAAAAATAGAAAGTAGCTTCTGGGCTTAGAAGGAGATGAGAAAAATATTTGTAGCTCTATTAAGACTGTTGGAGCTATTTCCTCTGCCACTTTATGTTTTTTGTAAATTATCTAGTTTTGCTCTCTTAGCTCATGATACTGCTGTCCTTTATCAACCTTCTTTGAGGAAATCCTTCTTTTGTTTTTAAAGTCAATTTATTTAAACTAAAACTAAAAAATAAAACCCAATCCACCTATTTCTCTTACTCCCCAACCTCTGCTTCTGGCGAATACCATTATATTCTTTGTGTCTTTGAACTTGTATTCCCCCCCCCCCCAGGTATATATATGTTTTTAATTTTTTATTGAGTTATATTTGATTTATAATATTATTTTAGTTATATGACATAGTGATTCAAATTTTTATAGGTTATACTTCTCTGAAAGTTATTATAAAATATTAACTATGTTCTCTGTGCTGTACAATATATCCTTGTAGCTTATTTATTTTACAGATAGTAGTTTGTACCTCCTAATCTGCTACCCATAGTTTGTCTCTCCCCACATCCCTCTCCCCATTGGTAAACACTAGTATTTCTCCATTTCTCTGAGTCTGTTCCTTTTTGTTATAGTCACTAAGTTATTTTATTTTTAAATTTCACATATGAGTGATAACAGATACTACTTGTCTTTCTCTTTCTGACTTACTTCACTTGGCATAATGTCCTCCATCCATGTTGTCACACATGTAAAAATTTCATTCTTTTTTATGGCAGAGTAGCATTCCATTATAGCTGTATAACGCCTCTTCTTAATCCATTTATCTACTGATAAACACTTAAGTTGCTTCCATATCATGGCTGTTGAAAAAAATGCTATTATGAACATTGGGGTGCATATTTCTGTTTGAATTAGTATTTTCATTTTCTTCATATATACACACATGAATGGAATTCTGGATCATATATTTTTATATTTTTAGTTTTTGGGGGGAACTATTTTCTGCAGTGGTTGTACCCATTTACACTCCCATCAATAGTGTGTGAGGGTTCCTTTTTTCCCACATCCTTGCCAACACTTGTTATTTCCAGTCTTTTTGATAATAGCGATTTTAACACATTGTGGTTTTGATTTGCATTTCCCTGGTGCTTAATGATATAGAGCATCTGTTTATGTACCTGTTGATCATCTGTATGTCTTCTTTGGAAAAATGTCTATTCACATCTTCTATCTGTTTTTAATCAAATTATTTGTGATTTTGCTATTGAGTCATATGAATTCTTTATATATTTTGAATATTAGCCTCTTATTGGATATATGATTTGCAAACATTTTCTAACATTCAGTAGGTTATCTTTTCATTTATTGATGGTTTCCTTTTTGGTGATTTTTAGTTTGATGTATTTGCACTTATTTACTTTTGCTTTTGTTGCTTTTGCTTTTTGCATCAGATTCAAAAAATCATTGCCAAGACCTATGTCAAGGAGCTCACCACCTATGTTTTCTTCTAGGAGATTTATAGTTTCAGGTTTTATATTTAAGTATTTAATCCATTCTGAGTTTATTTTTGTGTGTGGTTTAAAATAATAGTCCAGTTTCAGTCTTTTGCATGTGGCTGTTCGGTTTTCCCGACACCATTTATTGAAGAGACTATCCTTTCCGCATTCTGTATTCTTGCTCTTTGTCATATGTTATTGGACCATATGTGCATGGGTTTATTGCTGGACTCTTTATTCTCTTTCATTGATCTTTATGTTTATTTTTACTACTGATAACACAGTTTTAGTTACTGTAGCTTTGTAATATGGCTTGAAATCAGGGAGTGTAATGCCTCCAGCTTTTTATTTTTCCTCAAGATTGCTTTGGCTATTCAGGATGTTCTATGATTTCACACAAATTTTAGGACTGTCTGTTCTATTTCTGTGAAAAATGCCACTGGAATTTCGATAGGCAGTTCACTGAATTTGTATTTTTCCTTGAGTAGCTATCCATTTTAGCAACATTAATCTTCTAATCCATGAGCGCAGAATATCTTTCCATTTATTTGTATCTTCTTTAATTTCTTTCATTAATGTCTTGTAGTTTTCAATATATAGGTCTTTTACCTCCTTGGTTAAATCTACTCCTAAATATTTTATTCTTTTTGATGCAGTTGTGCATGAGATTGTTCTCTTAGCTTCTCTTTCTTACTGTTCATTATAAGTATATAGAAACATAACATATTTTTATATACTGACTTGTATCCTACAACTTTACTAAATTTACTTATTAGTTCTAACAGTTTCCTGATGGAGTTTTTAGCATTTCCTATACATAAAATAATGTCATCTGCAAGTAATGACAGTTTTACTTCTTCCTTTCCTGTTTGGGATGCCTTTGTTTATTTATTTTTTTATTGTTGAATCTCTCTGGTATTGATATCCAGTACTGTGTTGAATGAAAGTGGCAGCTTTTTTTCAGCTTTCCATTGATGAGTATTTTATTAGCTGTACAGTTGTCATATTTGGCCTTTACTAGGTTTAATACATTCTCTCTATATCCACTCTGTTGAGAACTTTTTTAAATCATGAAAGGATATTGAAGTTTGTCAGATGCTTTGTTCTGCATCTACTGAGATGATCATATATGATTTTTATCCTTCATTTTGTTACTGTGGTGTATCATATTTAATCTTTATAAACATTTCTGTGGAAATTCTTAGTTTCATTTTACAAATGGATAACTGAGTGTCAAAGTATAGTCTGTCTCGGTTTACACGGTCAGAGGGAAGAGCTGAGATTTAAACACAGTGTCTGTGAGATTCAAGCCCTGTTCTCTTAGTCCCTAAGCTGCAATTCGTCCCAGATGCTACCATTCTTACAATAAAAACATTTTAGCTGTCTATCATTTACAACTTTATGCTCTCCTGGCTACTTTTGAAAAACACAGCTAATAAGAAACATAGCAATAAATGTTTAAGAGAAGAACAGTTGTGACAAAAATTAAAGGGAAATCAAAAGCCCTTTGAGGCGGGGACAATATCACACTAAAATAATCACATTAATCATTTTCCATAAATGTTTGTTGAACGAGCAAATGATAGTGATTTTAAGCTTAAAAATTCCTAGAAGCTGGAGCACGAAGAGGAGCATGATATGTCTAACATAAGAGAGCATATCAGTTCAGTTCAGTTCAGTTGCTCAGTCGTGTCCGACTCTTTGTGACCCCATGGACTGCAGCACGCCAGGCCTCCCTGTCCATCACCAACTCCCAGAGTTTACTCAAACTCATGTCCATTGAGTTGGTGATGTCATCCAGCCATCTCATCCTCTGTCGTCCCCTTCTCCTTCCCCTCAATCTCTCCCAGCATCAGGGTCTTTTCCAAGGAGTCAGCTCTTTACATCAGATGGCCAAAGTATTGGAGTTTCAGCTTCAACATCAGTCCTTCCAATGAATATTCAGGACTAGTCTCCTTTAGGATGGACTGGTTGGATCTCTTTGCAGTCCAAGGGACTCTCAAGAGTCTTCTCCAACACCACAGTTCAAAAGCATCAATTCTTTTGCGCTCAGCTTTCTTTGTAGTCCAACTCTCACATCCATACATGACTACTGGAAAAACCTTAGCTTTGACTAGATGGACCATTGTTGGCAAAGTAATGTCTCTGCTTTTTAATATGCTATCTAGGTTGGTCATAACTTTCCTTCCAAGGAGTAAGCATCTTTTAATTTCATGGCTGCAATCACCATCTGCAGTGATTTTGGAGCTCCCCAAAATAAAGTCTGCCACTGTTTCCACTGTCTCCCCATCTATTTCCCATGAAGTGATGGGACTGGATGACATGAACTTAGTTTTCTGAATGCTGAGCTTTAAGCCAACTTTTTCACTCTCCTCTTTCACTTTCATCCAGAGGCTCTTTATAAGAAAGCAAGTTATTTTGTAGACTTTAATAACTGGGGTAACATAACTGATGATATTGTTTACTGTAGTATTTCAGAAGCAGAAATTATCTATATATATAAGCTATTTTTTGTAATGATCTTTGAAAAACAGATGATAAATCCTTATGAAGCATCTTATAAGGAGCTAAGTTAATATGCTCTAGATAGGTCTCCTTCTGTTAAGCTAATGTGATGATTCTGATTCTTGCTTGGGAGGAAAAGCACTCCTCCCAAAGATGTCCAGTACAGGGAAAGAGTGAGGTGTCAGAAGGCTGGTTAGTCTTGGTTCAAGCCCCACTGCTTGGCCATTCTAGCCTCTGACCTTAGGCAAGCTCCTTAACCAGCTTCAGCTTCCTCAGCTGGAAAAAGAAGAACAGGATCTACTTTGGAAAGTTTTTGTTAACATACTGAGGGCAACTGTATGCAAAATGGCAGCTTACAACATAACAAAAATGATGATGGCTATCAAACTGATTCCTCTCTGTGCAGCCGTCAAGGTCTAAATTAGAATTTATTTCAATTCTCTTCATTCACTTTTGCTTTTTTCTTTTTTTCCCATTTTGTTTTATGTGAAGTATCTTTGGAGTTTCCTACATTATGTGTTTCACAAAGATAGGAAATGTATCCGTCTTATGTACTGCTGTATGCCTAATAACTGGCCCTGAGCAGGGGCTCAGTAAATATGCATTTAAATGAAAGATTGAATGAATGAATGGATTAGGGTGAATTGGGGTGAGCTGTTGCTTATACCTACAGTCTTCCTCATCATACCATACACCAAGTTTTCTGGTTTGGAAATACTAGAAGAAGTACATTGCTCCTCAGGGTACAATGTAATATTACATTGTAATATGTTCTTCTAATATTATATTGTACCTCAGTATGAGTTTTTCTGTTTCTGAAGAGGTCAGAGGAATCTGGACCCTCCCCACACTCTCACTGGTCTGATTGATAGTCACAGGCTCTATTTTCTGCTATTGCTGAAAACCTATTTGATTTTCATAATTTCCTCCTCCATCTTACTTTCTTTTATATTTCAGGAAGAAGAAGATAAACTCCAGATATGACTACAACTTTAGATTTTATATGTTCTTGCTATAGACACCTTTTCCTTATTTTATCCCATAGGCAGTAGTTCTGCTTTTTCAATGTAGTTTGCTCAGCAGTTAAGCCCAGGGAAGCCCACATTTTCAGATAGATGATTTAATATTATGCTTAATAGCAATACTTTAGCTATCTTATTAATGGAAAAGCCCACAATTAGTTGTATTTAATCGTTGGCAATGGATTCACAGAGACGATACTACCAAAATGATTCATAGAGACTAGTGTTTAGAACTTAATTTTTTTAATCAATTAAGAAGCAATGTTAGCAAAACAGGTATTCAGTACTCATAGACAGAGAGTAATAGAATCACAAAGAAAAGCGGAAATTTCTAAAATTTTTGTTCAGTGAGAGAGAGAATGGGAGGAGGTAGCATCAATGAAATTTAACTCAGTAATTAAATCCTAATGAGTAATGATCTAGCTTTCTCTATAAAATAATGGTTGGCCCTGTTCTGGTAATAATCTGATTCTCTTTGATAAGCATAGCAGCAGAAAGGGATAATGCTTTCAAAATGGGCTTTGTTGAGTAACAAAGAATTCACTCTTTTCAGCTTCATCTATGATATCTGATCCTCAAATCTGATACAAACACCCTTCCTTTGCCTGCAAGCAGGAAAGAGGAGGCTGGGCTGACAGCATGTTATGTCTAAGGTAATTCATCATTCTGCAGTGAGATGTGTCTCCTTAAATTGTCACCTTGTATTATATCCTCCCACTATAATGGATGATGATGAATCACTGTAGTAGTATGAGTTTATTTCTCAAACATAAACTCCAGAGATTGGTATACAGAGTCAGCTCATCTTTTACCTATTGTTTTGGTCCTGCTTGTAAGACACCAGGGCTTCCCTAGTGGCTCAGATGGTAAAAAATCTGCCTGCAATGCAGGAGACCTGGGTTCAATCCCTGGGTGAGACACCAGTCTGAGGGCTTATACCCAAGGGGTGGCATCTGATTAGTTGGGCTGGACCAGGGGGAAAATTTGCCAGACATGTTAAAATCGATGCTCTCAAAAACTATAGGCTGCATGGTCCGGGAAGGAATATTTCAGCCACAGAAATACCACTGAGGTTTTAGATCTAGAAATGAGCAGGTTTAAATCTCAGGCCAAAACTCAAGAGTGTGAAAAATAGTCCTGTTTCCCATTTTGCCAAGTTGCCAAGAAATTAAATTTTGGTCATTATTGGCACTCCACCTGGTGTTGTGTCAAGTTCTCACACATAATCAAAGCTCCTCCAACCATGGAACGTCACCCACCGTGTTCACGGTTGGGCTGACCTTTGTCCCAGCCTGTGGGCCTCTGCAGCTCAGTCACCTCTGTGCTACCCTCAGGTTACCCAGTTTTTTGGCAGTGTTTGGAACTATTCTACACAGCCCTCCCTCCAGAGGGGAAGTTGTTAGAAATGTGATTTTGAGGAACATGGCTGACAGTGGAACATTTTACAATCAGAGCAAGTAGGATGAATAGTCTAATATTTATTCCAGAAACGTTAGAATTTCATTATAAAACTATGTATATAAAACTATTGATAAAGCATTTGGGAGGTTGGCTTGAATCAAAGAGACCTTCAGGGACCATCCCAAGAAACTGTCTAAATCATTTAAGAGCTTGTTTAATTGACACCGTTTTACCATAAAGGACAAAAGCTGCAATTTATTCAGGATTTACTCTGTGTTAGGCCCTGTTCTAATTTTTTACACACAGGATCTCTAAATCTTTACAGCAACTTTGTGAGGGTGATATTATTGATACTCCCCATAGCTCAGGATGAAGACACTGGGAAGCAGAGAACATGACTGATTCAAACCCAGGTTGATTTGTGCAGCGACAGCTCAATTTAGAGGGAGGGTTAGTGATACTGTATTCTCCCTCAAAATCTTTTAGCAACTTTGTATTTTTCTGATGGAAAGTTTTTCTCTGAATCTCATTTAAATTGCTCATGCTGCAGTCGAAGCCCTTTTTCTCTTTGTCTCCTTTGTGACTACAGAGAACAGCTGGTCACCATCCCACTGAAAATGCAATGATGCATCGTTCAAGGAGGGGACAGTAATTGTCCTCCTTCAGAACTGACAGTCTCAGCTCCTTGAACTGTTTTCCCTTGGCCCTATTTTCCCCCAAACCTTCAATTACATCTTTGTTTCTTGCCCAGTCCTTTGAGGACGGCTCCACAGATTAACTCCTCACCAGCACTAGATGTGGGGCAGGGTGAGGTTCAGGCAGTTTGACTTTATGTTCTTCTGAATTTCCTTAAAATGAGCATCACTGGGCTGATTCTAATCTGCAGTCAGCCTCAGGGGCCCCTTGGAGTCCCTCTTGGATCCCTCCTTGGATCCCTCCAAATGCAGGTCTTAGCTTCCTGTGCGTCTGCTCCCAACTATAGAGGGCACACAGACCTCCGGTGACCTTCATCTCATTTTGTTACAATTTTTCACGTCTCCCTATCTCTGCCTCTCCCCTTAAAATGCCCTTCCCCCACTCTTCAAATATCCTCACAACTTCCTTATCTTCAAAGGCTTTGCTCAAAGACCCAGGCCCCCCTGATGGCCAGGAGAATGGACTCTCACCCACCTCCAGCCAGCCATATACCTTTTCTATTTCTCTCTAAGGTCTTTTGACTTTCTGCTCAGAATATCTGTGTCCACATCATATCATTCATTTAAAAATTGATTGGCAGTTTTATTTTTAAAATAGGCAGTGCATGCAAATAGTATTCAATCCAAAATGTACAAAAGGCACACACTACAAACATTTTCCTTAATACTTTGTCCCTGCAGAGGCAAGCAGTTATTGTTATCAGTCTCATATGTATTCAATATAATTCTAGACATAGCCTATGTATCTAGTTTGCAATTTTATGTATGTATTTAACAGCAAACACATTTTTCTGTACTTTCTTTTCAATTAGTAATATAGCTTGAATACTATTCCGTTATAAGCGTCTTTATCTTCTTTGTGGCTGTGTAATATTCTCTTTCGTGGCTATACAGTAATTGACTTCACCAATCCCTGGTGAAGGACATTTGGTTTTAAGAGGAGAGGATTTAGAATCAGACTACCTTGATAAAATTCTTCTCATCGCTTGTTAGTTATATGACCTTGGGGGAATTACAATAGTGCTTTCTTCCCAGGCTTCCCTCGTGGCTCAGATGGTACAGAACCTGTCTGTAATGCAGAAGACTCGGGTTTGATCCCTGGGTGAGGATTATCCCCTGGAGTAGGAAATGGAAACCCACTCTAGTATTCTTGCCTGGGAAATCCCATGGACAGAGGAGCCTGGCAGGCTACAGTTTATGGGGTCGCAAAGAATCAGACACAGCTGAGGGACTAACACTTCTTCCTAGGTTGTTGAGAATTAAATATGTTAATCAATGTAAAGTACTTAGAATAATGTGTGGCACATAGTAAGCTCTTAATAAATGCTAGTTTTTGCTTGGATTATTTCCCAAATTTTGCTATTGCATTCTATGCTGAAGTAAATGACCTTGAACATAGGAGTGATATCCAGATATTTAGCAACACTTATAGCACCAGCACTGACCAATCAGAATGAGGTTGGCCATAGTGCTGAGCATGATCCCGGAGCCCCTGCAGTATCACCCATTATATCTTGAGTTACTAGGTCTCGGCTCAGGTCGGTACTTACCAATGAGTAATGCAGGAGATCTGGGTTTGATTCCTGGGTCAGGAAGATACCCTAGAGAAGGGAATGGCTACCCACTGCAGTATTCATTCCTGGAGAATTCCATGGACAGAGGAGACTGTGGATTACAGTCCATGCGATTGCAAAGATTTGGACATGACTGAGTGACTAACACTTACTTTCTTTTTCAAGCAACAGTTTCAACATTTTAACAATCAGTACAGCAGTTCTGGAATATATAGGCGAATTTAGCTGTTGTCATGCATCATTTCACCTATCTGTGCATATATCTTTTAGAATAAATTCCCCAAAGTGAAATTGCTAGGTAAAAGCTCATGCACACTTGCAATTTGTCCTTCTTAGAGGTTATACCAGTTTATATCCCCATCAACAATAGATGAAAGTGCTTACCCTCACTGGCACAGTATGTTACTGAATTTCTTTTTATCTTTGCTCATCTGATAGGTGAAAAGTGATATCTCAGTGTGGTTTCAATTTGCATTTCTTTTATTATGATTGATTTTGGATATCTTTTTATATGCTTCTTGGTCATTTGTATCCTTTTTGTTTCATCTTTTCATGCACTTTACCAGTTTTTCTTTGGTGTTGTTGATCATTTTCTTATTGATTTGCAGGAACTCTTCATATATCATATTACATTCACTCTTTTACTTAACTGTGGAGATTCATTGGTCACCTACGGCAGGCTAGGGATATAGAGATTAAAAACAACCACAGAAATTGCCTCCAAAGAGCTTACAGACTCATGAGGGAGACAGACAAGGAAATAAACCATTGTGATAAAGAATAAAAAGTACTGTGAGATGGGTTCGCCTGGGATGCTTTGGGAGTGCAGGGGAGAGAGAGCATTTGTGTGGACTGTGTCTGATTAGGGATCTGCAAAGGATATCCAAGCCTCTGAGTAACACATGCCTAAATGCTTGTCCTTTGTATAAAGACTGGTGTTTTAAATACCTGGTTGACTCCTCTTCAGACTCATTTCTAAGAAAATCAGCATTATTATTTCATTGTATCTGATTCTGCTTCATGGTCATGACTTATATCTGGCAAACACAACAGGAGTAGTGTAGATACCCCACCGCTACTCTAAAAGCATACTTTCCTGATAGTAAGTAGCTTTGTCTCCGTTGAAGACAGATAGTTTACCATTGAACTATCATCTAAATTTCCCAAACAGATAGAGGCATTTCCAAATATAAAATAGGCCATATCCCCAAATGTGGTCCTTTGTTCTATCTATTAACAATCTTTTTCAGCAACCTTTGGGTTTTAAATGCAGGTTGGACATAATATAGCACTCAGGCCCAACAATGACCTTCATCTTTCTATTGCCTCTTTTATTTCCCTTATTGAGAACCTGCTGTGAATGTTTTAAATCTAATTAACCCGTTTAGCAACACATGGCATTAAATGGGTCATCTTATTTTAAGACCTTTTTTTTTTTTTTTTTTTAATGTGTTGAATGCAGTTTGGACAATCCACTCCAGCTGGGGCTGGAACAATGAAACACAAGCCTTGGATAGAACAGAAACTCTAAACAGCTTCTCTTCTGTGTTGTTCTAATGCATAGCAGACTTTTGAATTCCTGTATCATAAACCATCTAAGCAGCTCGTACTTGATCCCCCGAGGTACAGAGTCACTGCTTCAGCTCTTAGCAGTGCCAAAGTAAATAATTCCATTTTTTATCAGAAAGACTTCCTGTTGTCTGAATTAATACACTGGACCAGCTACATACTTTGTGGGGCTCAGTGGAAAATGGAAATAGAAAGACCTTTGTTGGAAAACTAAGAATTTCAACAGAACAGCAGCACGATGTTAAATCAAGCGTATGGTCTTCTAAGTGAGGGGTCCTGTGTGAACAAACAGGTCACATACTCATGAGGCAGCCCTGCAAATGGGTTGCGGAAAACTACAATATGTCAGCCTAGCACAGCTGATCCCTTCATCAGGCCTGTGGCACCACAGATGCGGAAGGAAACTTGGCTGTCCTCTTGTTGAACATCCTTATCTTCCAGGTAGGGAAACAGGCATGGAGAGATTGAGTTAAGATCCAGGCAGAGCTGGGTAGCAGCAGAGTCAGATCTATAACCAAAGATACAGTGTGACTAAAATACATGGACAAGAGAGGTTCAGATTACTTATCACACCCTTTGAAATTGATCATTTCTCCTATTCTAAAACCATGACTTAGGTTATGTGTACCTTTGAGAGTTTTGTCACATTTCTACCAATACTTTTCCAACAAAGAAAGTAGATGGGATATGTGTCCTTTCTCTTTGCCCTTGGCTTCCCACCCCACCAAACTATGTCCAGAATCCAAGTCCATGGGCACTGATTCAATGATCTTTTGACTGATCACATGCTTTTCAAACTTTCTTAACTCTGACCTTGGGACTTCGCTGAAAGTCTGGTAGTTAAGACTCTGCACTTCCTATGCAGGAGGCGCGGATTCCATCCTTGTTTGGGAAGCTAAGATCTTCTGTGCCACACAGACAAAACAAAATGAGAAATCAAATGTCAGAAACTATAAATGAGTACTTGTGTAATGTCGGGGATGAAAGTGTCTTTCTGAGAATAACACCAGAAGCATCAGCATTAAGAAAAAGACTGATGCATTTTACTTTGCAAAAACTAAAAAAAAGAATTTCGTATGTTAAAAGCATCCATGATATCAGTTCTCTGTCAGATACATGTATTAAATATTGTCTCACAATCTAAAATAAATGTAAATAAATAAGCAAATAAACTTTGACCTTACAACTGTGTTATACTGAAATCTAGTTTGCAACAACACCCGCATACATAAGTGACACCACTTCCTTAATCAGTGCTTACCTTTCTGCTTGCAAAGGAAATATTTGCTATGCTATTTAAAAATGCTATTTCACTGAAACAAACAAATGCTGGTCATGACCTACTAAACTGATTTTGGGAACAACAATGGGTTATATCGTGCCGTTCAAAAACCTCGTTTGAATTTCCATGTTGATTCTCTACTGGGAGGGGTAGGTGAGGACTGGAAGCATCTCACAGAAATGCTCTTCTGGAAAAAAGAATCACCAAGGCCCCCATGTGCTGGCCAAAGGGCAAGAAATAGACACATTTGGATCTTACTAGGGGGATAAAAATTGGCACGATCTTTCTGAAGGCAGTTTGCTAAGTTTACTAGAGTCTTGGAAGTGTGATCACTCTGACCTAGTAACTCCGCCTCTAGAAAACAAGGCCAAGGACATAATCACAGATGTAGCCAAAGATTTAAACTACCAAGGATGATCATTGCAATGTCATTTATAATGGAAGGAAATTAGAAATAATTCAAAGGTTCAGCAGTAGGGGTTCAGTCAAATGAGGGCATATGCCTGTGAATTCAATAATACATCTCCATTAAATTGTTTGGTATTATGTATGTAATGAAATATTTAATAATATCAAAATAGTTATGATACATTAAATGAGAAAAGCATATTCAGAACAGTATATGCCATATGACACCATTTTTTAAGAGAAGACTTGAATGTATCTATTTTTCATTAAAGAGTTTGGGAGAAACTATATCACAGTGTATTCTATACACTATATCATAGTGTATTCTGTGACTCTGTGGGTTTTAAGAATATTGTTGTTCAGTTGCTAAGTCATGTCTGACTCTTTGTGACCCCATGGACTGCAGCATGCCAGGCCTCCCTGTCCCTCACCATCTCCCAGATTTTGCCCAAGATCATGTCCATTGACTCGGTGATGCTATCCAACCGTTTTATCCTCTGCCACCCTCTTCTCCTTTTGCCTTCAATCTTTCCCAGCATCAGAGTCTTTTCCAATGACTCGGCTGTTCACATCAGGTGGCCAGAGTACTGGAGCTTCAGCTTCTCAGTCCTTCCAATGAGTATACAGGGTTATTTCCCTTAGGATTGACTGGTTTGATCTCCTTGCAGTCCAAGGGACTCTCAAAGAATCTTCTCCATCCAGGTTCAGATGAAGGTTTAGCTGCATTCTTCAACATCTGCAGGAGGGTTCTCTCCCTACTGCAGACCCAGTGACTCCAATGAGTCACTTAGAATAGCTGAATGCAGAGGTGGGTGGAGTCCTTATAGAGCTTCTATTGGTAATTTCTGGAAAATTTCCTATCTAATGGGGCCAGATGCATCCCTTTGCTGTTTTATGGTGCACATCTTCATGTGACATTTCACATTGATCTTCACAATAAAAGAGGAATTTTCCCTGTTGTTGCTGGTACTGGGAGAAAATTCAGACCCAGAGATTGACTTGCTCAAGGTCATATGGTTAGACTAGTCAGAACTCAAATCCATGCCCCTGACACTAACATCAGTGCTTTCAGCAGTGCCTCTACCATGGTGCCCTTGGTTTTGGAAGCTTCTTCTGGTTATGAAAGCACAGCTTCTTGAGAGTGGTGTCTTACTGATAGCTTACAGTGAACAATGTTGGATTTGTGATCTCCAAAGAAGATTTAGCTTCAGGACCAGGGACCAGGCTTGAATATGCAGAGCTTTTGTGTAGCAGAGTTTTATTAAAGTATAAAAAGGACAGAGAAAGCTTCTGACATAGACATCAGAAGGGGGAAGGAGAGTGCCCCACTTGCTAGTCTTATCAAGGTCTTATATACTTTTACCAGACTCACTCCCACAGCATACATCTTAAATTAACAAGATTAGAACTAACAGTAGAAAGGTCTTACCAGACTCACTCCCAGGATATACAATTTAAGATAACAGGATTAGTTAGAAGGTTCTTAAGAAGGACAAACATGTCCTCGAGCAGGATACATTGTTATATAGTTTAAGATGAGTTGTTTTGTTGTATAATCATCAGCTCTGGGCTTAAAGAAAGTTAGTCTTAAAGATTATTGTCATAACTCAGAATTTAAAAAAATATATCTTATGTGACTAAGACAAAGCAATGTAGAATAAAACATTTATTCCTTTCTCCTCCTTGAGAGCCCTGGACTTCTTATCAACCTATCTAAGAATTAACTCTCTCATTACCAAGGAAAAGACATTATTCACAGCTGTAAAGACCATTGCAGATGGAACTTTCTGATAGATACATGTTGGAGCAGAGATTAATGCTCACAGGTAAGCCTGAGTCAATAGGAAAAGAGGCCAGCATCAATGACCCAAGCTCTTCCTTCCTTCCTTTCTTCTGTGCATCTTAGTGTCTGTCTGTGAAGTTGAGTGCCCTGGCTCTGTTCTCTGTGTGATCACCCAGGCCTCCTAGGCTGGGTTTCACCTTGGCTGTCCAAGTATTCAAAGTTCACCTGTTCTACTTCCCATTTTTACCTCAGGATATTTTATAGTCCCTGATCTGGGGTGAACTCAATCATTAGAGTTGGGGAGGGAGTGGATTTTTCCAAAAAAGGACGAAACCTGGAGAAGATAAGAAAGTCAACACATTAACCAAGAAACACTATCAATGAATGGAGAGTTTTGTTTTTTTTTTTTTTTCAGAATGGCTTTTCTACTATATACTTAATACTGTATAAAAGTTGGTCACTGTCAATATGGTAATGACTTCCTTCATCTGTATTCTATTCAGCAACTAATTAAAATAAGCCAGTATTGAGAAGCACTTCATAGAATAAATATTTTGATTTCACTTTGCTTGGATTGATTGTAGAACAAAATATAGGAGAAAATATCACAGTTTTGGAGAAAAGAACTGAAAGCCCAGCTTTCTTGCTTTCATGAGCCATTGAATGTCTAACTCTTACTTTCCTCATTTAAAAAATGAAGAAAATACTTCATAGCTCCTAAATTACAAAGACAACATGTAAGAAAGTCCTCATTCCCCCAATGGTGGACTGAGTCAACTTGCCCTGGCCCATGAGAGCCAACAGTTTTCAGGTTTTTCTGAACTGGTTGTTAAACACAGCACCTATTAAAAGTTAAATTACATTAACTTATAATTAAAGACATTTAAAAATCAAGGGTAATATGTACTTAAAACTCTTTACATTCTAACTATTTTAATTTCACAATTATGTATGCTCTCGTGGCTATTCACATCTATTGTAGGTGAATGGTGGAAATTCTAAGCAATTATGTGCCTCTGTACATCTCTTTCCATCTCTGTGTTCAGTCACATCATAATGATGGCTTGAAATTGACCACCGTGAAGATATTCACACCATGGGAATGAGCTAAATGAACTAAATCTACAAATCTGTACTTCGTTTACTGTTTTGCTAATTGTCTAACACTGTTTCTTGATGCTTTTGTGCTAAGTCACTTCAGTTGTTTCTGACTCTTTGTGACCCCAAGGACTGTAGCCTGCCAGGCTAGGGGAAATCCTTGTCCATGGGATTTCCCAGGCAAAAATACTGGGGTGGGTTGCCATATCCTTCTGTAGGGGATCGTCCTGATTACACCCACCTCTTTTACATCTCCTGCATTGGCAGGCGGATTCCTTACGTCCAGTGCCACCTGGGAAGCTCCAGTGTTTCTCAGCCTCAGCACTATTGACATTTGGGGCTCAACAATCCCTTGCTCCAGAAGGATGCGCTGTGCGCCATAGGGTTTTTAACAGCGTCTCTCTTCTCTACCTACTAAATGCCACCGGCACTCCCTCCGAGTTGTGACAACCACTGCTGTCTCCACATATTGCCAATATCCCCTGGTGGGCAAGACTTCCCCCACTTCTTCCCTGTTGAAACCCGCTGGCCCAAGGGGTTGGCAGACTAAGGCTGGGGGACAAAATTTGGCCTATGGATGTTTTTGTACAGCCTGCGGGCTAAGAAGAGAGTTTAAATTTTTTAAAGTTTGAAAAATATGACAGAGACCAGATGTGGCTGCAAAGCCTAAAATATTTACTTTTTGGCCCTTTAGAGAAAAAGTTTGCTGACCTCTGGTCTAAGTTGTGGTGATGTTAATAATGCAGATTATTTACATTGTGAAGAGCACACACGAAACATTGAATAAATGCTCTTCCAGTATTTGAAAGCTATTATTTGATTCAGCAAAAAAGCTGTTCATATCTCTGATGAACTAGTGAATTTCCAACATATGTAGTATTGGAGCCAAAAGAGCATTCAGTTTAATGAATGTAATTTGTGTGAGACTAAGAGTTTAACAGTACATCATGTGTGTGATATCAGGAAAATAAGTGTATTGGGAAGGAGTTAATGGAATGGAATGCAGGTCCATTTGTCAAACCATGCTTGAACTGCAACCATAAATTAGCTACAAGAGTTCAGCAATATTTTCCTCCTGACATTTCAGACTGTCACATTCGCATGCCTGGACTAGATCTGAAGGATCAAGGGTGAAAGGTACTGAGAAGGATAAAAGGGAGCATTTCAGGATAAGGAAAGGTTCTGAGGCACGAGCGAGCTTGGAGAACCCCATTAAGTAAAGAGAACATCAGTGTTTTTCAACTAAGAGTGCGGAGGAACTGTGAAGAAATAGGGGTAGTATAGGTGGGGGCAGTGGTGTGCTGGGAAGTGTTTAACAACCAGCTCTCAGGGGGTACACACACACATACACATATACTCCCAGGTACATATACACTCTCAAGTTTATTTAAATTTTCTCTGATGTAACCGATGTCTAATATGTTTTTACAAATAATAATAAAATATACAATTTATAAAAGTATATAATTGTATAAATATATACAGTTTATATATGCAATTGTATATATGTATGTATACAGCTCCAGGTAGTCAGCTGATTCTCACAGAATTCTTTCAGCCTTCACCTTCCACAGCTGATGAAGAGAATGAAGTCATGACAAAGGCTTTCATCATCCAAGAATTGGTCTGGGAGTCATGCCGGAGCCCCTTGGGCAGCCCAGAGCGGCAGAGTCCACTGTGTGTCATGGGAAAGACTCTTCAGATTGGCAGGGGAGTGTTTACCAAGGCTAGGTTTTCCCTCTTCCTGGTAATAGAGGGTAGGGGTGGTGTGCTTCAAGACAGAAGAAGCCCATGGGGTAGGGAGTCTGAGCCTGTAGGACCCACAGATGCTATTTAATTATTAAATATAGCTTTCCTAATAGATTTAAGTGTAGGCCTTCCACCAAGTTTTTTCCATAGTTTGCTATGATCCACACAGTTAAAGGCTTTGGTGTAGTCAACAAAGCAGAAGTAGATGTTTTTCTGGAACTCTCTTGCTTTTTCAATGATCCAGTGAATGTTGTCAATTTGTCCTCTGGTTCCTCTGCCTTTTCTAAATCCAGCTTGAACATCTGGAAGTTCACAGTTCATGTACTGTTGAATCCTGGCTTGGAGAATTTTGATTATTACTTTGCTAGCATGTGAGATGAGTGTAATTATGCAGTAGTTTGAAGCCTTTCTTTGGGACTGAAATGAAAACTGACCTTTTCCTGTCCTGTGGCCACTGCTGAGGTTTCCAAATTTGCTGATATATTGAGTGCAGCACTTTCACAGCATCATCTTTTAGGATTTGAAATAGCTCAACTGGAATTCCTTCACCTCCACTAGCTTTGTTTGTAGTGATGCTTCCTAAGGGCCCCTTGACTTCTCATTCCAGGATGTCTGGCTCTAGGTGAGTGATCACACCATTGTGGTTATCTGGGTCATGAAGATCTTTTTTGTATAGTTCTTCTGTGTATTGTTGCCACCTCTTCTTACTATCTTCTGCTTCTGTTAGGTCCATAACATTTCTGTCCTTCTTTGTACCCATCTTTGCATGAAACATTCCCTTAGTATCTCTGATTTTCTTGAAGAGATCTCTAGTCTTTCCAATTCTATTGTTTTCCTCTATTTCTTTGCATTGATCACTGAGGAAGGCTTTCTTATCTCTCCTCGCTGTTCTTTGGAACTCTGCATTCAAATGGGAATATCTTTCCTTTTCTCCTTTGCCTTTAGTATCTCTTCTTTTCTCAGCTATTTGTAAGGCCTCCTCAGACAACC
Organism: Cervus elaphus; assembly: GCF_910594005.1. Lineage (NCBI taxonomy): Eukaryota > Metazoa > Chordata > Mammalia > Artiodactyla > Cervidae > Cervus > Cervus elaphus. The sequence continues at coordinate 54,655,475 of NC_057836.1, read as the reverse complement.
ATTCTGCCTTTTTGCATTTCTTTTTGTTGCAGATGGTCTTGATCACTGCTTCCTATACAATGTCACAATCCTCTGTCCACAGTTCTTTAGGCATTCTCTCTATCAGATCTAATCCCTTGAATCTATTTGTCACTTCCGCTGTATAATCAAACTGTGGAAAATTCTGAAGAGATGGAAATAACAGACCACCTGACCTGCCTCCTGAGAAATCTTTATGCAGGACAAGAAGAAGCAGTTAGAACTGGACATGGAACAACATACTGGTTCCAAATTGGGAAAGGAGTACATCAAGGCTGTATATTGTCACCCTGCTTATTTAAGTTATACGCAGAGTACATCATGTGAAATGCCAGACTGGATGAAGCAGAAGTTGGAATCAAGATTTCCAGGAGAAATATCAACAACCTCAGATATGCAACTGACACCACCCTTATGGCAGAAAGTGAAGAAAAACTAAAGAACCTCTTGACAAAACTGAAAGAGGAGAGGGAAAAAAGTTGGTGTAAAACTCAATATTCAGAAAATGAAGATCATGGCATCTGGTCCCATCACCTCATGGGAAATAGATGGGGAGACAGTGGAAACAGTGTCAGACTTTATTTTTTTGGGCTCCAGGATCACTGCAGATGGTGACTGCAGCCATGAAATTAAAAGACGCTTACTCCTTGGAAGGAAAGTTATGACCAACCTAGATAGCATGTTAAAAAGAGAGACATTACTTTGCCAACAAAGGTCTGTCTGGTCAAGGCTATGGTTTTTCCAGTGGTTAAGTATGGATGTAAGAGTTGGAATATAAAGAAAGCTGAGCACTGAAGAATTGATGCTTTTAAACTGTGGTGTTGGAGAAGACTCTTGAGAGTCCCTTGGACTACAAGGAGATCAAATCAGTCAGTCCTAAAGGAAATCAACCCTGATATTCATTGGAAAGACTGATGCTGAAGTTGAAGCTCCAATACTTTGGCTGTCTGATGCGAAGAGCCAACTCATTAGAGAAGATTGATCCTGGGAAAGATTGAAGGCAGGAGAAGGGGATGACAGAGGACAAGATGGTTGGATGGCATCACCAAATCAATGATATGAGTTTGAGTAAGCTCTGGGAGATGGTGAAAGACAGGGAAACCTGGCATGCTGCAATTCATGGGGTCACAAAGAGTTGGACATGACTGAGCAACTGAATTACAACAACAAAATGTATTGGGTGTTTCCTCTTTGTCAGGCAGTTTTATAAACATTTTATGCATTTTAAACTGTGCATGTAATTCTCACCACCACACATAGGACAGTTACACCATCCTCATCTTATAGACAAGGAAACCAAGACTCAGAAATGCTGAGTGTCTTTCCTGAGGTTGTAGCAGATGAGCAGTTATATCACCAGAGCCCCACACTTTACGCTGCTATGCAATTCAGAAACCAGAAGAGAAGAGTGAGAGGCCAAGCAACATTGTTCTTCAGAAGGGAAGTGGTGATAGGCCTGAATCAGCAGAGGAGCACAGTGGGTTGGAAACAGGAGACATTAGAAAGATGAAATCTGCATTAATCTGTTACTCTTTGATACAGAAAGCCCAGGAGAGGGAGAGTCGAAAAGGTTCAGAGTTGCTAACTTCAGTCCCTTGTAGGTGGTGGAGCTATTGAAAGCAGTTGGACAAAGAGAGGGAAGATGACAATTCAGTTTTAGATGATGTGTGCAGAAATCGGGGTACCTGGGACCCTTAAAACACAGCCTGCGGAGAAGTGTTTTCAAGGCTTCAGGGCGCCCCTCTGCTTTGTTACAGTCCCTGTCCAGGGGCTTTGGGAGTTCGTCCTGGGAATCTCGAGCATGTCCCAAGGTTCCTTTCTCTGTTTATATCATTTAGCAGGGAAAGGACTGTTAATGACTAATCTCTGTCCATGAGGCACAGAGCCAAGGCAGAGATGCTGCTGCTAGGCGGGAAGGCCGCCCGTGACTGGCCCCGGCTCCTGCTGGAACTCCCTCCTCCTCACCCCACTGTCTCCTGGACTCGCCCCAATGCAAAATCAGATCCTGAGCATTTGTAGCAAAACCACTGCGTTTTGGAGAGGAAGACTGGACTCAGAATCTTCCCAGGGCTTTGAAAGTTCACCTCCAGCCTAAGACAATCTCAGTGAGTACCTAATTCCTCTGGGAGTGGGGTATCCATCCCAAAACAGCAGAGGGGACATTGTCATTGAAAGTTTCTCTTTAGCATCAGGAAGTTTGGTCGATGAATGAATTCTCAGTTGGTAGAATTTGATGGTTTTTAAAAAAATAAAAAAATTCTTCAAAACAAAGAAGCAGAAATCAATGGGTAGTACTCTACTGAAAAGTAAATTGCTTTTCTTACTGAAAAATTATTTTGGAATATCTTTTCAACATTGTGATCACCCAGGAGAATGACTGGAGACTGTAAATTTCAGAAGTGTCTCTCTTCTGATTCCGTAGGCAATCTCGTCTGTATAATGTGCTGTGATTTATCAAATCCTAATGCAAGTTAGGGAATATTACTAATGTCAGAAGACTTCAGATCTAGGACTTGGATGACATTTAAGCTATGCTTGATTGAAAGTTTTTCCTAGAAGAGTAGGTTTCAAAAGCTTTCTCTTTGGAGTCCTACTGCAAACTTTTCTATTGGTTTCCATTTCTCATATTAGTATCAGATGGAAATATTAAAATAAGATGGAAAATGTTAGGAAGAACTTTATTACTAAAATTCTCCAAGGTCTGAATCTGCAGATAAAGCATCTCCTGCTCTACATGCTGCCATAGGGTATTAGGCAACTGTGAGCAAAGCCTGGGTCATATTTCTCTCAACTGAGTTTTTATTTAGAAGGGAGGGGCTGGGGAAAGGGATGCAAATGACTCATGCTGGATCCTTGGTCTGAGAAACTCACCTGAGCTTTAAAGAAATCTGATGATGTCACTGATCCTGCCTTAGAACCACCTCAGCAGTATCAATAAGGGGAATAGAGACAGCCAACGCCAGGATTTTAGTGTGTTTTGTAAAATGATAGACACTGTTGTCTCTGAGTCTCCCCCACCCTCCAAATTGTGGACTGTGCCATTTGCACCGTGGACTCTTCTGTTTGGCTGAGAATGTTGCAATATGGCTGATGCAACTAGAGTTAGCTGATAAAATACTGGCCAGGGATGATGCTTTCTCCTGAGTCCCTTCATCAGGATTTGCAGCATTGCTTTCCACCACACACCTCTGCCCTCTCCCCACCAGTTGGAGAAGCAAAGTAATGTAATTCCTGTCCTTCCTTTTATTTCCACACCTCCAAAATCTGGCCACATGGTGGTGGAACACCCAGTCATTGTGTTTGGAAGGAAAAGAAAAGAACTGTGTATGCAAGAGCATGTACCAACATGTCAGAGACTTTGTCTAAATTGCCTGTTTCGTTCTCACAATAACCCTGAATGGAGGTTCTTATACTCATTTTTACCAATGAGAAAACTGAGGCTCAAAGGGAACAAGTAACCTGTCTGCAATCACACAGTTAGGAAGTAACAGGACCTGAATATGAGGGCAAGTCTTTTTAACTCAAAAGTTCTTTTCTTGCTACCTCGGTATTGCTGGAGGTTGGGAGAATTTGAAATCTGGAATGATGGGAGGAGAGCAGGTGGACCAGACCACGAATGTTTCAGGTTAACAGGGGTGATTTGTTAAGACCTAGCACAATTGTGAGGAGAAGGCAATGGCACCCCACTCCAGTACTCTTGCCTGGAAAATCTCACGGACAGAGGAGCCTGGTGGGCTGCAGTCCATGGGGTCGCTAAGAGTTGGACACGACTGAGCGACTTCACTTTCACTTTTTACTTTCGTGCATTGGAGAAGGAAATGGCATCCCACTCCAGTGTTCTTGCCTGGAGAAGCCCAGGGATGGGGGAGCCTGGTGGGCTGCCGTCTATGGGGTCGCACAGAGTCGGACACAACTGAAGTGACTTAGCAGCAGCAGCAGCAGCAGCACAGTTGTGAAGATTCCCAGAACTTCTTAGGGCATTTTCTAATAACTACACTCAAGCAGGGCAAGTGGAAAGTTATTAGCACTACTTGCTTTAACCCAAAGGTCAATCTAGGAGAGCTGACTGGACACCTCAGTTATTGTCATCTTAATTAAAGATTCTGTGAACCTTCCCTGGTGTTGTGATCAGGGACTTTCAAAAGGCGCTCAGAACTGCTGTGTTTCACAGAAACCTCGGGTTATGAACACCAGGAGAATACGTATCGCCTTGTGATAGGTTTTCAGAGACTTGCATTGTCATTAGGTGGGTGGATAAAGAAAAGAATGGAGGTTCATGTTCTTTTCTTGATAGGGAGTGGTTTTCCTTCGTTTTGCTCAGTCTCATTTTTCTCTTAAATCTTAGCAACATACATCACGAAGGGGCTAAGAAAAACATGGACAGTTTTTTCTTCCCAGGTATCTCTTGTTGCCGTGATGTTTTCTACCAGTGGAAATGTACGAGGCGTCACTCTATGCATCCTCAGTCACCCAGCTGTAGGGGAGGCAAAAGTCATCAGTACCTAAAAACATCTACCCTCCTCTCTTCTGCTACCTCCCTGTTCTTTCATCCCAGTCTGCAATCCCCTGGAACCCTTGCCCTCCACAATGAGTTATTTTCTCCTTTAGTTTGCCCCTTTCCAGTCTGGGCAATAAAGGAACGTCTGCTCTTCTTTTTCTCTTCTTTGTAAACTTGTTTCAGTTCAATGCCAATATAATGCAGCTTGATTGCCAAGGGAAGTATTGTATAAGAAAGAAAGTATTACGCAGGAAAAATATGTTTTTTCCTTGTTAGGTCTAAGAATGACAACAGTTCTGGCGACCAGAATCAATAGGTGTGACTATAAAATAAATTTTTATTAATTTTAATTTTTCTGTATAAAAGTCCAAATAAAGCTTTGATATTTCAGTTCCCATTTTAAATAGAAGCAATGCTACAGTGAACATTCTTGTGTACCTGTGCAAAGCTTTATCCAGGGAAGATACCTAAGAATTAGAATTGTACTTTTATTTTTCAGAATATACTGCTAAAGTGTCCTCCAAAAAGATGTAACAACTATGCCCCCACTAGCAGTGTGTGAGAAGGTGTATTTCCACACATCTTCTTCAATTTTTAATATTATCAGACAAAAAAGCATTGATAATTCAGTAGGTGGAAATAGTATCCAGTTGTATTAATTTGCATTTTTCTAATTAATAACTAGCTTCAGATGTTTTTGTATGTTCATCGACTACTTGTATTTCCCTTTTGGTGAATTTCCTCTTTGTATCCTTTGCCAGTTTCTTCCTTGAGTTGTTTATCTTTTCTGTTTTTATTTATAGGAGTTAGTAATATGTTGTTTGTACTAATTTTTGGCTGTTATTTATGTGGTAAACACTTTCTCCCAGTTTATTTCATATATTTAGCTTTGTTTATGGTGTCTTGATTTTAATGTAGTCAAATTGATTCTTTTCTTGTTTGTTTCTTATTCAGTCTTTTTTTCAATGCCCTAAATTCATAAAGATCACAAATGTGTTTTTCTATATTTTCTCCCAATAATGTTTATCATTTTAAAAGTCTTTAGTCCACCTGAGACTTAAAATGATACAAGATAGGACTTTTAAATTTTTTACCCCAAAGGAATCATTTTTCTTGATATTGGGTCTTGAATAGGCCTCCGTTCTCCACTGGTTTGAGCTGAGTCCACTCACTGCAGCATGGAGGACAATGTATGGCTGCTTAGAAGACAGCCTGCTGCTTTCCTCCTATGGCCATCCCCCCTGCATGCCTTCTGCTTAGTTTAGTGCTTACTTCTTAGAGATTAAATTCACGAACCAGCCCCCCACCCTCAAAAAGACTTTCTTTCTCTCCTAGTCACATCCATGCTTAACACGCATCAGTAAGACTCCCATTTAGAATAAATTTGAACTCCTTATCATAGTCAACAGGCCATAGAGAGGTGCTTACTCTCAGACCTCATCTCCTGCACTGCCCCTTTGCTTACTCATCTCCGACCTCACTGGGCTTTCGCTGTTCCTCCAGCACCCCAAGCCAAGGTCCTTAGCACTCGCTGACCACTCTGCCTGGACTTATTTCCCCCTTTTTCGGCTTACTTCTTCTTCTCCTCCACATCTCAGTTCAAATGTCCACACTCTAGAGAGCTCTTCTAGTCACCATCTCTAAAATAGTGCCTAGTTCCCAGATGGCGCTAGTGGTAAAGAACCCGCCTGCCAGCGCAGCAGATGTGAAGACGCAGGTTCAATCCCTGAGATGTGGAAGATTCCCTGGAGGAGGGCATGGCAACCATTCCAGGATTCTTGCCTGGAGAATCCCATGGACAGAGGAGCCTGGCAGCCTACAGCCCATGGGGTCGCAAAGAGTCAGACACGACTGAGTGACTTCGCATGCATGCATGCACATCACTTTATCCCTTATCTTCTTTATCTTCTTGTTATCATCATTCAAGACCTTACTACTTGTTTACTTGCAAATTATCAGGATTTTTTTTTTTTTTAATTCTGTCTCATCCATCATTCTATTTCCAAGACCCAGATCAAAGCCTGGTGCATGGTGAACAATTAATGAATGCTGAATGAGTGAAGCCTTTGCTTGTGCTCCTGAAGGGACTTGTGCTTACCTCTAGTATAGCAATCCCCATACCGTTTTAATTGGGTTGTTGTCCTTATCTGACTTTTCCACTGAGCCTCTTGAAGGATCATGATTTTTTTTTTTTGGCCTGTATCTGTTCAATGCCTGACACAGAATCAATACATATATATTGAATGAATAAATATGTGAGTGAATGAATTCTCTTGGCATTGATATTGGAAGTGGACATTGAAATGCCACTTTAAAAGAGAAAATGTAGTATTTTTAAGCAAGGGCTCTCTTTTTTAGACCCAGTAAAACAAAAGACAACATGCCATACTGTTCATTTTGGGAGATTGTATCAGTTATCTAGTACCATGTAACAAGCTACTGCACAACTTAATGGCTTAAAAAGATAGTAATTTACCATTTCTTATAATTCTGTGAGCTGCCTAGGTGGCTGTTCGCTGGTTTTTCCTGAGCTCAATCAGGTAACATATCAACTGGAGGGTCAACCAGGTCTCATTCTCACGACCGGGGCCTTGATGCTGGCTGTTGACTGGGATAATTGAAATGACCCAGAGTCTTTGTCCTGGAGTGTTTCATTCTTGGCTTCTTCATGGCATGGGGTCTCAGGACAACATCCCAAGAGGATGAAAGTGGAAGTAACAAGGTTCTCTTGAGGTTTACCTTCAGAAATACAACAATTCTGTTGGTCAAAGCAAGTCATCAAAACAGCTCATTCAAGGGTGGGGCTTTACTTATTTCTAAGAAGAATTGCAGAGTTAGCTTTTGGTTTAAGATAACATTGCTCTCATTAAACCTATTTGCTAAAACACTTTGTGGATTTCTTATTAGTCTTTTTGGGACTTGCTCCATGCCTGAAAACTTACCTCCTTAATTTTTTGAGACAAACTTCTCTCTACTTTGGACACATCAAGTGTTGTGGGATAATGCCTGGAATTCTTAGAAGTTCTTTTACCTGGTTGTGAGGGTCTCCTAGGCACCTCCTTATGTTTTTTGAGCTCTCAGCAAAGGATCTTATAGCCACATTCATGATTTGATATTTACTGTGGAATCATTTATTTTGAGACTCTTATGTCATATGGAAGAACAAAAGTGTACAATAGTCTTGTTTATCAACCCAGCACATCCTGGACCTCTCACGTGCTAAGTTGCTTCAGTCGTGTTTGACTCTGTGCGACGTTATGGGCCTGCTAGGCCCCTCTGTCCATGGGATTCTTCAGGTCAGCATACTGGCATGGATAGCCATGCCCTCCTTCAGGGGATCTTCCCGACCCAAGGATCGAACCTGGGTCTCCTACATTGGCAGGCAGATTCTTTACCACTGAGCCACCAGGGAAGCCCAAAATGCTGTACTATGCTGTCACTTCAAATCCTGCTTAAAACGAATAGCTCCTTCCTAATTCCTCTCTGTCTTCATGTACCTATCATTCACAGCTAAAGACACCGCTTGACACATTCACCCTACTATTTGGAGTTCTCCTTAATCCCAAAGGGAGCCACAGAGGTACTTGGAGGTCAGTGGGGAAAAGGCTCTGCCACTCCTGAAACCAAACCAGACAGAAACAAACAAAAACCCACAGATTCATTAGGAAACTGTGTATCTTCCAAGTTGAACAGTTTTGCCCCTCTGTGTGTGTTGGGGAGGTGGGGGGATGGGTGGCAGGAGAGAGTGCAAAATACGACCTACTCATTTTTCAGCTTCCTATAGTAAGTTCCTCCCCACCCTTCCAGTTTCTACATGTCCTCACTGCCCTTCCAGGTTCTGTCCACCTCCTAATCCCAAAGCCAAAGCTATTTGTTTTAGCCTCTTTTTTTTTTTTTTTAAATCATCCCCCTTCTAAGTACAGGTTTCTGTAGCAGTTGTTTATTTCTTTGTAACAACTACCCCAAAGTTTAATGACTTAATTCCCATATTTCCGTGAGTCAGAGGAGCAGTTCCTCTGGTAGTTTTGCCTGGGCTCACTCAAGTGATTCTTTCTGATGGACGATCAAATGAAACAGAAAGTCCAAGATGGCCTCACACAGGTCTGGGGTCCTGGTGTGACTGTCAAATGTGACAGCTTGGATAGCTGAGTGCTCTCTCCGTCAGGTTTTGTATCTGGGGCATCTACAAATAATGTGACAGTTTTCCCGGCAGCATTCTTAGACTGAGGGGACAGAAGTTGCAGTGCCTCTTAAGGGCAAGCTCAGAAGTCTCACAACATCACTTCCGCCATTCTAGTGATCAAGGAAGTTACCAGACCAGTTCAGGTTCAAGGGCTGCGGAAATAGCCTTCACCTATTGATGGGTAGTGGCAAACCCTCATTGCAAAAGGGCATAGGGAATGGGAGAGGCCATGGTGGCCACTTTTACAAATAACAAATGATTTATATAAATAATAGTTGGGATGAGGTGGGAAGTGTGAGGAAGGTTCAAGAGAGAGGGGCCATACATATACCTATGGCTGATTCACGTTGAAATATGGCAGGCAGAAACCAATATAGTATTGTAAAGCAATTATCCTCTAATTACACATAAATTGATTTAAAAAGTAATAGTCATAAAATTTCAGAAGATCTAATGAATTATTTGAAAAGAAGATAACAAGTCAGTCTTGACCATTTTGACTATAGCAGATAATGGGGAGAAACTTCCCTGGCTGTTAAGAATGAATGTTAAGTAGAACAAAAAAACTATTCCTGGTAGCTCTCCAGGAAGAGAAATTAACAAAGGGAGCTTTGGGAGGATTATTAAAACTATTTCCTGGGGTGGTCAGTCCAAGTATAAAATGTAGGGGATCACTGCTTAAGAGATTTCCAACAAGAACGGATTTTCACTTCACTAATTAGGACTCCTTTGTAGGGAAGCAGCCTTAGTTGTCAGGTTTTTTTGTGTGACTAAAAAAAAGTGCTTCTTCAGCTCTTGCATGTGTTTTTATCCTACACCTGTATTTACTGTTGATTCTGTGGCTGAAATAAGACTGATTCTAAAAATGGTTATCTGGTGAGATATATTATTTATTTATTGTTTATGTGTTTAGTTCACTTATTCATTTGTTCATCAGTCAACAAATAATTAACTGTGTATCTAACGTGTACTTGGCCACGGACTGTGACTGGAGATCCAGGGTGAGCACCCCTGGAGCTGATGGTCCAGTAGGGATGTGTGCGTGCATGCGTGTTAAGTTGCATAAGTCGTATCTGACTCTTTGCAACCCTATGGACAGTAGCCTGCCAAGCTCCTCTGTCCATGGGATTCCCCAGGCAAGAATACTGGAGTGGGTTGCCATGCCCTCCTCCAGGAAGAGGATCTTCCCTACCCAGGGATCAAACCCAAATCTCTTTCGGCTCCTGCATTGGTAGGCAGGTTCTTTACCACTAGTACCACCTGGGAAGCCCCCAGTGGGGTGACCGACAGCCAAATCACCACAAAAACAAATGGAGAATTACAGCTGGACGCATACTCCAAGAGGTGCCCAGTGCTATGATAGTTTGCTGGAAATCAGCCCTGGTCAAGGTTGAAAAGGAGGCCTAGAACTAGAATAAGACAAATGAGATAACCTAGGGTGCAAAATGTAAAGAGTCCTGACTCTCGAGTTCATGGCCCTGGGGGCCTTTATTCCAAGTGCTTCTTTTGCACTTAGTTGAAAATAAAGGTTAGCCACTCTTTGAGCCCTATTGTATAACCTCCAAAGCACAGAAGCTCAAAAGTAGAGGTCTGGTTGACTCAAAAATATTTTTATTGTACAACACCTGAAGGAAGTGTACCTTTACATGGTGACTTTATTTTTTATTATTTAAAAAATAATTTATTTTTTGTTTGTTTATCTATTTGACTGTGCTGAGTCTTAGTTGTGGCATGCAGGATCTTTAGTTGTGAGGTGCAACTCTTTGTTGCAGTGTGTGGGATCTAGTTCCCTGATCAGGGATTGAACCCAGGCCCTCTTAGCCACTGGATGACCAGGAAGTCCCTAAATGAAGACTTTAGAAACAGCAAAGAAGTTTGAAAAGAAGCAAAATAATATGACAGGCAAACTTTGTAAAGGCTTACTTAATTGTGCGTATAAACAGATAGTGTTGAAATGCTCTAGGCAGAATTGACCTTGCAGAAATGCCAGCTCACCCTCACTAAGCACTGCTGAGTAGTTAATGACAGTCTCAGTGGGAGAGTTGCATGAGAAAACATGAATTTAGAGTTAGGTGGTGGGTTTACACCCCACTCTGGTTCTTACTAGCAGCATGACCTTGGAATGTTTGCTTAATCTCTCTGACCCTCAGTTTTCTCATTTGTCAAACGTATATATTATTACCTACTTGGTTTATTACAGATCAAATGAGATAACATAGCATGAAAGCTGCCGCATAGTAAGTACTCATAAAATAGTAGATATTATTTTAATCTATTTTCACAAAAGATGTAAAGGTTACTGTGATAGCAATAAAGGTCATCCAGTTCTTACAGGGCACTACTCTCAGAATAATGTGATCACAATGGCCACACATTGTCCTTTAAATCTCAACTTCGGAAAGGATCTATTCTCTTTTCCCTTTTTTCCCCCATGAGAACAGTTTGTTTGTTTGTTTTCTTTAAAACTTTTTATTTTGTATTGGAGCATAGTTGATTAACAATATTGTGAAAAACCTTTTTATTTTGTATTGGAGCATAGTTGATTAACAATATTGTGATTATTTCAGTTGAACAGTAAAGGGACTCAAACGATACATCTACAAGTATCCATTCTGCCCTAAATGGAAAAGATCTGTTTTTCTAAATCTGTATTTTGGCCCTGGAAAGAATCACTTTGGTTTGATTACTTCTGGGAAAACCAAATCCCCTGTGAAATAAAACCTTTTCTTCTAGAACTCCTTTCTCTTTTCTCTTAGGAACATTCTTTCAGCCTTGGGCTGAATCCAGGACTTCTGCTGAGCATGAAATGATGATGGTTAGAAAAAGTTTATTTTTTATTGCCCTTTGTGAATGAACTACATAGATGTCCCACAAAGTGTATGCTTTACCACCAGCAACTGGGTTTATCTGAGAAAAATGTCACTGAGAAGGGTGACTTTGGGTGTGGAGAGTTCATGGGGAACCAGCACAAGAAACTGTTTTTTTATCTTCATTTTCTGAGAGCTGAGATTCTTCTAAATCAGAGTCAAGGCCGTTTAATTGCAGCAGAGTCTTTCCAAGGTCTCTTCCAAATGGGTTGTGCTAAATCAGAGAAGCTCCATCCACCATGAACTCCCTGTGACACACACTATCTAAACAAGTACAAACTGATAGCCAGAAAGTAGGAGTCCAAGCTACCAGTCACTCTGTGTCTTATCACTTTAAAAACAAATAGTGCTTACCACTTCTGAAATGATTCCTGGGCCCTTAAGTTAAGGCTTACATTACATCATAGTACAAATAAACATAAAGTAAAATAAACACTTTGTCCCTGCTTCCACCAGTACCGGAGTCTTAAACTTTGTATCATAGCCTGCTTTCTCTTCTTCCCCCTCCTCTCTGTAAACTGTACTCAAGTCACTTCCTTTCCATCTTTACAGAAACCACCTTGCTTTGAACCTAATCATCTCACTTCCGGAATGAGAATTTCCTGAATTTTCCTTCTCCTTTCACTGCTTACCCTCCTGTCCCGGTTTCTCATAAGAGTAAGCTTCTTGAACATAGATTTTATTGTGCTATTAAAATTTCCAGCAGCACCTCATTGACCACAGTTAAAAAGTCCCCAATATTTTATAGCTAGGAATTACTTCCTCCTCAAAGCCTCAAAAATGTGTGTGTGTGTGTGTTTGTATGTTTAAGAGTGTGTAAGAGAAAATCTCTGTTTGAGTTTACATATCTTTATAAATGAGGAAATTCTTCAGATATATAATTTCATTCATTCTTTTAAATTATGAAATATTTCCAACATGAACAACATTGATTAATATCATCAGCTTTCTTGTATTTAACCCCTAGATTAAGGGGAGCATTAAAGATGCTTTGAAATTCCGTATGTATCCACCCAGTCATTCTGACCACGTCCTAAATGTGGATTCAACACTTCCAGGCTTGTCTCTACAGGTTAGTCAGGGATCACAAGCTTTTTCTATAAAGACCAGAGAGTGAATATTTTAGGCTTTGCAGACCACATGCAATTGTGTTGCAACTACTTAACTCTGCCACTGTGGTGTGAAAACAGCCATACAATATGTAAACAGAAAGGCATGTTTGGTTCTGGGCAAGCTAGAATTGGCCTCGGGTTCGTATTTGCTGACCCTCGCATTAGGGTATCAGGATTAATATGTAGCATTGTTTTGCTTATCTTTAAACTTACATATACTATATCAAACTACATGTATTACTCTGCAACCTGATTCTTTTCCTCAATATGAAGTTATTCAGTTTATCCAAATGAATACTTAGTCCAGTTATTTAAATGCTGTATAGCACTTACAAATATACTTACAGCACTATGCATATGCTATTTCTTTATTGTACTCTTTCATTAATGGACATTTATTAATGTTTCCAGTGTTATTTATTTATTTATTTTTTTACTGTTGGAAACAATGCAGTCAAATTTTTGTGCCTGTCACTTTCTCTATGGACATTTATGAAAGATTACCTTATAATTTTACATCATTCTATTATTTCGATTTTTAAACATTTAGCTGAGGGTGTATAACGGGGCAGAGTGTTAAGTGCGTAGTTGCAGGTTATAGATGAAGCTATGAAAGGTCAGCACTGGTTCTCCATTCTAGTCTTCTTCTTTTTCTTTTCTTCAATCGCTGGGTCAGGAAGATCCCCTGGTGGAGGAAATGGCAACACACTCCAGCATTCTTGCCTGAAGAATCGCATGGACAGAGGAGCCTGGTGGGCTACAGGCCGCAGGGTTACAAGGAGTCAGACATGACTGAGTGAGCACACACGCACTAGTTGATTTACAGTGTTGTGTTAGTTTCTTCTGTAGAGCAAAGGGACTCAGTTATACACACGTACATATACACATGTTCAATATATTCTTTTTCATATTCTTTTCCATTATGGTTTGTCACAGGATATTGAATACAACTCCCTGTGTTATACAATGAAGTTAAAGTCATTCAGTCATGTCCAACTCTTTGCAACCCCATGAACTGTACAGTTCATGGAGTTCTCCAGGCCAGAATACTGGAGTAGGTAGCCTTTCCCTACTCCAGGGGATCTTCCCAACCCAGGGATTGAACCCAGGTCTCCTGCATTGCAGGTGGATTCTTTACCAGCTGAGCCACAAGGAAAGCCTGTGTTATACAGTAGGACCTGTTGTTTTTCCCTCCTGTATATAATAGTTTCTCTCTGCTAATTCCAAACTCCCATTCCTTCCCTCCTCATTCTAATCTTCTCATGTTTCATCCCTCTTGACATCTGTCTTGGGCCACAGATATTATTTCTGTGTATGCATAACTCTGCCAGCTGTGAGAGGGGATACAAAAGGAGCATAGCTATGGTTCCTGCCTGCTGGGAGTTTACAATATAGTGGAGAAGACAACAGATGAACTTAAATCATTAGTGACCACATGAGGAGCAGGGAAGATAAATGATAGGGGATGCATTCCTGGAGAAGTTGGGACATACATGAAAGAAAATGTACAAAATTGAGAGTTATAAAAGCATGTTTGAATAAATGAAGCCACAACTTGCCCCTAAAAGACTAAACTGAATATTATAAAGATATAAATCTTCCTACCTAAATATATAGGTTTGGTACCATATCAAACTCCCAAAGAAACTTTTCTTAAAGAATGTGATACAAGATGTGATAATTTATCATAGAGAATAAGAAAGTAAGAATATCTTAGAAAAGGTTGAAAACAAATGAACAATAATAGGAAAGGGTGATCTTGATGCAGATGTAACTATATGATCAATGGGAAACTAAATTCAGTCTCAATAAAAGAAAAATTATAAATCAATGGAAAAGGAAAAAAGTATTCAGCAAGCAATTCTCAGAAAAATCACCCTGTACCAAAAACTAAAACTAAAAAGCTTTTAAAAATCTAATATATTTAACTACATACAGTGCAAATCTTTTCAAGTAAAGATAATTAAAAGACAAATGAAAATGTTTGTAATAAATATATCAGAATGCTAGTACACTCAATATACAAAGAACTCCTCTAAGTGAATAAAAAAAGCAAACTTCCATAGACAGGTGCAAAGGACATAAAAAATATCTATCACATACAGACAATAATGATGTAAAATACATTTCTTTTCAACTTCTTCATATTCAAGGAAATATAATTTAATAGAGTGGGATAGAATTGTCGCTGGCACATTAGAAAAGAATGTTTGAAGTGGGAGCAAGTAATGCCAATGAAGGTGTGATGAGTCAGGCACCCAGATCCACTGCTGGGACGAGTGTAAATTGGAGCAAAATTATAGAATGCCACTTGGCATTTTGTAAATACTTTTCTCTGTTGTCTGAATTTTTAGCAATGACCTCCTTATTTTAAAAATGCTTTCATTTGAAAAATAAATTGTAACAGCTTTTCAGGAAAATAGTGCATGAAGGTAGAGAAGGTATTTTTCTTTATCTGCTGCGATTCCTAACTTAATGCTTTGTGTGTTGATACATGCATGAATTCACCTGAATAGAAAGGATGGCTTTCTGTTAGCAGGGATTTTATCACTAACTTCAGAGATGCTTAGGCGCTCTCTCTGCAGTTGTTCAAAGTTCATTATTAGCCAGAACCTTTACCTGTATTTCTAAGAAGGTGCTCCCCTGGTGTGTGTGCTCTGCCAGTGCTGGCGCTGGCTGTCACCCAACAGTGGCGTCTTCCTTCCTCATCTGCTTGCTCTTTCCTCCACACTAGATGGTTGCCTCCATTTGTGCTCTGGAACACAGAGGGTGAGCCACCCTATTTGTAGAGGAAGTCTACTAAGCACCAATATGAATAGCTAGTAATAAACTTACTCCAGAAAAAATTTGTCTAAACATTTAAAATACTGAATTCATTAGAAATTTTTTTAATCCAAATTTGTATACAAAACTTAGTTATAGAAAATATGATAGAATATTCAGTAATAGACATTCAACCATATGTTAGGATAAAATTCTGCAGTGTAGTGGAATGCAATGGGAACTCAAAAAAGGACAGGGATGATTAAATTTTTTTCCCAATATTTAAAGAACATTTCCTTGTATTTCTTAGAATGATGAAGAAGATTATTAAGTTGCTGTGGTATTTAGATTTAATTGAAGAGATTTGAGTGATGTAATAACATGTAAAAATGTCAATTTTTGCAATATATCAGCAATTACAGTTTTTGAACTAGTTTATTTTTTAGTAGAAAACTTTAGATGCCAACCCAAAAATGTGTTGAGGGAGCATATCATTTTTTTTAAAACTTCATTTTTGGGGGTAAGCAAGCAAAATTCAAAGGTCACTAAGGTAGAGAATATTCATTTTCTTATTCTCAACCTATAAAATGACTCCTTGTATGGAAGAGAGAAATCAAGGAGGAAAAAAGACTCCAGAGCTACGATCTTTCTTAGATCTTCCAGGGAGATATTCTCCTATTGTGAAGCAATTCCCCCAAAGGAAGGGAAGAGTATTGGAGAAAGGAAGACACAGATGTGTGGAAACATTTGCTAAATGCTTCAGACGTAGTTTTTGTTGTTCAGTTTCTCAGTCGTGTCCAGCTGTTTGTGACCCCATGGACAGCAGCACACCAGGCTTCCCTGTCCTTCACTATCTCCCAGAGTTTGCTCAAACTCATGTCCATTTGGTTGATGATTCCATCAAACCATCTCATCCTCTGTCACCCCCTTCTCCTCCTGCCCTCAATCTTTCCCAGCATCAGGGTCTTTTCAAATGAGTCAACTCTTTGCATAAGTGGCTGAAGTATTGGAGCTTCAACTGCAGGATCAGTCCTTCCAATAAATATTCAGGGTTAATTTTCTTTAGGATTGGCTGGTTTGATCTTGCTGTGCAAGATCTCAAGAGTCTTCTCCAGCACCACAGTTTGAAAGTATCATTTCTTTGGCACTCAGTCTTCTTTATGGTCCAGCTCTCACATCCATACATGACTACTGGAAAAACCATAGCTTTGACAATATGGACCTTTGTCGTACATGGAAGGTGCTCATTAAATCACAGGATAATTAAGACTAAAGCTGCCAAACCCAGGAAGGATCTGTCAAGAGGCAAAGAAAAGTCTACTATCATGATATGTATAAAATTAAGTGGGGTCACACCCCCAAGGTACTCATTATAGTTATTCATAGTTTACTATGATATTACTTTGATTTTTAAATTTTTCTTCTATTCTTTATATAAGGCAGGAGGAAACAATCTTTTCCCACAAAGGGGCTAGATAGTAAATGGATTTTGGTTTTGTGGGTCATACAGTGTGTGTTGCAACTATTCAACTCTGCCATTGCAGGGAAAAAGAAACCATAGATTGTCCAGAAACAAATGAATGTGTCTGTGAGCCAATAAAACTTTGTTGATGAACATTTAAATGTGAATTTTATATAATTTTCATGTCATGAAATTTCTTTCTTCTGATATTTTCCCAACTATATGAAAACGTAAAAACCATTCTTAGTTCACAGGCTTTACAAAAACAGGTGGTAGGCCAGCTCTGGCCTACAGGCAGTAGTTTGCCATACTCCAGTTTAAGGTATGGGGCCCTTTATGCTAAGAGTGGATACAGTATGAGAAGGATACCCAAGAAACCAGCTCTGGTGGCAAGGGAAAAGGGTGACAGAACTCAAGGAAGATTTATTTTTCAGTGTAGTGTTTGAATTGCTTGCCATGTGCTTATGTTACCATTTCAAAAATTAAAGAGTTTCCTTTGTACTAACCCCCTTCAGAAATCATAACTAACAGACCTGATTTGAGCAGACTTAGTCAACTGTCTGGATTCTGGGAGATTTTTGTTGTTAGCCTACCAGGGGCTTCCCAGGTGGCTCAGTGATAATCAGCCTACCAAGGATGAGATGCAAGTTCAATCCCTGGATTGGGAAGATCCCCTGGAGAAGGGAAAGGCTACGCACTCCAGTATTCTTGCCTGAGAAATCCCATGGACAGAGGAGGCTGGCGGGCTATAGTCCACGGGGTCACAAAGAGTCAGACACAACTGAGCACGCACACACACAGCTAGCATATGAGTATGAATGTGGTCCCATCAGTAGTGACAACTGAATTTTTACTGGTTTACTCCTCAGGACTTCTAGTTCCTTATCAAAGCCCTCCTCTCCCTGCAGATGTTTTAGGAATGCCCTGGGATCTCTTTATGTTCGTTCATCATCAAGTCTACTCTGGCCACTGCTTCTGTTACTTTTTGTGTTCATGGGGGAAAGCAGTGCCCAACAAATGGTCACAATTCCTCTGCTGGGCACGTTTCCATGGGTTATGGTGATACCTAGATGGTACCACTGTTTCACAGATGCCCCAGAAAGGCCCAGAGTCCCCTTGGAGTCAAAGCTTCTGTGATTATGATATGTTGCAGTTGTTTGAAGGTGGGGATGGAAGTGAGATGAGCTCTCTCCTCCCTGTTTCATTCTTTTGGAAGTTCTATCTTACAGTTCAATATTTCCAGACTCATCTTTATTTATACCCCTCTCCCTTCTTACCTCAGAGTGTCAAGAAGACCTCTTGAATCTAATACAGGTTGGTCAAACACTGTGCCACATTGAGGATTACACATTCCTCTAAGGACCGAGGCTTTACTTTGAGGTGAAGATCATGGTTCCTGGTTCCCTCTGACTTTAGGATGAGTTTTCTCCTAACAAGCCTCTTGGCTTATTGGACAGTAGACTTTGGTAGGGCTAGGCCAGTGGTTCACCAGATGGACTCAGGTATGTCTGCAGTCCCACAGTGGATACAGCTTGTATCATTTCTCAACAGCCACTCTCTCCTGTTTCTTCAATCTCTCTGGTATATTCTAGATGTGACCTGAAATTGCTTGTCTTTATTTTTTTGTTTTTGTTTTTTAATTTTTTAAATTAATTAATTTATTTATTTTACTTTACAATATTGTATTGGTCTTGCCATACATTGACTTGAATTTGCCATGGATGTACATGTGTTCCCCATCCTGAACCCCCCCTCCCATCTCCCTCCCCATCCCATCCCACTGGTCATCCCAGTGCACCAGCCCCGAGCACCCTGTATCATGCATTGAACCTGGACTGGTGATTCATTTCACATATGATAATATACATGTTTCAATGCCATTCTCCCATATCATCCTGCCCTTGCCCTCTCCCACAGAGTCCAAAAGACTGTTCTATACATCTGTGTCTCTTTTGCCATCTCGCATACAGGGTTATCATTACCATCTTTCTAAATTCCATATATATGTGTTAGTATACTGTATTGGTGTTTTTCTTTCTGGCTTACTTCTATACTTACTCTGTATAATAGGCTCCAGTTTCATCCACCTCATTAGAACTGATTCAAATGTATTCTTTTTAATGGCTGAGTAATACTCCATTGTGTATATGTACCACAGCTTTCTTAGCCATTCATCTGCTGATGGACATCTAGGTTGCTTCCATGTCCTGGCTATTATAAACAGTGCTGCAATGAACATTGGGGTGCACGTGTCTCTTTCAATTCTGGTTTCCTCAGTGTGTATGCCCAGCAGTGGGGTTGCTGGGTCATATGGCAGTTCTATTTCCAGTTTTTTAAGGAATCTCCACACTGTTCTCCATAGTGGCTGTACTAGTTTGCATTCCCACCAACAGTGTAAGAGGGTTCCCTTTTCTCCACACCCTCTCCAGCATTTATTGCTTGTAGACTTTTGGATAGCAGCCATTCTGACTGGAGTGAAATGGTACTTCATTGTGGTTTTGATTTGTATTTCTCTGATAATGATATTTCTCTGATAATGAGTGATGTTGAGCATCTTTTCATGTGTATGTCTTCTTTGGAGAAATGTCTGCTTAGTTCTTTGGCCCACTTTTTGATTGGGTCATTTATTTTTCTGGAATTGAGCTGCAGGAGTTGCTTGTATATTTTTGAGATTAATTCTTTGTCCATTGTTTCATTTGCTATTATTTTCTCCCATTCTGAAGGCTATTTTTTCACCTTGCTTATAGTTTCCTTTGTTGTGCAGAAGCTTTTAATTTTAATTAGGTCCCATTTGTTTATTTTTGTTTTTATTTCCAATATTCTGGGAGGTGGGTCATAGAGGATCCTGCTATGGTTTATGTTGGAGAGTGTTTTGCCTATGTTTCCTCTAAAAGTTTAATAGTTTCTGGTCTTATGTTTAGATCTTTAATCCATTTTGAGTTTATTTTTGTGTATGGTGTTTTGTGTATGGTATTAGAAAATGTTCTAGTTTCATTCTTTTACAAGTGGTTGACAAGTTTTCCCAGCACCACTTGTTAAAGAGATTGTCTTTTCTCCATTGTATATTCTTGCCTCCTTTGTCAAAGATAAGGTGTCCATAGGTGAGTGGATTTATCTCTGGGCTTTCTATTTTGTCCCACTGATCTATATTTCTGTCTTTGTGCCAGTACCATACTGTCTTGATGACTGTGGCTTTGTAGTAGAGATTGAAGTCAGGCAGGTTGATCCCTCCAGTTCCATTCTTCTTTCTCAAGAATGCTTTGGCTATTCTAGGTTTTCTGTATTTCCATACAAATTGTGAAATTATTTGTTCTAGTTCTCTGAAAAATACCGTTGGTAGCTTGATATCCAGTTCCATTCTTCTTTCTCAAGAATGCTTTGGCTATTCTAGGTTTTCTGTATTTCCATACAAATTGTGAAATTATTTGTTCTAGTTCTCTGAAAAATACCGTTGGTAGCTTGATAGGGGTTGCATTGAATCTATAGATTGCTTTGGCTAGTATACTCATTTTCCCTCTATTGATTCTTCTGATCCATGAACACGGTATATTTCTCCATCTATTTGTTTCCTCTTTGATTTTTTTTCACCAGTGTTTTATAGTTTTCTATAAATAGGTCTTTTGTTTCTTTAGGTAGATATATTCCTAAGTATTTTATTCTTTTCATTGCAATAGTGAATGGAATTGTTTCCTTAATTTTTGTTTCTGTTTTCTCATTATTGCTTGTCTTTAAAAATTGCCCTCAAAATCACACATTTTCCTCCAGCTACTTCCCTATCTTGACTCCTTTTCACATCCCTTTCCCTCCTGACTTCAGGGTGGTGAGAAGGCCTCTTGAATCTAATACAGGCTGGTCCCCACTATAACATCCTCATCTATGCCTTTATCAGCAGCTTTCAAGAAAACATGTAATCATCTGTGTATTCCTGTGATTGTTTTTTAATGTCTCTATTCCTCATTAAGCTTGATATCAAAGATCTTGGATGATATTTTTACTGTTATTTTATTTTCAAAGATCCAGCACAGAGCTTATTCCAGAATAACTTCTCAATAAATATTTGTTGAAAACATGAATAAATGACTGCATACAACAAATGTAGTCTGGTGGACTACCTTACCAGCAACCAAATATCTGCTTGAACTGTCACTTCTGCTTGATCTGGAACATCTTGCTGAGTGAGGAGGAAACAGAGAGCTGTGAATAATAAGGAAGTTCTAATGAAATAAATATTTGCCCAACAAACCCCCTGTATTCTCTTTCTGAGTTGTAAATATAAGTAGTTATCTGTAAATGAAATGATTTGTTGGTAAAGACAGGATTAAGAGTTTAAAAACCATCCTCAGAAGATGGCCTTGAAAAAAGTGTTCTGAGAACATACCTTTTCATTATTCAACTTTTTTCATTACTTTTTCAGGGGGTAGAAGACATATTGGAAGGAGGGAAGGAAGAACTAGAAATATAGGTAAAAGTGAACACTGCATCTCTTGGGCTTTTGGATATACCCTGGACATCTTCTCAGGATGAAACTTCAGACGTTTGGGTGAGACTTACCATTATTTTTCTTCTTGCCATAGCTTCTTTTACCCTAGATTAAATACATGACAAAGTAGACCATGAGAATGAAAATGTAAGCCCCTTAAATTTTCTCTAAAAGGCAAAAATAAAGATCTTGGATGAACATCTTCTGAATTTTTTATCTGCTAATATGAAGCCTACTCAACTTAAGAAAATTCCAAGGAATTCCTGGTGGTCCAGTTGATAAGACTATATGCTTTCACTGTTGGGGGTGTGGGTTCAATCCCTGGTTGGTGAACTAAGATCCTATAAGCTGCACAGTACAGCCAAAAAAAGAAAATGAAAAATTCTGGTAGGAAGTGATCTGAAATCATTTTTGTGTCTTGCAAAGACATGTTCATCTTCAGTGTAAAATTTAAGATATATTGATTCACCCCATTTTTAATCAAGGCTTTTATATTTGTTTTTGTTTTTTCTATACATAAAATAGACATATCCAAAATATCATCATATCTTGCCCAAATCTCCAAGTGCTGAAAACAAATGAAAACATGTGGTATTTTCCCAGATAAATTAGAGAGTATCTATTCAGAAAGCATATATCTTAGACATTTGTAAGTCCAAATGAGTGTAAAAATGGTAATTATCAAGGAAAGACATGTAAAGAAAAGCTATGATAAAATGTCTACAAATGGAGTCTTTTGTGCTTGTTAAAATTAGCTTGCTCTGTCTCTCCCTCTCTTTCTTAATCATCTCCCCACCCTCCCTAACACTCTATGTATTTATTTACCTTTCAGGGGATTTTTTTGAAGACTACCATAACGAAGGTAATACATTTTCAAGTAGAAAAGTTTGGATGGGATCAAAAATGAATCTCATTGAACACTCCCACTTACCTGCCACAGATGAATTTTCTCTTTCTGACAATTTATTTGGTAAGTTGTCAAGTTCATTCAAATATTAGTAAAAAAAACCAAACAAACAAAAAAAAAAAACACAACAAACTGCAATTTGGACATACAAAAGCAAAAAAACTTAACTGTTAAGTCCAGAGAGAGTCCAGAAAATTTTTTTGTTCCAAGTACTCCATAGACATTAGCTACTCTGCAAGGTTAGAGATAGATCAGACCTTGGATTCATTGAACGTAATAGTCTTTTTTATAGATGAGAACTGCAAGAGTCAGAGAGTTTTGTGACTTGTCCAAGGCCACGGGGCTAGATAATTAACAGAGCTGGGAGTAGAAATACATTCCTGTCTAGGGCTAATTCTAATATTATTATAGGATGTACTAAAGTATGAAATCATGATTCTTACGGTTTAATATTATACCTATTAAAGGCTGAGGTTACTTAGATTACAGCTCCGTGCTGCGTTTCCTTTCCGCCCTTCTTCCGGTACTGGAGAGATATGGCACACTGTCAGGATTAGTCATTTAAACTGGATTGAGCACAAATTGTACTAAGCTGTTTTCAGTAGATCTGTAACTAGATGATACCATAAAATGATCTATTGCTCCACGTTATGCTTTTATTAAAAAAAAAAACACCTCATTATAAAGAGTTTGAATTGAGAACATCAGCAAAATGTTGGCAGGGGCAGTATTTTGGGTGGGGTAGAGCAGCTTTCTTCCACTCTTAAAATAGGTTCCCTTCTGCTTTGTAACTCTGCTGGGAGGCTTGGATACTCGCAGTTTTTTACGCTATGTTGAAATATGAACCATGATCGATGATGATAGTGAGAATGCAAACACTTGAAGTTACACAAAATTCAATGTGTTAAGGCACCATCCCCTATTTGGTTGCAGAAGTCCCTGGAAGATATTAATCAATAGCTTATACTATTACCTACTAGTCATTAGCATTAGTGTGAAGTGGTTTATCAGGTCATTTCCAAGAAGGGGTCATTATTATCCCTTTACATGACTACCTGCCCCCATTCAGTTTAAGAGCATCTAAGGGCAGTGACTATATTTTATTAATCCTAGTATCTACTTAATAAGTAAGACTCAGACATTAAATAATAGTAGGGAAGGAGAAAAGAGGTTTAAGGGGAAAAGATGTTTATCAGTAACTCGCAGAGAACTAAAGGCAGCAGTAATTATTTATGAAATGCCAGTTCTCAGACATACTTGCTACATCTTATTCCTTCCAGTTGGCTTTTCTTCATCCTGTGGATACAGTCAAGGGCAGTGGGACATAGACCTCCATGTCTGGACACTTGACCATTTACTTCCAGCCTACCCTTCTATGGGTCCTTAGAAATATAATGCATAGATATCTTTATAGTATTGTATCTACTCATCAGAACTCATAGGATGATTAGGACTGTAGGTGCAGATCATAGACTAAGGAAAGTTGCACTTGAGATTATTTTTTTCACATATAGACTCCATTTCCTGCTCTGAAATTTTATGACTGCATGTTAAGATCTCCAAATCTAAACTCTGATGTCATCATTATTAAACAAATCCATCCAGCTTTAATTTGTATATACATCAAGAGGAAACTGTTAAGATTTTTCTTACAAACTAGTCTACTTTAAGCAAGCTCATCAGATTGAAAGCTGACCTGAGTGGTGGTGAGGTGAAAAAGAGGTAAGTAGATAGAGAAAAAGTTGTGAAGGAGCTGTCAAGTTAGAAACATCTGAAAATGATTTCTATAGAAGCATTGTGGTTCATGCTTTCTGTCAGTGGTGCTCTTTCCTCATCTCTTCTTTGCAGGACCATATCCTTATCCAATTTCCTAACACTTTCTGTAATGTTTCTTAGAATACATAGCACAAAATGCATAAGCTGCAATGCATGGCTCTTACTCTTCAGTCTTCTCTATTAAGTTCTAGAGCCGGGTCTAAGGTTTTTTTTTCTCCCACATAGCTTTCCCTCAGGGCCTCTGTCTCACTGTGTTCAACATACCTAAGCAAAGTCTGATGAAGGGGAGGATGAAGAGCATTCTGTTATCCTTCCTGCCCATCTTCTTTCGTGTCTTGATGACACTGATGCATTCTCTGGACCTCCCACTCTGAGCCTAGGGTACAGAGCACCAGGGAAAAGACTGTGGCTCATGGATGAGTAGCCCACAATACCTACGTCACCACTTGTAGATCTTGAGATGTGCCCAAAATTCAGAAATTTAACTCACAGGCTCAACTAACTGGAGAGCTCGACTCTTTTCCTATGGTCTAACTATGTACTGAAAACCAGCCATCGTGTTGTTATAACAAGAGCAACTGAAGTTTATGGTATTGCGTATGGATGGCTATAATTTCTTCCATCTAGACATTGAACACTGACCATATGCTGGATGTTGGAATAAAGCAGGAAATAAGACAGGCAAGATCCTAGTGGAGAGTAAACTCTCAAGAAACCGGCAAAGGAATAAATAAATGAAATAATATCAGGTAGTGGTGAGTGCTGTGGAAACAACAAAAGAGGGTGATGTCATAGTAACTGAAAGAAGGAGGCTGCTCTTACTTGTGTGGTCAGGGGAGGCCTCTGAGGAGCTGACAACTGAGCTAAAAAAGACAGTCTTAATCTGAAGAGGTATTCTGGGTAAAGGAAATGTAAATGCAAAGGTCCAAAGTCTAGAATGACTTGGAAGGGCTTTGTCTTCTCATTTTTATTGAGGAAAGTTGAAAGAGTCTAGAGAACTGGCTCTGGACCCCATATTTCCATTAACCAACATTGGTAAAAGGAGATTATTAGGCTGGGAATTCTAGGACCCCTAGAATTCAAGTCCTCAAATCTCTACAGTTGTCATGTGAGGAAGTGGCAACTTGGACTCAGTGGTACTCACCTGACATATGATGTGACTTTTAAGGTGGTCCTGGGCATGGTCCCCCTTCCTGCAGGTCACCCAAAAGGCCATAATTAAATCCCAAGGCACTGACATTTAATTTAAGACATTGAGAAAGTAACATAAATGTTACTCAACAAATACTGATGAACACTCACTAATGGGCTGTGGATACACTAATGATCTCATGAATGAGGTCTTTCAGCTGCTTCCAGAGAGGACTGTGGGCCCCTCTAGAAGGCTTTGCTTAAGGAGAAGGGGAAGCCCTTCCATCTATATAAATGGTTACCCTGAAAAGCAGAGCCTGAAGCAAGGATTGTGTGCAGACTTCATGTGAGAGATGATCCTAGGGAGCAGAAGCCAAGCACTGGGGTGATAAGACAGGGAAGGAGGAAAAACCAAGACGAGGTAAATTATAGAGATCACTGCTGTGGGCAAGGAGAGCCTGATTGCACTGGGAGAAGCAGAGAGAATTGTCCACCAAGGCACCAGGCACTGGAGAAGTTATTAACTGACCTCTGCTCCCTTTGGTTGAGGGTCACTCGGGGGGCATTAATGCCCTGCACTTCTGAGCTGCGCTTTTGCTACTCCCAGTGCAATCAGGCTGTGTGGTCTGCCGTGTCCTTGGAGAAGCTCTGGGCAAAAAGCAGAGATGTGCAGCCTGCTCGTGAAAGGACAGGTGCCGGTGTGAAGTGAGTCGAGCTTCTGCATGACCCCCTGCTCCAGCTCCAGCTGAAATGAGAGGTGGGCCAAGGGTGTGCACCGTCACCAGAGGGGCTGCCACACAGTGCTAATGGGATCCCCCCGGTTCCAGATCAGTCGGAATACTCAAAGGAAAGCTAAGATGGGGTGGGGGAATGGTGTACATTTGTTCTATAGTTCTCTTTTCTTCGGTTGGACCTTGTAGAAAAGAAGGAAAGAAACAGAGTTACAGAGATGGGTCTGGAATCACCTTGTAAGATCACTTGACTCATTCTGTGGCCAGGCCTGCCTCACAAATCCACATGGGGATCCAACTCATTGGTAACTCAATCCATACACAGGACTCAGGATGGAAGGGCATGGTGACCTAAAAAAGACAAGTTTCTTTTCCTTTGGGAGATTCCAAAAGCCAGGAAACTTGGTCAAAGATTAATTTGAGTGGGTTAAGAGAGGCTTCTCTGATGAATGAAGAAGGCAGAGTCTTATGCAATTAGTACATAATAAAAGGTAATAATGACAAAGTCCACAGCTTCCCATGGTCTGACATAATGAATAGGGTAGAATGTGACATGTCAATTAAAATCTGTCTTCTTTTAGCAAATTGTGGTTTAAGAACTAAAGGAAAAAATCACAGAGTTTGAAAGACTCAGAAAATAGAAAACCATTCTTATAGCACAGAATAAGCAAGAAAAGGTACAATCTTTTTTATTGGAGTGTAACTGCTTTATAATGTTGTGTTTATTTCTGCAGTGCAACAAAGTGAGTCAGCTATATGCATACATATATCCCCTCCCTCTTGGACCTCCTTCTAACCTACTCCCCACGACAGCCCCTCTAGATCATCACAGAGCCCTGAGCTGAGCTCTCTGTGTTATATATACAGCAGATTCCAAAGCAGCTATCTGTTTGCACATGGTAGTATATATATATATGTCAGTTCTGCTCTCGCAACTCATCCTACCCTGTCCTTCCCCAACCTGTGTCCACGTGTCCATTTTGTATATCTGCCTCTCTATTCCTGCCCTGCAAATAGGTTACTCAGTACAGTTATCCTAGAATTCCATGTATATGTGATAATATACAAGATTTATTTTTCTCTTTCTGACTTACTTCGCTCTGTATGGCAGATTCTAGGCTCATCCACATCACTGCAAATCTTATGTTCCCATACCAACTATTTCAAGTACGATGAATCCAGTTTCTTTAGCCCGGTGTTACTGGGAAAAGTTCAATGAGTGTGAGTGGAAATAAGTGATGAAATTGAAAGAAATAAAGTCTCAGAGGCAGTTGAGACTCTGAACTTCAGTTTTCTTCCCTGTAAATTGGGGTTAATAATAACACTTCACTGCTTGTTGGAGGATTGAATGACTGTGTGGGAAAGTGTCCTGTAAATCTGAAGGCATCATAAAGCAGTATAGCTCCTCCAGGGTTTGAAATGTAGTTGTTATTATTTAAACTGTTGGAATGATAAGCACCGCTCTACTTATTAAATGGAGGAAATTCTGTTGATCTTAACATTGTTGAGTGCTAAGAATTTTCAAGGAGCCAACAGAAACCAACAGTATCAAGCTAAATTTCTGGGTGTTCTAAGGGAAAAAAAACATGTTCTGTCTCAGGTTGGCATTACAGCATTGTTAACAACAGCTATGGACTCTACATTTTTGTGTTACTTTTATTATTGTTTCTAACAGTGTTTCCAAAGCCCCGTTATGAATGAGGTCCAGCAAGTCACAGGAGGTCAGATCCTAAATAATCCTATCCGCTTACACTTCATTTCCTTTAGCTACTTCTCATTACGTTATGCTTTTCTCAGCTGTTGATGTTCATATTCTCTGTATAGCTTTATTTTTATTGAAATCTGGTTCTTGCCTATGTCTTTTGCTTAAATTAAAAGAAACTTTCAGATGTTGCAGAACCAGCCAGATGGTTTTAAAGTACAATTAAAGGTCTTGAGATGCAATGTTGTATAATATTTCTGACATTTGATTTCAAGTCTTTTTCCATCTCACTTAGTTTAACACAAGTCAATATAGTTCTGACCTGGTGGGTGAATCAAAGCTGAAAGTTTCCAGAAGATGGAAAGTACCATTGTCTCAGACAAAATGGAGCTTTGCTTTAGCCTTATTTAAATATTTTGTTACTACCTTTTATTACCCGTATCTCTACCACAGATTGAAGCAGTCTCTAAGATTTTTATTAATTCACTGTGGCTTTGGTTTTTCCTCTCCCAGGATTCTCTGATCTGGTACTGTGGTTATAAGGTTAAGAAATGGGAGAAGGAAAATGAATATCAGTAGAACCTTTCCCTATTACAAAATAAATGACTGCTTCTTCTTTCTTTTTTTTTAATAAATGACTGCTTCTTTTAGATAGGGCATGCATCGTTTGGAAGAGGCATGCAGTGAGGTACCGGCTGGCCAGCTAGTTGGTGAATCCACTACCATCCAAGGCCTGGCTCTCAACCTTGCAGGCTAAGAAATAGGTCTCAAGGACTCTCAGGATAACCAAACTGAGAAAGGTTGACTATGAGATCAGGCTGCAAATTTATACATTTACAGCGGTTAAAAAAGAAAAATGTGATCATAACCACTGCCGTTTCTTGAGCCCTTTCTACATGTCAGGCATCGTGTGAAGCACATTTTAGATTGGTTAGTGGATTCTGCATTCAGTCCCATCTATGCCAGTCCCATATCACTGGTATGAGGTCATAGGCAGATTACTTAACTTTGTGCGAGTTACTAATCTCATTTAAAGAATTCTCAGAGGAATGCCTGGCACATTGTAAATACTCTATTTACTATTAATGTTAATTCTCATAACACTTTTATAGGGTAGATACCATTACTATTCCCCTTTTGATGATGAGAAAATAGAGATCTGAGGATGTTAAATAATCTGCTAAGATTCCATAGATAGTGAATAGACAACCAAAGTATAGTCCAGACCAGGAAATCAGATTTGGATGAATAAGGATTCAGGCTAAGAGAACACTCCTATTCACCTTCTCAGTGGAGAAGGTCTTTCCAGTGAGACTGTTGGTCAAGTCTTTTCTCAAGGATAGTTCTCAGAAAATCATTGTTAGAGTTTGCTCTGGGACTTCCCTTTTTTATGGCATCATAGCTAATGCCCCCATTTGGCACAACTGGCATATCATTCACATTGTTCCCAAGTACCATCTGCAACAGTGCTGTCCAGTAGAACTTTCTGTGGTGATAAAAAATGTTGTAGGTTTACTTTGTCTAATGCAGTAACCACTACTGATCACTTAAAATGGGACTAGTGTAACTGAGGGATTAATTCTAATTTAATTTGAATTAAATTAATTTAAACTCCAGGACTTGGTGATAGACAGGGAGGCCTAGCGAGGTGCAGTCCATGGGGTCCCAAAGAGTTGGACACTACTGAGTGACTGAACTGAATTTAAATTTAAGTAGCCATATATGGGGAGAAGGCAATGGCACCCCACTCCAGTACTCTTGCCTGGGAAATCCCATGGATGCAGGGGCCTGGTAGGCTGCAGTCCATGGGACCACTAAGAGTCAGACACGACTGAACGACTTCACTTTCACGCATTGGAGAAGGAAATGGCAACCCACTCCAGGGTTCTCGCCTGGAGAATCCCAGGGAAGGGGGAGCCTGGTGGGCTGCCGTCTATGGGGTCGCACAGAGTCGGACACGGCTGAGGCGACTTAGCAGCAGCAGCAGCAGCCATATGTGGGCAGTGGCTACTGTTTCAAACAGCACAGACCTTCAGGGGAAAAATGTATTTCGAGGATTGAAAACAGCTTTGAAAATGGTTATTCTTGGTTGAGCAATCCAAACTGAAATACACCCAGGAACCATCACTCTTTCCTGGCAGTGAGGGCAGGTGTGCTTTAGCTTTTCCACCACAAGTCTCTGAGTGAGAAGACCTGGATTAGAGCCTTAGCTTCATCCCTTAATAGCTGGGTAACTTAAGACAAATCACATAAGTTCACTGAATTGCTTTCCAAGTCTGCAAAACAAGGTAAAAGATAGTGGGCGTCAGAAATAATACCTTCCTCAAGGTGCGCAAGTAAGAATCAGGTGAGATAATGGGTGTGTGTGTGTGTGTGTGCGTGCGCTTAGTTGCTCAGTCTTTGCGACCCCATGGACTGTAGCCTGCCACTCACCTGTCTATGGGGATTCTCCAGGCAAGAATGCTGGAGTGCGTTGCCATGCCCTCCTCCAGGGGATCTTCCCAACCCAGAGAGCGAACCCAGGTCTCCCACACTGCAGGCAGATTCTTTACCATCTGAGCTACCAGGGAAGCCCAATGCATAGAGAGCCACTTTGTAAACCTGTCAAGGTTGTAGAAATGGCTTAGCAGTGATTATTATGTTTATATAGATCATGTTTGCCTTTTAAAACTGCTTTCATATGTATTATGTCATTTTATCTTCACAGCAGGTCCACGAGGGAAGCAGGGCAGGAATTATGTTTTACCATCTGTTGATCTGTCTGGTTGCATTATCCCTGAGCTGAACCCCAGAACTACTGAGTCCTATTCTAAAGCCCTCCCTTCCAAAAAATAACCCACAGTCACAAGCTTGGTATCCACAGGTTATGCCACAGAAATTATTCTTACTCAGGAAGCAAACCACCCTACATTGTGAGTCCAAGGCTGAATAATGAAAATATCAATATAATGATGATGGGTAGCCACCCAGTGTGCTAAGCATTTAATAAATATTATTTGATTTAATCCTCATAATAACTCTCTGAGGTTGTGTGGTTATCAGTCCCATTTTGCAGATGAGAAAACTGAGGCAGTGGTTTGTCTATGATCCATAGAGCTAGTGAGTGCCAAGGGAGCCTGCATGTATCAGTTGGCTGAGGCCGCTGTAATAAAATACCACATATTGGGTGGGTTAGATGACAGATGTATTGTTGTACCAGTTTGGAGGTTAAAAGTTCAAAATCAAGGCTGAGTTGGCTCTTTCCAAAGGCTGAAACGGACAGATCTGTTTCTGGCCTCTCTTCTTAGCTTGTAGATGACGTTTCCCTGTGTCTTTTGCATCACCTTTTCTTTGAGCTTCTGTGTCTGAAATACAGATTTCCTGTTTGCATAAAGATGCCAGTCATATGGGATTAGGAACCAATCTAATGGCCTCATTTTCACTTGGTTAGCTCTGTTAAGACCCGGTCTCCAAACCGTGTTGCATACTGAGGAGCTAGGAGTTAGAACTTCCACTTGCTGACTGTGGGGAGGGGACACAGTTCTACCCATAACACTGGGTATAAACCCAGATTAATTGGCCTCACACCGTTCAGTATTATGCTTTCATGTTTCCTGACATTACAAAATTATACCATTCTGTACCCTTTTGAGAGGAACAAATGCCAAAACATAGAACATGGCACTAGACCCTCAAATCCACTTTTAGAGCCACTGAACCAAAATCTATCCTCTGAAAACTCCTAAATTGGAATGTGCTCCCCCAAATGTTTGTCTAAGAGGCTGCTTTCCAGCTTACTAGGCGATTTGGCATCGAGGACTTTTCCCATAAACATTTACAAATATTCTGCTCAGTAATGAAGTTAATCAGTAAACCGCACAACCTCTGGCCCCTGTCACTCCTCACCTAGTCTCATTTTCAGTTGCTGTGAGTAAGCTAAGAATGGTAATGCAGTTTCAGGAGTTAGAAAATCCAGTCCAAATCAGTCCTTGTCACAGCCACACGTCTTCAGGATTCGCCATGGAAGTGATGAGCGTGAAGCCTGCCAAAGGTAAGAGAGTGTTCACAGCTGCTCACGATGGAGCTTCTGCCAATGGACTGAGGCAGCGTGGGGGACTTTTGCTTGAGATTTCAGCAACAGAGCTCCCTCGAAGATGGCTCAGTCAGAACCAGAGACGGGTGAAAAGCTGGCTGGGGTGGTAGGGTTTGAGGTAGGTGAATATCTCATAGAGATTAAATCTAAGTGTGTTTTCCCTACAATTCTTCACTGGATATGGTGTCAAAGTGGCACAGTTCTTCCAAGTTAAACGCTAGGCAGCTAAAATATTAATGCCCTCGGACACTTGAAAAGACATTTTAAAGTACATTGTTGAATGCAATGTTTTTAAAATGGCAAGTCTTACATCCTAGTGGGTCATGACGTCTATTTTGTGACTTGTGACCAGCATTAAAAATTTAGAATTGAATAAGTACAGTAGAAATATCAGAGTGCAGTCAGGGGTAAGGATAAGTGTTATTTCATGGAAATTTTGTTTCAGATTATTTATACATATGTATAAGTGTGTATAGGGATCATGATATAAGATTTATTTCAAACTATGGGTTGTTGTGAGAAAAATAAAAAGAGATCCAAAAAATTTATTGAAATAGTTTCACAACAGGTTTCCCCCAATAGCCAATGGAAAATCAGATGAGTAAAGAGTTCAGCATTAAACCCGGTATGTTTTTTTTCTCTGAACTGTAATACAGATTATAATTAAAATGTAGGTAGTATAAATAATATTGTCTGTTTTCATATTTTTTCAAAATAGAATCTTACCTTTTGAATTTCCAGCTAGAGAAACTCATCATTTTTACAATAATTATAATTTTGAACATATTTCTGATTGTAGACTTCACAGCATGTTATTTTGGTTAAATGCATTATTTAAAAATGACTGAGACTGTATTTAGAAATGGAAAGTAGATAGAAGGCCGGAGAAGCAAATTTCCCATCATTTCAATTTAATAAACATTTATTAAAGATTTAAACTGTGTCAGGCACTGTGTAAGGTGCTACAAATGAAGGAAAAAAGGGAATATAATATATAGTAATCCAATGTATTCCCCAAAAGTCCACAGACTAACCACAACAATAGCAAAAAGTATTGAATGTTTATGCTTAGTCAGGCACTGGGCAGTTCACATTCTTTTTCTTAGGTTATCTTTAACCTTTCACCTAGGTACTAGATTTTGTTTCAATTACTATATTGTCCTAGCCTTTTTAAAATTAATTTTTATTGGCATATAGTTGTTTTACAATGTTGTATTTGTTTCTGCTGTATAGCAAAGTGAGTCAGCTATACGTATACATTTTTCTCTTCTTTTTTTGGATTTCCTTCCCTTTTAGGTCACCACAGAGCATTGAGTAGAGTTCCCTGTGCTATACAGTAGGTTCTCACTAGTTAATCTGTTTTATACATAGTAGCGTATTAGATTATCCCAGCTTTATTAGAAAGGAACAGAAGCTTAAAGAAGTTCAGTGTTTCCCAAGTTCATACATCTAGCTTGTTGCAGGTAAACTGAATCCAGATTTGTCTGCATGGCAGGGCGCTTGTAATGCCTATGTCCTACCACCTTAAATGATATAGCATGAAACATGAGCCTGTAAACCAACAGAAGCAATGGTACATGCTTCTGAGTGTGCAGTACCAGTGTGTGCAGAGGGGAGGAGAGATTAATTCTACCTAGGGAAACTGGGTCAGGCTTCACAGAGCAGGCGATGGGTTGACAAACTTGGTGGGAAGAGGTACCAACATCACAAAGGCTGGCACCAGGAACGGCAAACAATTTCACAAACCAAGTCGTATCGTCTACTTGAGGAACCATGGGTTAGGAAACAAAGAAAGGACAAGAAGGCAGTTTTTCCATTCATGAAACATTTACCAGAGTCAGCATTGTGCCAGGGAGAAAAACTGCATATAATATGAACCCTTTATTGGGCTCATCAGCAGTTAACTACAGGTTCAAGAAAAAGCGCCATCCTTCTCACATGAACCTGATTCTCCCATCTGGGTACCCAGTGGTTCTGGTCACAAAGTCCTTAGAGCTGTGCTGTTGGATGTGGCCATCATTAGCTACACGTGGCTATTTTAAATTTTAATTATTTAAAGTTACAGAAAATGAAAAATTCATTTCCTCATTGTCACTAGCCATGTTTCAAATGTTCACTATTCCACATGGTTAGCAGCTAACATGTTGAAAGCTATAGAGGGCTTCCGTCTCAGAAATTTCCCTTTGGTCTACTCCTTTAGAGAAACTGTTAAATGCTACTAAAGGACTCTCTACCCAGAAAAATTTTCTTCATTTTGCAGGGGGTCTCAGGCTCTCCTGGAGTCCATTCAAGTGTTCCCATTTAAGAACTCTTCCCTAAACTCCCACAGAAAATTTCCTATTGTAAAGAAATCCAAATTCTCCTATTTCTTGATAAACTGATTCTTAAGAAATCATTCATAAATTGTATTAAAGCAGAAATAAATTTACCTTTTCAGAAAGTAAACTCTAAAGTTGACCTACCTTTGCCCTCTCAACATCTCATGCTGTGTCAGAAAATTCTGTATTCGTTTACTTGGTTTTATCCCAGCCCTTGACATACCTTCAACCCCGAGCACATGAACAAGAGAAAGTCTGGGGCCTCTCCTGTCTCTTTTCTGTCTTGTTCACAAGACAGAACCCAGTTCTGTGTTTAGCAAATTGTAAGAGAGAGATATATATACACACACACACACATATGTACATATATGTATGTATGTATATATATGTATATATATATACGTATATACATGTATATATATATATATCTTATTTAAAAGATAGCTAACATATCAAAACAGATCAATGTGTATTAATATTTACTAATTAACTATCAATTAACTGTCATTAGAATATATGTATATATATGTATATATATATCTTATTTAAAAGATAGCTAACATTTCAAAACAGATTAATGTGATTAATATTTACTAGTTAACTATCAATTAACTGTCATTAGAATCAAGATTTTGCTGGATTCTTTAGGAAATGAACATGCCTTTTTATGGTGTTTAACTTACCAAAACTTTTTCTCAGAAACTGTATCTTATACTCAAAACTACCTTGTGAGATAGGAAGGCTGGTTGTTAGTAGCCTCATTTTACAGGAGAAAACAGAAAAATGTTAGGCAGTTGTTTAAAATCTTATAGTCAGTTCATGGAAGCTCTTCTTGTTCCACTATTTTGGAGCATGGTATTCATGCTGGATTTTTGTAAGTTGCCTGCATATTTATTGTCTCTACTCTGTGGGGATTTGGTGGAAACACTATGAAATACTAGAAGTGGATGTGCTTTGAGAATAAAGGTGTTATTTAATAATACTGTGTGTGCTGCTATCATAATCTCACCCTGTTTATTAATTTCATATAGTAGAATTGATGTCTTTATGAAAGCTTTCCATTTTAATTTGAAATGATTCCAGAGATTGACATGATACTGATAACATGATTTGACTTGAGTTGGAACTCCATGGTGTCTCTTGATTTGTAAAAGATTTATTGAAAGAATGCTCAGAGATCTTGGAATTTTGAAGAGAAAACAACTATACATTTCTTTATATTCTAGAGAACCAACATTCTCTCTTTAATTGATTATGTGACTTCAGGCAAGTTGCTTAACCTTACTGGACCTGTAGATGGAGAGAATCTGGGGCTGGGGGTGGGAATGGGGAGTTGAGTAGGGGTAAGATGGGTTGGAGGATAAATCTAGGTGAAACTAATGATTTTAATGCTTTTAACTATTTTCAGTTGTATTCACTCCAGGAATTTTAATCATATTTAACTACTAAATAGATCAAAATTTTGCTTATGTTTTATCTTTTTTCTGTAATAATTCCATATTTTTATATTCTTCCATTTTGTGGTCATAAGACAAAGCACCATTGCCAAAACTGTTTGACTGTCAGATATACTGACTCAGCACTAGTTTTATATAGATAAGTTGGGCATGAAAGAAACAAAATTGATTTCACACAGGTACTGTATACTTTGTGTTGCATTAATCATTTCCTGGATCAATGCAGAAAGCTTTTTTTTTTCTCAACTAATATTTAACATACATATTTTCCACTTTGTCATTGTAGAATGGCTGTTAATTGTAATGCCCATAAACTGTTGGTCATAAACTTATAGAGGTTTTGATATAAAGAAGAACTGTAATATTATGAAGCATGGAGTCTTCTCTTTACAGATAAGGGAGGCTTAGGCAGGGTAGGTAAGTACATATAACTAGGTTCAGAACCCAGGGTCAAGGAATACATCCCAAGAGAAGCTATACTTAATGGGAAATTTAAAGATAAGTGGAGAATAGTGAGATGATGCTCTTGGAGGGGGTAGCTGTGTGGAGGACTCAGGAAGCAGCATGTGGGAGAGGTTTTGACTCTGGAAGTGCAAGGCACATTCATGGAATACAAAGTCAGAACATGGGAAGTGGCTGGGAAAGAAAGAAATAGTAGGGTCATTCATAGTCTTGCAGGCCTGGTTATAGGTTACCTGCAAATGGAGGCACTGAAGGGACTAGTAAACTCAAGTATAAAAGAAGGAAGAGAAAATCTTTACCATCATTCTTTGAAACATCACACATTTGAAATCATTCCAGAGAGGAGCAATTCAGCACTTGGGCTTTGAAGTCAGATTCAAAGTTCAAATCTCAGCTACTTAGGTGTGTAGGAGTAAAGTTGCCGAACTATTCTCGACCTTGGAATACTCAGTTGTAAGTGAGGATAATACTATTACCCACTTCATAGGATTTCATGAGACAGAAATGAGAAAAGACAGCATTTGTATGTTTACCTGTTACCTTTTTTACTGTGAATTGTTGAATGTTGTCCAACTTTCCTTTTTGTTTTTCTTTTAAGCATCATTGTATGTTTTCCTTCTTTCCATGTTGAATATTTTCTTATTGATTTGCAAAAGCTCTTTATATATTAATGACATGAGTGTTTTGTCTGTCCTCTATGTTGCAAATATCTTTCTGAGCTTTTAATTTTGTCATTTAATCTTTTAATAGTTTTTTTTTTTTTTACTGTAAAAAAGTTAATTTTTATGTTAAAATTTTAATGTAAATATTTAAATATTTCAGTCTTTCCTTAGAGCCTGTACTCCTCACCATATGCTAAACTGCCTCTTGTTTATAGAATGATGGTATCAATTCCAGTTTTGTTGTCACTTTTTTCCAGGTGTACTGACAGAACAAGTGGCAGGTCCTCTGGGACAGAATCTAGAAGTGGAGCCGTACTCACAATACAACAACGTTCAGTTTCCCCAAGTTCAACCACAGATTTCCTCTTCTTCCTATTATTCCAATGTGGGTTTCTATCCCCAGCAGCCTGAAGAGTGGTACTCTCCTGGAATATATGAACTCAGGCGAATGCCTGCTGAGACTCTCTATCAGGGAGAGACTGAGGTAGTGGAGATTCCTGTAACAAAGAAGGCCCGACTGGGAGCCTCAGCAGGGAGAATCAAAGGGGATGAGCTCTGTGTCGTTTGCGGAGACAGGGCTTCTGGATACCACTATAACGCCCTGACCTGTGAGGGATGCAAAGGTAAACATCTTTTGGTTGGCAGTTTTCTCCTTACTAAGGTTTTTTTATATTTGTTGTTGAAATCCCTCAAAACTGGATTCTTTCCTTTTCCCAAATAACTTCCCATTTCTCTTCTTCTGCTTCTCCCTCTTCTTATCTCCTCACCTTCATTGGGATGTCATAGGTTTCTACTTATTAGAGTATTTAGCTTGGATATAAGTAACCTTTTCCCTATTCACAACCTCACATATAGTTAGAAGGAATTTATGATTGTGGGTTTTGTTTGTTTTTATTGTCTTTTTAAGAAAGAGACATTGCTGAACTCCTCTGTCTTAAAATTAAGGTCAAGGAGAATAAGACTTTATTCAGTAAATATTTAAAAATACATTTTCATGTACTCTAGTTAATTGAGAAAGAGACAGAGGAAGGCAAACAGAAGGAAACAAAAAGGAATAGCTAATATTCAACAAATATTTCACTTAACAGGGACATAGCAGTGCTATAGGGGAATCAATAAAATTGCAATCCATATAGGATAGATAAAATACAACATATGAAACATGAAAATGACTCAGTATGAATCCCTATGTGATCATTCTCCTAATGAGGGCACAAATGATAAGTTTGTATAATTTGAGAGGAAGAACGTAGTGGACTAGTAGGTTCACCTATTTATTTTTTAATTTGTTCATTCAGTAAGTATTTATGGGATGCTACCATGTTAGCTTCTAGGTCATCGAAAGCTGATTAAGAACTATCCCTTGAGTAGAATCTGTTGAATGCTATGCCAATTTAGTGTTTCCAGATGCCAGTGATTGCCACAAAAATAAACAGAGGACCCAGCTACAGAAGAATGGTCGAGGACATTTCAAACTTTTGAAAGTTCAGATGATCACTTTGTCTAAAACTTGGTGTGACTTCATGAGATTTTTTTCCCCAAAAACAGTATTTATACCCCAAATTAAAAAATTAAGACAGATCTATAAAGAAAATTTTAAAGATTCTTTTATGACCTTCAAAATACTTTTATCCTTTTTGTGGAGGGTCAAGTCCATGTGGATAAAAAGAACATATAAACTCTTTGAAGACATAGATTATGTCTTTTTCAGCTTTGCCACACCTCATAGCATCTAACACAGTGTCTGGTATGTAGTAAATGTGGAGAAAGTGGTTTTTTGGAATGACATAATGAAAATCCGTGCTCATCACTTCCTAGATAAGAAGGGACATAGCCTCAAATCTCCTGCTTCTAAAGCTGACTCCAGAGCATTTATTACTGCTCTTTGAGCTATTTGTTCAAGCCAACATTGACTAACTTGGTAGTCAAAGGAAGAGAATCAAGTGCTCCATTTAGGCATTGAGATATTGGTGTTATCCAAGCCAAGGGAATAAAACCCTGAGGTCAGTAACCTGGGCCAGATCACCCCCTTACAGGTGAAGGCTGGCGTGAAGTCTGGTTCTCCTCAGAATTCTCAGCTGTGGTGGAGTGAGTAGAGGAACACCAGAGTGCTGTGGACAACCACAAGAAACAGCCACTCCAAAAGCAGACGGCATGAGAAGCCCACAAAGGATATAGAAGAAAAGTCAGAGCTGGGAGGCTGGTAGGCAAGTGCAGGGTTAGACAAGGGTACAGAAGTCTGGTCTAAGGAGGGCTGATTCTCAGGGCAGTTCAGGGAGGACAAGCTGGATCTGAACCTGGATACGTTTGTAAGAGCAGAGAAAGGCAGAGCTTTTCCATTGATTTTGATATGAGACTTTGCCCCCATGATGACAGCAAAAGGACAAGAGTGCAAGACAGGAAATGAGACAGAGTCAGGCAGGGCCCATGTTCCATATCAGGGGCTGGCAATTTTTTTTCTGTAAAGAGATGAATAGCAAATACGGTAGGCTTTGCACTGTAGCGGTCTTTGTTGCAATTACACAACTCGGCAACTCAGCTATGGAAGAGTGGCTTTACTTAGCCTACAAAAATAGGCAGGAAAATAAAAAACATGTAGTGGGCTGAATCTGGCTTCTGGGCCTAGCTGTAATTTGCTGACCCCTGTTCTAGAGCAGTAACTCTCCTTGACCTTAATTTTAAAAGAGTTGAGTCCAGCATCAGAATTAATTGGGAGTTGTGCAGTGAGAGAGCCCAGCACTCAGGGTATGCATGAAAGAAAAATATTTCTTCTTTTATGTAACTGGGTTTAATCCAATTTCGAGCCCTGGTGGAAACCTCATTTCATTAACTCAGGATGATTCTACTGAATTTTCCTGAGGTTTCCTCTGAATTCCAGAATTACATAGCATTGTGGAGGGATTGGGCTTCCCAGGTGGTGCTAGTGGTAAGAACCTACCTACCAACGCAGGAGGTGTAAGAGCCACAGGTTCAGTTCCTGGGTCTGGCAACCCACTCCAGTGTTCTTTCCTGGAGAATCCATGGACAGAGGAGCCTGGCAGGCTGCAGTCCACAGGGTCGCACAGAGTCAGACACAACTGAAGTCACTCAGCACACACGCTTGCACATGGAGGGAGTGGGCCCAGAGGTGGGACTCAGTCCAGCATCCGTGGGAGAATGTTCTTTCTGGCCTTCAGTCACCAGTGGGAAAGGCCTCTGAGCCCCTGTTCTGGTGTCCTGACCACACCCCTCCTTCCTGGCCAGCCCCACAGGGTCACCTGGAAGGCCTGGTTCTCCAGGGAGACCCCATAGCTATATCATTTGCTTCTGAGCCTCACTGGGTGCAGGGAACCCCCGGGGCCTCCCCATACTCTCCCCTGGAAAAAGCACAAGAATCCCTCCATTCCAGGATTCCCCAATGATGTGGAGCTCCTATAAGCAAGCTTTCAGTACAGTATCCAGGACTCGGTCTGAGAATTAGGGGGTGGCAGGGACAGAGGGCGGGACCTTCTCAGATATTCAATGTGTCATTACTCTTTGCTTGTCTGCCTCTTCCAATCTGGGGAAACTTTATTAGTGTCTGGGATCTTGGGGCTTAGACTTTAGTGACTGAAAAGTCAATAATTGGCTCCTTCATGCTTTCTTGATGAAAAATCTGTCTGCAATTCGATTTCTGGGTCAGGAAGATCCCTTGAAGAAGGGAATGGCTACCCACTCCAGTATTCCTGCCTAGAGGATCCCATAGACAGAGGAGTCTGGTGGGTTTGTAGTCCATAGGGTTGCAAAGAGTCGGAAACAAATGAAAATTGTTCTAGCTTAGTGAACGGGGAGGAGGTGCACAGAATAGGGTAGAGTACAAGCCAAAGCACCAATACCTGCGGGCCTAACAGCTTAGCCAACTCGGTGTCCCCACCCCACACCCCTTGGGTATCTGCATTTACCACACAAAAGGAATCTCACTCCATAATGCTCCATCAAAGGGAGTGTGAGCTCTGGG
This sequence comes from Cervus elaphus, assembly GCF_910594005.1. Classification (NCBI taxonomy): domain Eukaryota; kingdom Metazoa; phylum Chordata; class Mammalia; order Artiodactyla; family Cervidae; genus Cervus; species Cervus elaphus. Next base: position 54,614,898 of record NC_057836.1, on the reverse strand, counting down.
ATTTGACAGGCATGCACGGAATCTGTACTTCTCGGCTGACTAAGCAAGTTACTTAACATATTAATTAGTCAATGTTCAACAAAGTAAAGCAGAAACAGAATTTTAAGAAGAGAAGAATCCATACAGGAAAAGTTGGAAGGGCAGAGGAACAGCGTCTGTGCTGTGTTCCAGGAGGATAGTCTAAGTCACATGCAGAACTGGAATGCCAGGGCAGTTGTTGTCCAAGAAGATGGGGAGGCAGGAAGCTAAACTGTTGACTTCAGGAACACAGCACCATATCTGCCCTTTAGGGACAGGGAGCTGCCTTACTGCAATTACTGGCTCCAGAGCCATGGCGTGCCAGCTAAATCTGTACATACAAAAGATGAAGGCCCTGTGACAACTTTCTTAGTGCCCTGGAAGCTAGCAACTGGAAACCAAGATGCTGCCATAGCAGAACTTTGCAATCCTGGTTTCCAGCACAAACAGCAGAAGCATAGCTTTTGTTTCACTTTCACTTTTCAAATATCTTACAAGATGATCTGTTTGGCAGAGGTTAAATCATATCCACATTTAGCAGCAAGGGAGTCTGGGAAAGACTGTGTTCAACTATCCTGCCCTTACAGTAGAGAGTGCACGCATCCAGTTAGCCAGTCCTTAGCTGACAGAATATGTAACTTCTTTGAACCTCCAGTCTGCAAACTAGGGTTAATATCTATTTCACAGAGCTTCTGAGGATTAAGTAAGATTTTTAGATGCAAAGATCCTGGTAGCTCTCTTGCCTTAGGACGTCACTCAGATCAGTCACGGGTGTAATACTTTAAACACACACACACTCATACATACCCATGAGAAAATTTTTTAAAACTTAAAAACAAAGGAAAGATTTTAAACTTTGCTAAACTTCCTGATTTCGCTGTTAGAAATATTTTAATTTTTCTTAAAGGTTTGATTTGATATAAACACTTATGGCATCAATAAGATAAATTCTGATTCTTTTTTAAAAATGTAATAACTACAGAACACAAGCATAAGGCCGCGTGACAGTGGCTGTCGTTTGCTCGGCGCGAGATTAAATCGAGACCTGTCCCTCCCTTCAGTTATCAGTGGAGCATATGGAAATATGCTAAGGTTTGGATGAATTTTTATTCAAACCTCAAGCCTCAGCTAACGAAACTGATCTACATCTGACTGGATATTTCAAATGGCTGCATTCACAAATAGGTCAATGTCACTCACAACCCATCTCCATGCCAGGAAAGTCTAGCCTATCAGTGAGAAAATGGTAGAACTTTTAAAAGGCATTTTATGAGTAAATGAGAGGCTTTTCATCCATTTGAACATATTTTTATATAACGTAGTGAACCCACTTAGTTCTGTAGTTTAAGAGAAGATTCCAGAATTATTGAAACAATTGTGGTATATTGGGCAAATATAGTGTTTCCAATAGATCTTTTGTTTATGGATCAGAGTTGAGATACCCTGACTTACTTATCAGTTCAGTTCAGTTCAGTCGCTCAGTCGTGTCCGACTCTTTGCGACCCCATGAATCGCAGCATGCCAGGCCTCCCTGTCCATCACCAACTCCCGGAGCTTACTCAAACTCATGCCCATCGAGTCGGTGATGCCATCCAGCCATCTCATCCTCTGTCATCCCCTTCTCCTCCTGCCCCCAATCCCTCCCAGCATCAGGGTCTTTTCCAATTAGTCAACTCTTCACATGAGGTGGCCAAATTATTGGAGTTTCAGCTTCAACATCAGTCCTTCCAATGAACACCCAGGACTGATCTCCTTTAGGATGGACTGGTTGGATCTCCTTGCAGTCCAAGGGACTCTCAAGAGTCTTCTCCAACACCACAGTTCAAAAGCATCAATTCTTTGGCACTCAGCTTTCTTCACAGTCCAAACTTACTGAAATCCTATTTGATTTTGGGGTCTGATTTTATAAAATGCAGTAAGGGTCTCAAAGAACTCTATAGGTCAAATTATTTTAGAGTGTGATTCAAGGGGTAGGGTTTAAAGAATTTCACTGCATGGGATGCCTTTTGTAATAAGTGTTACAAAATCTTGGGAAGAGTAGGACTCAGAAGGCAGATAACCTGGATTCCAACCAGCTGATTCTCTTCCAAGTAACTTAATGTCTCTGGGCTTCAGAGTCCTTACCTGTAAAATGAGGATAATAATAAAGATGAGGAGGAGGAGGGTGAGATGATGATGATGGTAATGTGAGGATGAGAGACAGATAAATAACATATATTGAGTGATGATTTTGTGCAGGCTTTATCTGGAGACTTTACATGTACTAACACCTTTCATTTTCAAGAAAGCCCTTTGACATAGATTTAAATAAGGTAATATGTATAAAGCAGTTAACATAGTATAAATGTCCTTCCACTATTATTATTGTTATCACTGGATTGCCATGAAGAATAAAATGAGACATTGATTTTAAAACATCTAGCTTTGTACCTGGCACATTTGGGTGTTCAAAAAGCAAATGCTATTTTTGTTTTGTTGATGAATTCCTGCTATTTTATCATTGTTATTCTTATCTTCATCCAGCCTCCCTAATTTGGATCATTTGTTGTTGTTGTTCAGTCGCTAAGTTGTGTCTGACTCTTTGCGAGCCCATGGACTGCAGCACGCCAGGCTTCCCTGGCTTCCACTGTCTCCCAAAGTTTGCTCAGATTCGTTCCATTGAGTTGGTGATGCTATCTAACTATCTCATCCTCTGTTGCCCTCTTCTCCTTTGCCTTCAATCTTTCCTAGCATCAGGGTCTTTTTTAGTGAGTTGGTTCTTCACGCCACGTGGCCAAAGTATTGGAGCTTCTGCTTCAGCTCAGTCCTTCCAGTGAACACTCAGGGTTAATTTCCTTTAGGATGGACTGGCTTGATATCCCTGCAGTCCAAGGGACTCTCAAGGGTCTTCTCCAGCATTGCTGGTCCTTTATTGGACTAGAACCTGGTGGTCTGGAGTTGATGATGAGAGAGTGAAAGAAGGAAAGAGGCTAATATGCCCTGGGTTACGCAGCCGGCTGTCGCACTCCAGGGAATCAGCCAGAAATAAAGAGAGAGAGAGAAAGAAAGAAAGAAAGACACGGGACCCAAGCTCTGATGGAGCAAAGGTGCTTTACTGAATTCTGTAAGAGTATGTATACCAGTAGCTTCTTTAGATAAAGATCAAGAGACCAGACTTTACAAGTTTACCAAGGAAGCAAGGAGCAATAGAGGCCATAAGGCCAAGAGGCGATCCGTAACAAAAGAGTGTCGTAAATAACCCCTTTCACCAAATGGAAAAGCTAATGAAGGAAATCCTAGGCAAGCATCCCATCTCTTTGATCTCCGTCCTGGGAGAGAGAGGCTTGCCTGCTCCTCTTGCCCCTGACAGGGACTGATAAGGAGCAGAGGGCTCAAGAGAGATAGGAAACAGCATAGAGGAATCTTACTGTTAAATGCTTCCTGACACAGCATCATAATTCGAAGGCATCATTTCTTCAGTATTCAGCCTTCTTTATGGTCCAACTCTCATGTCTGTATATGACTACTAGAAAAACCACAGCTTTGACTAGATGGACCTTTATTGGCAAAATGATGTCTTTGCTTTGATTTTTAATATGCTGTCTAAATTTGTCATAGCTTCCTTCCAAGAAGCAAGCATCTTTTAATTTCAAAGCTGCAGTCACCGCCTGCAGTGATTTTGGAGCCCAAGAAAATAAAATCTGTCACTGCTTCCACTTTTTCCCCATCAATTTGCCATGAAGTGATGGGACCAGATGCCATGATCTTAGTTCTCTCTTCATATTAGTTAACTAATTAAGCCTCTAGCTGCTGGGAGTTTGAATTAATTCAGTTTTTTTTCAGTAAATATTGTTAAATGCCAGCTATACTCCAGGCATTATTCTAAGCATAAGTAAAGTATGTAAAGTCACTCAGTTGTGTCCAACTCTTTGTGACCACATGGATGATAGCCTCCCAGGCTCCTCTGTCCATAGGATTTTCCAGGCAAGAGTCCTGGAGCGGGGTGCCATCTCCTTCTCCGTATTCTCAGCCTAGGAAATGCAATGGTGACAAAGCAAACTTCTTGCGCTCAGTGTCACCATTTGAAGCAAAGTAGGAAAACAGTTCACACAGCTGAGCTAAAATAAATAAAAGGGAGAAATCAGTAAAACAAACAAAAAAGGTTAAAATTACAAAAGTAATAAAACAGTGTCTAAAAGAACATGCAGAAAAATGAAATGATAGAAGGGTGATTTCCAGTGGATAAAAAGTGATATTTTTAATAAGTATAGAGCAGTGATATAAGAGAAACTGAAGACAATAAAAATTAGATTTAAACAGAAAAAATGTTTAAATATATAAGCAGTATGTAAATATGAAAGTAGTGACTAAAGGGAACAGTGTAAGCCTCCAGCGCCTGGAAATTTGCCGACCTGGGAGTTTAAATGTCTGTTAAAGACCTGCTAGGCAAACTCTGCAGAGTGACATTATATTTACTCTTATTCTCCCAAAGATACCCAGTAGGGGTGAGGGTGTCAGTGGTTTTTGCTTTCAATTCCTTTAGGCACTGAGACATTTTTCAAAGCAATGAGCACACGGTTTTCAAAAGTCAAATGGTAGAAAAGCCCCTGCCCAACCATTTCCACCTCAACTCCTGCTTCCAAGAGGCAAACACTGATAAGCACTTGTGGTTTTGTTTTGTGTGTGTGTGTTTTGCATTTTGGTTTTTAGTCATTTGGATAGTCTTTATTTTCACAGAACTATCTTCCCTCCTTACAAACACAGATTTAGAGATATAGAGAAGGTGCATATAATTTTTAAGGTAATATTTCTTTATTATGTTCTTAATATCCATGGGATTAGCAGTAATGGCCCTCTATTTTTTTTTTTTTTCCTGATAGTAGTAATTTATGTCTTCTCTCTATCTTGGTTTACTCAAGAGAGAGGAAGCACATATTTGTATCAAACACTGATGATGGTTCAGTCAGGATGAGCACTGAGAACTGAATCAAGTGGAGGATCCTTTTCAGTTGTGGTGGGGTAAAGTCTAATTGGCATGGGTTTAAGAGAAAACAGAGGAGATCAAGTGGAGACAGCCAATGTGGACTACTCGTTAAAGAAGTCTTGTCACAAAGAGGAGCAGAGAGCAGGGCAATGAATAGAAGGATGGGGGCTAAGGGAGGGTTTTGTTTTAGGGTGGGTTTGGTTTAGAAGAGGACCAGTCCATCTTTAGTAAAAGGAAGGAAGGCAGATTATGTAGTACAAATACAGACAGATTGATGGATTTCATGGTGGTACACATGGAAATTCTCTTCTGAAAGGTTTAATTTTGTCAGTTAAATAAGAAACTCAGCCGTTAGCTGAGAGTCAGCAGTATGGACTGGTGTTGAGAGATTGAAAAGGCAAGTTTGTAACAAAGTCTAGGAGAGGAGAGGATGCTGGCTAGGGACATGACAGGATTGCCTGCAGGATGGAGGACCCCACTCCAGATGTGTCGTCAGGAATAAATAAAACTATTAAGATGGTTGTGTGCTTCTTCCTGGCACATTGAGGCTACATAAAACTATTAGGATGGCCCTCTTTTTTTCTGATAATAATAATTTATGTCTTCTGTCTCTCTTGATTGACTCAAGAGAGACGAAGCACTTAATTATGCAAAGACAATTCCCAAATAACTAGAAACAAGAGTAATTTCATTGAGTAGACAAGGATATTCCTTGTCCACTTCTCTAAGGATGCTCTTTGTGTTTCTGTAGCCTGCTTTTCCCTGTCAGGAAGGAGGACAAGATTTGCTGTTAGATGGAATGTTCTGGTCCTTGTCGTCTGAGCATAAGGATTCCCTGTTCCTCCTTGCCCTCCCTCACTGACCTGGATTTGTTTCTTGAGACTGCATGCAAGTACTACTGCTATCCCTGGCTTAGCATGGGGGCTGGCAAACACTTTCTGTATGTAAAGAGGCAGAAAGTTAGTATTTTAGGCTTTACAGGTATTAAGGTCTCTGTAACAGCTCTTTGAGTCTGCCATTGTAGTGCAGAAGTAGATATGTAAACTAATGATTATGGTTTTGTTCCAATAAAACTTTATTTATGGATGCCGACATTTAAATGTCATGTAATTTTTACATACTACAAATATTCCTGTTTTGATTTCTTTCAACCATTAAAATGTGTAAAAATCATTCTCAGGTTTGTGGGCCATACAGAAATAGTCAGGAAGCTAAACTGATCCTTTAAGCTGTAGTTAGCCAACCCCTGGCTTAACCCAGTGCTCCTCATCAATGCTTCAGGGCCCTCTCTGCATCTACTTGTATCTGAACTTGGAACTTCCCCATTGCTACTACTCCTGAACTCTTCTGCACCAGTCTTGGGCCATGTTTCTTCATAAATTTACTCTGATTTCTGTCTTTCTGAGGTTCGTCAACATTTTTGATACACTGATGAAGTTGTATTCAAACATTTTTTATAGACTATGATATTTTATTGAATTTTTCTCTTATTTCATGGTATTTTTTTCCCCAGAGGGAGTATAGAAGTATAATGAATGCCCTGTGACTACTTAGTTGTCTGCAGATTTGTCTACTTTAGAGTAACATTAGACAACTTCCAAAGATAATTCAAAGTCGGATCTTTTTTAATTTATATAAGGTAAAAAGATTATTACAAATTGTAGTGGACTTCCCTGGTGGTTAAGAATCTGCCTGCCAGTGCTGGGGACACGAGTTTGATCCCTGGTCAAGGAAGATTCCACATACAGCCGGGCAACAAAACCCATGTGCCACAACTACTGAGCTTATGTAAGACAGTTACTGAAAGCCCACGGGCTCTGCAGCCCATACTCTGCAACAGGAGAAGCCATGGCAAGGAGAAGTCTGTGCACCACAACTATAGCCCCTGCTTGCAGCAATGAAGACCCAGTGAGCCAATAAGTAGATTTATTAATTAATTAAAAAGAGAAACGGTAGTGATCAAAGTAAGTGTTGAAAAACCAGGTTGACATATTTTTGTGACTCCCTAAGAGTTAAGATGGGGGGGACTTAAAAAAACGTTGTTGTTGTTTAGTCACTAAGTCGTGTCTGACTCTCTTGCCATTCCATGGACTGTAGCCCACCAGGCTCCTCTGTCCATGGGATTTCCCACGCAAGAATACTGGAGTGGGTTGCCATTTCCTTCTCCAGGGGATCTTCCCAGCCCAGGAACTGAACCGTGTCTCCTGCACTGGCAGGCGGATTCTTTACCACGGAAGCCATTAGCGAGGACTAAATAGTTAAGACTAATTTTCACCAACTGTAATTCAAGAGTTTGAGAGTTTGCTTTTTGAAAAACAGTGATTTAAAACAGTCACCTGTCAGGTGATTGGGAGTCTGTTGTTGAGTTCTAAAATTTTCAGCAAGCAACTCAAAGAGAAAAACTGAGATCCTGAAGTCTAAGAAAGTATGTGATGGAGACCAAGTTTACCTAGTTTAGTATTGGCAGCAATTCTCTCTAGTTTCTGCTCTGTTGCAGCTTTCTACCAGTGAGCAGATGTGGAAGAGACAGCTGAGGTGGGAGAGGGAGAATAGGATATTTCTGAAGAAGTTCTGGTTTTTTGCTTTAATTATCTATTTATTTATTTAGCTCTGCTGGGTCTTAGTTGCAGCATGCAGGATCTTTAGCTGCGGCGTGCGAACTCTTAGTTGCAGCATGTGGGAGCTAGCTCCCTGACCAGGGATCAAATCCAGGTCCCCTGCATTAGGAGCGGGGAGTGTTAGCCACTGGATCAGCAGGGAAATGTCTGCGAAAGTTTTGGGGATAGGGATGAAACTGTGGAGCATTTCACAGGAATTAGGGATTTCAGGAGATTAATGTCAAAAGATAATTTTTAGAAATGCATTCTTACCAGAAGGAAAGCATGATATAGTCGTTACGTGCGTAGAGTTTGGAACTGAGCCTATCAAGGTTCAAATCTGAGCTCTACTATTTACTATCTATGGGACCTTGAGCAAATTACTTAATTTCTGTGTAACTCAGTCCCCTTATCTGTAAGACAGAGATAAGAATAAGTCTACTTCATAGGGTTGTTATAAATGTTAAGTGAAATACCATATACAAAGTGTTTTAAAGTGTCTGATACAAAATAAGTCATATATAAGTGAGTGTTAGTCACTCAGTCATGTCTGACTCTTTGTGACCCCATGGTCTGTCCACAGAATTCTCCAGGCAAGAATACTTGAGTGGGTTGCCATTCCCTTCTCCAAGGGATCTTCCCAACTAGGGATGGAGCCCAGATCTCCTGCATTGCAGACAGATGCTCAGGGAAGCCCCAAACAAAAAAGCAGGATGTCCAGTGTTCTGCATAATTGAGGGGTCTGTTTTTACCATAGCTATTCACCTGCCCCCCCCAGGAACCCTCCTAGTGCAACTTACCCTTCAGATGGCAATGCCAGCCCTGTCTACTCATCTTTGATTACCAGGGAGCCTCTGTTCCTCAGAGAATTTTCTTTCTATTCATTTTCAAATGACTTTTTTGATATGGGCATTGTTGAATATGCACTAGATAGAGGTATGTGTATGGATGGATTTGCATAAGTATAAATACTGTATATGTAGCCTTATTTAACTGATATAATGATAGTATTGTGTTACCACCTCAGAGTGAAAGCTAGTTAATTCAGCTATTGAGATGATAATGATTTCCTTCTCAGTATTAATGCAATATTAACAGAATAAAAACAAACAAACAAAAAAACGCTGCAGAATTGTCCTAGCACTGTTCCTTTGACTCATCTTGGAATAAGGAATTTTATTTCTGTTAATTATTGAACTATCAGTATTGATCATGATTTTAGAGGGAATCATCCTTGGGAGGGGCTGAAAATTAGCGGAAATATTAGCTCAGGTAGGCTTAAGTGGTCATTGAGTTCAATCATTTAGTACCAGGAAAAAAAAAATCTTTTTTTTTTTGTCTATAGTTTCTTTTTAAATGCATGATCTGGTATTTGCACTCCCAATATCAACATTGATCTGAAGCACAGTCTTTTTTTAGACTTCATGTGGTTAGATTTGACATTTAGGAAAATGGTAGTATCTTTCCTACTGAGAGTTACATGAGCTGAGAAATTTACAAGCACATTTATGACTTGCTTGACCTTGATGTCGCTAACCTTTTCTTCAGCCTGTTTTCATACTGAGTTAGTTACCCAGGCCTGAGTGTGCCTGTCGCCCCCTCCCTGTGTTCCCTGCCTCTAAGTCAGGCATCCATCACCCTCTGGCCACAACAGCCTCTTGTCTCCAGTCTCCCGGTCCCACCTTGATTTTCCTCCAAAGCATCTTCCCAACATACAGATTAGGTTAGATCCTCCCCTGCCAAAACCCTTTAAAGGCATTTTAGCTTCTTTACTTGGAGTTCAAGGTCATTTAACCATATTCTGTCCCACCACATGCCCTCATCCAGTTCCCACTAATTCTCCCCACACTCTACCCTCCCATCAAGATGGATTATCAACCCTCCTTTGGAATTTCCATAACTCCATGCCTTTGCTCATTTCCCAGTCTTTCCTTCCTCCTTCAAAGTCCATGTTTCAAAATTCTACTTATTCTCTGATGTCCAGCTCAAATTCCAACTCCATCGTGAGTTCTGTGACTCCCCCATGCTTAGTCGCTCAGTCGTGTCCGACTCTTTGTGACCCAGTGGACAGTAGCCCGCCTGGCTCCTCTGTCCATGGGGATTCTCCAGGACAGGACACTGGAGTGGGTTGCCATGCCCTCCTCCAGGGGATCTCCCCAACCCCCACAGGGATCGAACCCAGGACAAGTCTAGTGTCTTGATGAAAAGATATCATATGGACTCAGAATAGCCCTGAATAATTCCAAGTGACCTCCCCTACTTAGAATTAATCAGGGTCCCACGGACGGAGGAGCCTGGTAGGCTACAATCCACGGGGTCACAAAGAGTTGGACACAACTGAGCAACTTAACTTTCACTTACTTTCATTCCCAGCCCATATAATGCCTTTTCTTCAAGACTCTAGCTTTCTCAGTGATGGGAAGGTGTCATATACTTATCTTACTAGAACAATTTTCATTGCCTTCTGCTTGGGAAATTGTAATAACAAATGTGCAAGTCTCTAAGTCTATGATGGAACTGCTGTCTCCCCTTTAATGTGGCATATCCTTCACAAGAATTTAGAATGGCCATGGAATGATCACTTTTTCATCTACATCACAATAATTTATTACTTAATTAGCTCTCCTATTACTCTCCATTGCATTATACTGTGATTTCACTTCTTTGTCTTGCCACTCAGTTGGAAGCTCTGAGGACAGGAATGTTTTCTTCATCTTGGTATAGCTCTTGCATTCTTTGATGAAGCGTGCAGATAGTAGGGGATTAATATTAAGTGATTCTCTTGTGATGTGAGAGGGGCAATTATAGCCTCATGGTTAAGAGTATGGGGTTTGGTGGATGATTGCCTGGATTTGAACTTTCTAGTCTATCTATTAATGATGGGCTCATGACCAAAGTACTTAACCTCTATGTACCTTTTTTCTTCATCTGTAATATGGGGACACATAATATTATCTTCATAATAAAATTGATATAAAGACTAAATAAATAATGCAGGTGAAGTGGTTAGAACAAAAGCCAGTGGGTGTTTGATAAATGTCAGCTATTATTCCAAACAGGAAGGATACAGCTGTCTCAGTTTTGACAGAGGCATGAAGACAATAGATGCTATAATTCTAAGCAAGCCCATCTTGTGGTGGGTAGTTAAAGATTATTAAATATTGTGCCCACTTTGAAGGTTTGAAGTGAGGAGGAAATTACAGAGGGAGCTTTAAAGGCTTAGGAAATGTGACTAGTGTGCTGGTAATCCCACATCCCCATTGCAAAGGGGTGGGGTGCAGCTGTCTGCCCCTGAAGGCCACCACTGGAAGTTCAGTTCAGTTCAATTCAGTTGCTCACTCATGTCTGACTCTTTGCAACCCAATGGACTGCAGCACACCACCAGGCTTCCATGTCCATCACCAACTCCCGGAGCTTATTCAAACTCATGTCCATCGAGTCGGTGATGCCATCCACCATCTCACCCTCTATTGTCCCCTTCTCTTCCTGCCTTCAATCTTTCCCAGCATCAGGGTCAGTTTTTGGCATCAGGTGGCCAAAGTATTGGAGTTTCAGCTTCAACATCAGTCCTTCCAATGAATATTCAGGACAGATTTCCTTTAGGGTGTACTGGTCGGATATCCTTGCAGCCCAAGGGACTCTCAAGACTCTTCTCTAACACCACAGTTCAAAAGCATCAATTCTTCAGTGCTCAGCTTTCTTTATAGTCCAACTCTCACATCTACACATGACTACTGGAAAAACCATAGCTTTGACTAGATGGACCTTTGTTGGCAAAGCAACATCTCTGCATTTCAATATGCTGTTTAAGTTGGTCACAGCTTTTCTTCTAAGGAGCAAACATCTTTTAATTACATGGCTGCAGTTACCATCTGCAGTGATTTTGGAGCCCAAAAAACTAGTCTCTCACTGTCTCCACTGTTTCCCTATCTATTTGCCATGAAGTAATGGGACCGAATGCCATGATCTTAGTGTTCTGAATGTTGAGTTTTAAGCCCAATTTTCCACTCTCCTCTTTCACTTTCATCAAGAGGCTCTTTAGGTCCTCTTCACTTTCTTCCATAAGGGTGGTGTCATCTGCATATCTGACGTTATTGATATTTCTCCTGGCAAACTTGATTCCAGCTTGTGCGTCATACAGCCCAGCGTTTCTCATGATGTACTCTGCATATAAGTTAAACAAATCAGGGTGGCAATATGCAGCCTTGACGTACTCCTTTCTTGATTTGGAGCCTGTCTGTTGTTCCATGTCCGGTTCTAACTGTTGCTTCTTGACCTACATATAGATTTCTCAGGAGGCAGATCAGGTGGTCTGGTATTCCCATCTCTTTCAGAATTTTCCAGTTTATTGTGATCCACACAGTCAAAGGCTTTGGCATAGTCAATAAAGCAAAGTAGATGATTTTCTGGAACTCTCTTGCTTTTTTGATGATCCAGTGGATGTTGGCAATATGATCTCTGGTTCCTCTGCCTTTTCTAAATCCAGCTTGAACATCTGGAATTTCACTGTTCACGTACTGTTGAAGTCTGGCTTAGAGAACTTTGAGCATTACTATGCTAGCGTGTGAGATGAGTGCAATTGTGTGCTAGTTTGAACATCCTTGGCATTGCCTTTCTTTGGGATTGGAGTGGAACCTGACCTTTTCCTGTCCTGTGACCACTGCTGCGTTTTCCAAATTTGCTGGCATATTGAGTGCAGCACTTTCACAGCATCATCTTTTAGGATTTGAAATAGCTCAACTGGAATTCCATCACCTGCACCAGCTTTGTTCGTAGTGACGCTTCCTAGGGCCCTTGACTTAGGAAGACTTGACTTCTCATTTCAGGATGTCTGGCTCTAGGTGAGTAATCACACCATCATGATTATCTGGGTCATTAAGATCTTTTTTGTATAGTTCTTCTGTGTATTGTTGCCACCTCTTCTTAATATCTTCTGCTCCTGTTAGGTCCATACCATTTCTGTCCTTTATTGTGCCCATCTTTGCATGAAATGTTCCCTTGGTATCTCTTAATTTTCTTGAAGAGATCTCTAGTCTTTCCCATTCTATTGTTTCCCTCTATTTCTTTTCATTGATCGCTAGGGAGGGCTTTCTTATCTCTCCTTGCTGTTCTTTGGAACTCTGCATTCAAATGGGAATATCTTTCCTTTTCTCCTTTGCCTTTAACTTCTGTTCTTTTCACAGCTATTTGTAAGGCCTCCTCAGACAACCATTTTGTGTTTTTGCATTTCTTTTTCTTGGGGTTGGTTTTGATCACTGCCTCCTGTATGATGTCTCAAACCTCCATCCATAGTTCTTCAGGCATTCTGTCTATCAGATCTAATCCATTGAATCTATTTGTCACTTCCACTGTATAATCATAAGGGATTTGATTTAAGTCATACCTGAATGGTCTAGTGGTTTTCCTACTTTCTTCAATTTAAATCTGAATTTTGCAATATGGAGTTCATGATTTGAGCCAGTCAGTTCCTGGTCTCGTTTTTGCTGACTATATAGTGCTTCTCCATCTTTGGCTGCAAAGAATATAATCAATCTGATTTCAGTATTGACCATCTGGTGATGTCCATGTGTAGAGTCTTCTCTTGTGTTGTTGGAAGAGGGTGTTTGCTGTGACCAGTGCGTTCTCTTGGCAAAACTCTGTTAGTCTTTTCCCAGCTTCATTTTGTACTCCAAGGCCAAATTTGCCTGTTATTCCAGGTATCTCTTGACTCCTTACTTTTGCATTCCAGTCACCTACAATGAAAAGGACATCTTTTTTGGGTGTTAGTTCTAGAAGGTCTTGTAGGTCTTTATAGAACCATTCAATTTCAGTTTCTTCAGCATTACTGGTCAGGGCATAGACTTTGCTTCTTCAGCATTACTGGTCAGGGCATAGACTTGGATTACTGTAATATGGAAAGGTTTGCATTGGAAATGAATAGAGATCATTCTGTCATTTTTGAGCCTGCATCCAAGTACTGCATTCCAGACTCTTTGTTGACTATGAGGGCTACTCCATTTCTTCTTGCCCACAGTAGAAGATAGAATGGTCATCTTAGTTAAATTCACCCATTCCAGTCCATTTTAGTTCACTGATTCCTAAAATGTTGACGTTCACTCTTGCCATCTCCTGTTTGGCCACTTCCAATTTACCTTGATTCATGGACCTAATATTCCAGGTCCCTATGCAATACTGTTCTTTACAGCATCAGACTTTACTTCCATCACCAGTCACATCCACAACTGGGTGTTTTTGCTTTGAGTCCGTCTCTTCATTCTTTCTCAAATTATTTCCCCACTGTTCTCCAGTAGCATATTGGGCACCTACCAACCTGGGGAGTTCATCTTTCAGTGTCCTATCCTTTTGCCTCTTCATACAGTTCATGGGGTTCTCAAGGCAAGAATACTGAAGTGGTTTGCCATTTCCTTCTCCAGTAGACCACATTTTGCCAGAACTCTCCACCGCAACCCATCCATCCTGGGTGGCCCTACAAGGCATGGCTCATAGTTTCATTGAGCTAGACAAGGCTGTGGTCCATGTGATCAGTTTGATTAGTTTTCTGTGATTGGGATTTTCATTCTGTCTGCCCTCTGATGGATAAGGATAAGAGGCTTATGGAAGCTTCCTGATGGGAAAGACTGACTGAGGGGGAAATTGGGTCTTGTTTTGGTGGGTGGGGCCATGCTCAGTAAATTTTTAATTCAATTTTCTGTAGATGGGAGGGCTATGTTCCTTCTCTCTTGTTTGACCTGAGGCCAAACTATCCTTCAAAGGCCAAACTCTTATCCTTCTCCATCAGAGGGCAGAGAGACTGAACATCACAATCACAGAATACTAACCAATCTAATCACATGGACCACAGCCTTGTCCAACTCAATGAAACTATGAGCCATGCCGTATAGGGCCACCCAAGATGGATGGGTCATGGTGGAGAGTTCTGACAAAACGTGGTCCACTGGAGGAGGGAATGACAAACCACTTCAGTATTCTTGCCTTGAGAACCCCAGAAACAGAATGAAAAGGCAAAAAGATAGTGCACTGAAAGATGAACTCCCCAGTTCGGTTAGGTGCTGAACTAGAATCAGTTCATGAACTCCTTATTGCCAAATTCAGACTTAAATTGAAAAAAGTAGGGAAAACGGCTAGACCATTCAGGTGTGACCTAAATCAAATCCCTCACAGTTATATAGTGGAAGTGAGAAATAGATTTAAGGGACTAGATCAGATAATCAGAGTGCCTGATGAACTATGGATGAAGGTTCATGACATTGTACAGGAGACAGGGATCAAGACCATCCCCAAGAAAAAGAAATGCAAAAACACAAAATGGCTGTCTGGGGAAGCCTTACAAATAGCTGTGAAAAGAAGAGAAGTTAAAGGCAAAGGAGAAAAGGAAAGATACACCCATTTGAATGCAGAGTTCCAAAGAATAGCAAGGAGAGATAAGAAAGCTTTCCTCAGTGATCAATGCAAAGAAATAGAGGAAAACAGTAGAATGAGAAAGACTAGAGATCTCTTCAAGAAAATTAGAGATACTAAAGGAAATTTTCATGCAAAGATGGGCACAAGAAAGGACAGAAATGGATTGGACCTAACAGAAGCAGAAGATATTAAGAAGAGATGGCAACAATACACAGAAGAACTATACAAAAAAAAAAAAAGAACTATACAAAAAATCTTCATGACCCAGATAATCACGATGGTGTGATCACTCACCTAGAGCCAGACATCCTGGAATGTGAAGTCAAGTGAGCTTTAGGAAGTACCACTACGAACAAAGCTAGTGGAGGTAATGGAATTCCAGTTGAGCTATTTCAAATCCTGAAAGATGATGCTGTGAAAGTGCTGCACTCAATATGCCAGCAAATTTGGAAAACACAGCAGTGGGCACAGGATAGGAAAAGGTGTTTTCATTCCAATCCCAAAGACAGGCAATTGCAAAGAATGCTCAAACTACTGTATAATTACACTCATCTCACATGCTAGTAAAGTAATGCTCAAAATTCTCCAAGCCAGGCTTTAAAAATATGTGAACTGTGAACTTCCAGATGTTCAGGTCAGATTTAGAAAAGGTAGAGGAACTAGAGATCATATTTCTAACATCTGTTGGATCATCAAAAAAGCAAGAGTTCCAGAAAAATGTCTATTTCTGCTTTATTGACTATGCCAAAGCCTTTGACAGTGTGGATCAACACAAACTGTGGAAAATTCTTATTCTGAAAGAGATGGGAATACCAGACCACCTGACCTGCCTCTTGAGAAATCTGTATGCAGATCAGGACGTAACAGTTAGAATTGGACACAGAATAACAGACTGGTTCCAAATAGGAAAAGGAGTATGTCAAGGCTGTATGTTTGCACCCTGCTTATTTAACTTGTATGCAGAGTACATCATGAGAAATGCTGGGCTGGATGAAGCACAGACTGGAATCAAGATTGCCGGGTAAAATATCAGTAACCTCAGATATGCAGATGATACCACTCTTATGGCAGAAAATGAAGAAGAACTAAAGAACCTCTTGATGAAGGTGAAAGAGGAGAATTAAAAAGTTGGCTTAAAGCTCAACATTCAGAAAACTAAGGTCACGGCATCCATTCCCATCACTTCATGGCAAGTAGATGGGGAAACAGTGGAAACAGTTGGAGACTTTATTTTTGGGTTCCAAAATCACTGCAGATGGTGACTGCAACCATGAAATTAAAAGACTCTTACTCCTTGAAAGAAAAGTTATGACCAACCTAGACAGTATATTAAAAAGCAAAGACACTATTTTGCCAACAAAGGTCTGTCTAGTCAAAGCTATGGTTTTCTGAGCAGTCATATATGGATGTGAGAGTTGGACTGTAAAGAAAGCTGAGCATCAAAGAATTGATGCTGTTGAACTGTGATATTGGATAATACTCTTGAGAGTCCCTTGGACTGCAAGGAGATCCAACCAGTCCATCCTAGGGAAAATCCGTCCTGAATATTCATTGGAAGGACTGATGTTGTAGCTGAAACTCCAATACTTTGGCCACCTGATGTGAAGAACTAACTCATTTGAAAAAACCCTGATACTGGGAAAGATTGAAGGTGGGAGGAGAAGGGGATGACAGGATGAGACAGTAGATGGCATCACCAACGCAATGCACATGAGTTTGAGTAAGCTCCGGGGGTTGGTGATGGACAGGGAAGCCTGGCATGCTGCAGCCAATGGGGTCGCCAAGAGTCGGACGTGAGTGAGTGACTGAGCTGAACTGAATGCATATAATGGCGCCCTCCTTCACAAGTTCCCAGGCACGCACTGCTGTACTCAGTGCCTGCACCGCTGCCGCAGGCCACCGCTGGCCCACGCCTCCGCCAGAGCCTCTGGGACACTCATGGGCAAGCCCGGGTCAGTCTCTTGTGGGGCCACTGCTCGTTTCTCCTGGGCCCTGGTGCACACAAGCTTCTATCTGTGCCCTCGAAGAGTCTGCTTCCCCAGTCCTGTGTAAGTTTTGGTGGCTCTGTGGTGGGGTTAATGGCGATCTCCTCCAGGAGGGCTTATGCCACACCCAGGTCTCATGCACCCAGAGTCCCTGCCTACTGGCATGCCACTGCTGACACATACCTCCACAGGAGACACTCAGACACTCAACCCCAGTGGGAGAAGTATGGGCTTTTATGAGAATTAGGAAAAGACATCCCTCTTCCCCAGATAAGGTCTATACACTAAGGAGGCCCTGTTGCCCTGCGCCCAATGGAAGGGTTGTCAATAGGATCACTTGAGGAGACTGACAAATATTCTCCGCAGCTGAGGGACACCAGAGACTGATGTCTGTCTTTCACCTGAGGAGTTGAAAGGTCAAGAGAGCAGGCAGCTGACTGCTCATGGATAGGTGGGAGAAACTTTCTCTGAGTTTGTTGGAGAAAACGGCATGGGGTTAAGTCCATGCTAAGAGCACCACATGGAGGGACCTCAGAAGAAAGAAAATGGAGGTGAATTGCCAAATTCCTAGAAGCAGAGGAAGATACAAGCCATGGGCTAGAAGAGAGACATATTTGCCCTCATCAAGGAACTTCATGGGAGAGGGGAGGAGTTCTCAAAATAATCCAACCCATGGGAGAAAGAGTCAATTTCAGAAACTTGCTAGGTAGAAACCAGCTTCTGACAACACCAGGCAAGTAAGCACTTCCCTGTCACTTCCTCCCATGCCTCCCACAATTCTCTCTTGATTTACCACCGAAGAGTCAGGAGCTAGGGTCATCCAGGTCCTTGGGTGGACGAGGAACAGGAGAAGCAGAGAGCGAGTCAGTCAATCCCTTGCCCTACTCCAGACAGCTGAACTGAAGCAGCAGTGGCTATGGCTACATCCTCTTCAGGGAGATGCTTATTTTTAAAGCAAGGTTTGCATGTTTATTATTATACCAAGCTGGGTATATTAAGTACTGAAATGAAACCTTAAATGTGACCTCTCCCTGTCTGCCTGGTTAACAGTCTCTTGTTTTTTAAGACAGCTCATTTCTCGCTTCTGAGTCTGACCTCTGCATCCAGAACTGACCATTCAGCCAGCCTCTTTTCCCCAGCACAGCCCAGGAACACGGAGTTTCACTGATTTGGTTGTTTGCATCTCTTTGCTCTCAACCAACCCGTAAATTGTAAGAGCGCTGGGATGACTTATTCAACTCTTTACCACTAGCACCTAGAGCTCATTAGTGGTTAATTGTCTCTCGGTAAAGATACACTAATGAAAGTAATCAATCTTTTAAAACCAAGAGTTTTTCTGAGAGAGGCTATCATTCAAGCATGTCTTTATTTTTGAGAGATAAATCATTAAAATAGTAGCCAATCTGGACCATGCAGGGCAACTGAAAGGACATTTGTCACAGGTATGGTCGGGGATGGCCTGGGTGCCCTGCAGGGGTTCATGAGAAGGTGCTCTGCCATCTCTCAAGCCGAGTGTGTTGTTCGGAGCCTCTTACTCCTTTCTGTGTTTCTTCTTCAGGTTTCTTCAGAAGAAGCATTACCAAAAACGCCGTGTACAAGTGTAAAAACGGGGGCAACTGCGTGATGGACATGTACATGCGAAGGAAGTGCCAAGAGTGTCGACTAAGGAAATGCAAAGAAATGGGAATGTTGGCTGAATGTATGTATACAGGTATTTGCATCAAGCAATTAAATTCCACTAAAAGTCTCTTAAGGAGGCAGATGTCAGGTAATGCATATGATTAGAATGGTAGGTCACAAATTGAGGAAGGGACTTAGTAAGCCATCTAAGTTCTTGAAAAGAATAATGAACCACTGAAATTGTCCAAACTGTCAGCTGCAGAGCACTTCATACACCTGAGAGAAACAGCTGTATTTGGTGTTCATTCTTGCGATGAATTATATGTGAAATGAAGTGGCTTTAACATACAGCCAAAATAGCATGTTTTAATTAGCTACAAAGAAAAAAGTCTAAAAGTTTCCTCCAAATATGATTTAATATCCTGCTTACTTATTGTTTAATTAGCATAAAAGTTCACAGCTGTGGGGAAAATTAAGAATGTTTTATAAGGTATAACTGCCTCTGAATTGTCTAGATAGAGTTTTAAACCAAGTCGTTTTATTAAGATTCCTTCTCTTTGTGCAGCTTTGAACCAATTTGTATAGGTTTACACAGGAAATTAACTACTCCGAGTTTTAATATAATTTGGTCTTTCGATCAGATAAAGAGACACTGTATTAACTGCTGGCTTTGTGAGAAACCGTAATCTTCATCAGAATTTGGAATACACGCTAGTATGTAACATATTAATTTTTATTCTGAAAATTCTGCAGACCCCTCAGATTCTGAGATATGTCCTCTTCCTTCTCAAAACACAAATAGACAAACAAACATCACCAAGGAGATGGTAACATTCAGAGACGGAATGCCACATGAAATAAAAGCCTTTGGAAGGTGACTCCAGTTCTATTGTTCTCCAACCACAGGCAACTGGGATGGACCCAAAGAAATAATGCGTGCAGGAAGGGGAAGAAAATAGGACAGTGTAAATAATCCAGCTCTGGATGGATGAAAGTTTTATAGTGGCCGATCACAATCTCTTCTTAGCATGTATGAAACAAGAGACTGCAGCAGGGGCTGCGGCTGGAATCCAATCTTACAGTGGAAACACTCACTTGGATCCGAGGGAGTTCATGTTCCTCATCACTTAAATATGAACCTGTTCCAGCTAAGTCCTGAGGACATTCTTCATGATCCTACCTACAAGAGTCTATAATATTATTTATGAAAACACAGACTCATCCAGCAACAGATACAGGAACTTTTGTATGAGCCTATAAAATACATGCCCCAGACAAAGAAATTCTTGGAGATTTCTTTCATTAACACTGAGAGAATGAGGAAGTTAAATGGGAACATGGGAGATTGTTCTCCACTATTTTAGATTGTTCCGTTTAAGTGAAAATTCATGATGATATTGTATGATTATTCAAAGTGTGAAAGTGTTAGTTGCTCAGTCATGTCCTACTCTGCGACCCCATGGACTGTAGCCTGCCAGGCTCCTCTGTCCATGGAATTCTCCAGGCAAGAATATTGGAGTGGGTAGCTAGTACCTTCTCCAGGGGATCTTCGCTACCCTGGAATCAAACCCAGGTCTCCTGCATTGTAGGCAGATTCTTTAACTTTTGAGCCACCAGGGAAGCCCCATGATAATTCAAAAAAAAAATTTCAAAGTCCCCTGCAGTTATTTTCATCTATAACTATATTCTCAATAATTTATACAATTCTGAAAATTAACAAGACTTTAAAAATTTTCCCTAAAGGATGTTGACATCATTTTACCCAACACATTTACTTCTGTGTTTAATGTGAAATTGAATATACTTCTTATAGTACATTATGTAAACATCAATGAAAAATAATATTAATACTATGCTTTGAAACACGAGCATTTGAGGCCCCCTAGGCCAGGAAGAGTGAGTGTCATCCACCTTCTTTTACTGACTACCTTACATTTGTACAATGCTTTGTTATTACAGATTCTTTGTTTACTCTTTTTAAAAAGTGACCTAGTCGTATTTAATCCACAAAAAACTCTATAGGGTAAATATCATTTCCATTTTATTAAGGAAAAAACTGAGACTCAGAGGAGATACATTTCTTGTCCAAGGTCAAGTCTTAGAGTGTCAGCAGGGCTAGAACCAGCTCAGTGCCAGATGGCAAAGGAGAACTTTAGAGCCGACTACAGCTCAGCTGCCTTGTGACCACAAACACTCAATAGGACTTTCCTTGGATGGTGAAGACTCTCTGCTTATTTTTTCAGGCTTGTTAACTGAAATTCAGTGTAAATCTAAACGACTGAGAAAAAATGTGAAGCAGCATGCAGATCAGGCCGTCCATGAAGACAGTGAAAGTCGTGACCTGCGACAGGTGACATCGACGACCAAGTCCTGCAGGGTAATGACGGGCCACGGTGTGGTCAGAACCAGCGGCTGTGAGCTTCCAGGATGTCGTGACACGGGCGGGGGTTTTCAGACGAGGGCCACAGCCACAGCCAGGATTTCATTTCAAGTGTGCATCAACTGGATATCTTCTTTGCTTTTTATTTATGTATTTTAAATACTTATACATTTATTTGGCTGCGCCAAGGCTTAGTTGCTGCAAACAAGATCTTGAGTTGCACCACATGGGATCTAGTTTCCTCACCAGGAATTGAACCCGGGACTCCTGTGTTGGGGGCACAGAGTCTTAGCCACTGGCCCACCAGGGAAGTCCCTCTTCTTTGCTTTTTAATCAGAAGAGTAATATATGCTTCCATGTAAAAATTCAAAAGATAGCAAGAGCCATTCCCTTCTCCAGGGGATCTTCCCAACCCAGGGATCAAACCTGGGTCTCCTGCTTTTCAGGCAGACTCCTGACCATCTGAGCCACCAGGGAAGCCCATGTAAACACGGGTGAAGTAAAATAAGTACAAGAGTCCCATCTCCTTGACCCCATTCCTCTCCTGCTTCCCTGAGTTCGCCAGTGGGAATGGCTTGGGATATAAAGAGGATTTTTTAAAACCACATTTTGATGACATTTTTTCCTTGTCATTGAGAAGGGAGGCTCAGACTAGAAAGGATGTGGATTCAATAGAGGCTTGTGGATTAGTCCTTCTCAAGGGGTAAGACGGGGTGAATACACATCTGTGGATCAATAGAGAAAGGCCATTCCCACGGTCACAAATTACTCAAGAAATCCTTTCAGCTACTTGGACAAAACAGAGGAACAGCATCTTGGATGCTTGGCCAAACATATGATGACGCTGCAGAGGACTTTTGGAAAAATTTTAACTTTCCATTAGTTGAAAAACCAGTAATCCATGATCAGTCAAGTCATACCTTTCTCAGTGTTATACCACTGATGAAAATGTCATCCATGTTTAGTTTTGCAACTATGTTCTGTTGTATTCATTTCAGAAAAAATAATTTTATGTTAAAAGTACAGATGACCCTTAAACAGCATGAGGGTGACTAGGGGTACCCACTCTCAGGCAGTTGAAAATCCACATGTCATTTCACATGCTAGCCCTACAGTAACCTCAGTTCTGCATCCGTGAATTCAAAAACCAACCACAGATTCTGTAGTGCAGCAGAACATGTTTAACAAAAGAAATTCATGCATAAGTGGACCCACATAGTTCAAACCCTGTGTTGTTCAAGGGTCGGCTGTATTGCTTTGCCATAGTGCTTTGTCAATAGGTTGGTAAAGAAAGCAACAAGTTGACATAATTATTCTCATCTCACAAAAGATGCTAATCAGAGGGAAAGAGGTGTTTGGGGTCTGAATTGTCCAGATTGATGACTCACTACTTCAGGGGTTGGTAACATTTTTATAAAGGACCAGATATTTTAGGCCTTGGCCACACAGTCTCTGTGAGAACCATTCAGCTCCTCCATGGTAGTACAAAAGCAGTATAGACAATACACTGAAAAGCGAGTGTAGTACTGTTGAAATACATTTTTAAAACCAGGTGGATTTGATCCATGGGTTACAGTTGGTTGACCCCTGTTCCACATAACTACACTTATGTGGAGTCTCCATTTTATATGTGGGAAGCTGTTCTTAGTTATGATTAAACTTTGAATTTTCAGTAATTTTATGAATTTTCTTGATAGGCTTCATATCCAGATTATTATTTCTTCATAAGAAATACATGAAAGGAATATTTTGCTATCCCCGTTTTGTAGATAGGAAAATTAGCCACTTGGGACAAATTTAGTGAAATGTGATATAGCTTGCCCAATGGCCCAGAGAAAGTAAGTACATATTATAACAGAGTGCATGCAGTGTTTCTGCCATAATTAGGGCTTTTCTCAACATTTTTTCTGCTAGTGGTTTACTCTAGATGAATGTATATATGGGAAACATGCCTTATAACCACCTTCTCTAACACCTTTTATTTTTTTGCCAGTGTAGGAGAAAACTGAACTCACCCCAGATCAACAGAATCTTCTTCATTATATTATGGATTCCTATAGCAAGCAGAGGATGCCTCAGGAAATAACAAATAAAATTGTATGTACAACATCTGAAAATTATGTGTTTGAAGTTAATATTTTCTGGAGCTTTGACTACCTTGGAGGTCAAATTTATATATGAATATGTTACTTTAAAATGATTAGGGCTTAGAATTAAAGTTATACTTTAAACTTTTTGCTACATTAAACAAACAGTAAGTCTCATATTTAGCTTGGTAATAGCATTTGTTCTCCAAAGATCTGAAAATATGAGTTGGGTCTTAAATTTTATTATCTAAATATGATTCTGTAGTCTAATAATTTTATGTTGATTTCTCTGATCTACTTATTGTTTTTTTTTTTTTCTTAAAATTTAGTTAAAAGAAGAATTCAGTGCAGAAGAAAACTTTCTCATTTTAACTGAAATGGCTACCAGTCATGTACAGATTCTCGTAGAATTCACAAAAAAACTTCCAGGTATCTTTGCACGAACTTACTTCTCTACTATACTGTACAATATTCTTGTGACATTGAAAGGCAGGTGTCTGTTTATCATCGAATGGAAGTCATCTCACATCTGCTCTAAATTCATGTGTCTACTACAGACATGAAATATTAGAGCCAGATCATGTTCCACTCATCAACAAATCATTTATAATAATTCACCAAATGATAGATTAAAAATTGAAACTTTACGGAATTGTCATTCATCCATTTATTCATCCAATAAGCATTTTTGATACCTACTCTATACTAAGTGAAAGTTGCTCAGTCATGTCTGACTCTGTGTCTCAACTGCTGTCTCAGATGGTAAAGAATCTGCTTGCAATTCGGGAGACCTAGGTTTAATCCCTGGGTTGGCAAGATTCCCTGGAGAAGGGAATGGCTACCCACTCCAGTTTTCTTGCCTAGAGAATT
Source organism: Cervus elaphus (assembly GCF_910594005.1). Classification (NCBI taxonomy): domain Eukaryota; kingdom Metazoa; phylum Chordata; class Mammalia; order Artiodactyla; family Cervidae; genus Cervus; species Cervus elaphus. Next base: position 54,590,977 of record NC_057836.1, on the reverse strand, counting down.
CCATGGATAGAGAAGCCTGGTGGGCTACAGTCCATGGGGTTGCAAAGAGTCAGACACGACTGAGCAACTAAGACATTCCCTTTCACTATACTAAGTACCTAACAATTACCTTCAAGTAGAGTGACTAAAGGCTAAAAAAAATTTTTAACGTATACAAAGCGCTGTTTGAACAGAGAGAAAGTGGTTCCTAATTGTATCTGAGAAAGACCAGAAGGCTTCAGAAAGAATCTTATTTGATTTGGGTATAAAACAAAAAAGGAGTTTTCCTGGTGATATGAAAGAAGGGGCATTCCAAGTTGAGAGATCTGCTTGTGAAAATGTAATGAAGCATGAACAAGAATAGGATCATTAGAGATGGGAGAGAAGATTCAGTGTATCTATGGTGGGCTCCTTGGTTTGACATGAGGCAGACTGGTACCAGGCTGATGAGGACATAACTAAAGGATTTAATTCTTATCTCCTGGATGGTAAGGAGTTTTGGTGGCTTTATTTATTTATTTCTGAAGTAGAACACGATGAAATTTATGTTACAGAGATATGACTTTATTGGGTTTGTATCAGATGGATTTGAAAAGGGAAGCATTGCAGGTAGTCAGAATCAGTTAGTATGCCTACTGCACCAATCTAGGTAAAGGGCTTGAAATAAAGCAATAGCAGTGAAAGAGAAGAGGAAATGAAGAGAGACTCAAAAATTGATAGGGCTTGATGAACAATTGTATGTGGGGGATGAGGGAGAGGGACTTATCCATAGTCATTTAGATTGTGTGTGCATGCTCAATCGTGTCTGACTCTTTGTTACCCCATGGACTGTAGCCCACCAGGCTCCACAGTTCATGGGATTGGCCAGGCAAGAAGAGGATTGCCATTCCCTTCTCCAGCTGATCTTCCCGACCCAGGGATTGAACCTGCGTCTCCTGAGTCTCCTGCATTGGCAGGCAGATTCTTTATCACTGAGCCACCTTGGAAGCCCCATTTAGATGGTGCCAGTGCAGAAACTGGAATTCAAGATTCTTATCTCCCAAAGTTACGCCCCTCCCCACCCCCCATTTTCCAGCCGCATTATCAATGCTAAGTCAATAGGTTTAAGTTGTTTCAGTGTTTTTAAAATATGTTAGTACATTAGAAACCCATGGTCTAGTAGAGTATATAGAAGGTAACTTCTGATGTAGGATTTTAATTAGACATTTAATTTGCTTTCTTTTGCCAGCATTATGCTATTATTTTATTAAATGTGTCATGGATAGACATAAGCTTATGTAAAAGTCATAAAATGTGGGGAGAGAGTTCTTGTTATCATTGAAACATTAATATATCTCATTCCTTTATTAACAATGAAAGGGAAACTTAATTTGTTGTATGCTAGTTTAGCTAAAGCAATCTTGATCAAAACCAAGATTGTACAGGAGTGGAAACTGTGTGTGTGGGGTAGAACATCATGAGAATATGATGCCTTTGATTGTTTATGGGAAAAGGTTTTTCAGTTCAAATGGTCAGTTGGTATTGAACCAAGAAATAACTGAAGAAAAGAAAGAATCTTATTTACAAGAAGGTAGCTTATCTGAAAGCAGTGGCAAGAATCTTTTACACCTCTTCATTTCTAGTGCCTAACATAGTTCCTGAGGGAGAGGAACAGTTAAGGCATGTTTGAATAATTAATGCATGTTTTATGAGTAAAGTAGAAGGAAAAAAACTTAAATACAGCAGAAAATTAAAGGCAAGAAAATCCTGAGAAACTAAGAATGTTGATTAACAATAACTTTAGAAATGACAACATTATTATGTATAATAATAATAGTGATATAATACCAGTATGAAAGGGTGTTTTGTGAAAGACACAGCAAGTCTTTCAGCACTTGGAGCATAACCTGTGCCAGGCACTGTCCAGGGTGCTGGAGACTCAGCAAGGCTCCTGCCCTCAGAGGAGCTCTTAGAGTCTTTAAGGTAGTGACTTTTTTAAAAAGAGACAGAAAAGACTCAGATTCTTAGAACAGGGGAAGGCTATTCATTACCAATTCTTAGAACAAGGGAAGGTTATTCATTACCAATAGGAGAAGAGATGGTCACAGCAGAGCTGCTCCTTAGAGATGTTCTGAGACTCGCCTTGATCAGGCATTTGTGACACTGAGATGAAAATGAGACTTTAGGACTGATTTAAGTTTCTGGGTTGTATTTTAGGAAGAGAAACAAAGGGGCACAGCTTCTAAAAGTGTGATTCAGAATGTTGGGTAGGAGGTAGACAGGGAATATAATTTGAAAAAGCTTATTCTTTACTCTCACAATCTGATTTTACACTTGGGAAAAACACAAATTATGGAAAAGGGTTTAAATGTTTGCTTATCAATTGGGGGATGAATTTAAAAGATTAATGGACTTTGATAAAAAAAAAATTCCTACCAGAGACCTTTCCAAACCTCCTTAAAACCATACCTCATAGATCTGGGCCATCTCAGAAGGCAGGCTCGGCAGGAAGGCAAAGAAGGAATCTTTCACCCCATTTTTAAAGTTTTAGATGGAAAAACTCTGAATAAATTGGTGTCCATTGTAAGTAATTCAATCACCTGACCCAAACAATGCAGAAATACATGGAGCATAAAGTTAGGGTTAGAAAGTCCCCTCTTCACCCACTGTATCACCTTTATTCTAGGCCACCATTAATAGAAGTCTGGTTTGATTTCTTTCACATATTTTTATCTCTACAAACATACACATACATAGGTTTTTTAACATTTAATGAGATCATATAATATATATTTCTTTGAGAGTATTTTTTTAAGCATCTATGATTTTCCCATGTCCATATGTGTAAATCAGCCTCATGCTTTTAAGAACTGTATAATATTCTATTGTAATAATAATAGTTAACATTATTTAAGTACTTACTGTATGTCAAACACTGTACTAAGCATTTAATGCAATTGCCTCATTAATACTTCTGCCAATCCTAAGGGGCAGGCACTTTTATAATCCCCATGTTGGAGATGAGGAAAGTAAGGCACTAAGATTATGTTTCCTAATACCACGAAGATAGCAAGTGTCGGAGACAGAATTTTATTCCAGGCAACCTGATTTTAGAGACCTATTGTATACTGTCCTCCATACTGTCATCATATTTTATACTGATTTACCATAATTTATTTAGGTAATCACCATTAATGGACTCTAGCTATGTTTTCAGTTCTTCAATTCATTCATTTATTCATTGAGCAAGTATTTTTGAATGCCTGTCATCAACGTAGTGACTTTTAATTTTTGGCATTACTCTCGTCTCTGAATTCTGTTGCTCTTTAGTGCTTTTCCAGGGCATTTAGACTCTGATGGCATTAGTTTATTTCTGTCTGTGTTCATGTGTCCATGTGTGTCTGTGTATTAATACATATATGCACACGAGTTTGTGTTTGTTTCCCATTCATTCATTTAGTCATTATAAAATTATTTAACAAATAATTCTTGGATACAAGTTATATGTCAGGCACTTGGAACAAAAATGAATGAAACAGGCAAAGTTTCTGTCTTCAAAGTTTATACTGTAGGAGAATGGGAGACAATTAACAAATAAGCCAGTAATCCTATAGTATCATGTCAGAAAGTGTTAAGTTCTATGAATGAAAATAAAGAAGGTAGGGACTAGTGAGTGCTGGGAAGTACTATTTTAGAAACGGTCACCTTGAAGCAGAGACCTGCCTACAGTGAGGGAGTGAGGCGTGGGGATAGTGGAGAGCAAACACCCTGGAGCAAAGCAGACTAGTGGGCTCACAGCAGAGCCAGGAGTCAGTGTGGCTGGAGCACAATGACTGAAGAGGAGGTGATGAAGGAGAAAGTGAGGTCCAAGAGGCTGCTGGGGACTGTAGCCTGTAGGCCTGCATAAGGACTTTGGATTTTCCGGGCAGCGTTCTGTTTCTTCAGGTCATCAGTTCTTTTCCATATTTCTCTTATTTTCCCTACCCTGCATATGCAGTGCTGAGCTCAGACCAGACACCTCAACATGGCCCTAATTGTGTTTTTGGCCCCTTCTTCACATAAATTAAAGACTCATGAGGTGGTCAAATATTCATTTAAACCTCTGAGCACATGTAAAATGTTTTCTGGCTTGTGGATACTTCCATTCTACAGAGTTAACCCTCTCTGACCCTTTCTGACATGACTAAAATAATGGTTCAAAGACAACATGCTTTGTCTCCAGTATTTCGTCTGAATCAGCCTGTGTCTTCTATAATATACAAGTATATATATTTGGTATAGACTTGATATCCTTTTTTGCCTAACTCATTGAATGAATCCCACTCAATGAACATAAAAGTCAGCTTCTATTTGGGGAGTACAATAGTTACTTATTAACTCAATTTGGCTACTCAGTCTTAAAACAATTACAAAATCACTTTATGGAAATGTTCTATCAGTGGGGATGAGGAAATATTGTTATATAACATTCAACTTTTTGATACTGATTTGATTATCATCTTCATTCAGGATTTCAGACATTGGACCATGAAGATCAGATTGCTTTGCTAAAAGGATCTGCAGTTGAAGCTATGTTCCTCCGTTCAGCTGAGATTTTCAGTAAGAAACTTCCAGCTGGACATACTGACCTACTGGAAGAAAGAATTCGAAAGAGTGGTAAGTAATTTGGTTAATCCTAAAAAGCGTTTGTTCCTGCAAGTAAGAATTTGAATATGCCATGAAGGCAGGCCTCTTGCCTGTCTTAATGCAATTTATGCCCATTGTGACTAGCATGGAAAATGACACAAAAAAGAAAAGATGCAATTTAAATAGATGCAAATTTAGTGACTTGGTTCCAAAATTCTTGTTGTAATAGCAAAATACCAAAAATACCCTTTTCACTGCATTAAGATGAAGGACCAAAGGAGAAATTTTTTTTAATACTGGAAAATTAGTCTGATTTTTAAAATAACATAAAGGAGTGGGGATTATTCAGTCTAGAAAAAGATCCATTTATTCAGAAACTTCAGCTATGAATGACTATGTATCAAGCTATTAATCTATCTCAGTTCAAAGTCAAATAAGAAATAATACCAATAGCAACATTTATACATCACTTATTGGGTTTCAGGCACTGTTCTAAATACTTTATGTATTGGTTCCTCAAAGCCTCACAAAAATCCTTTAAGTACTATTATTCTTCCCATTTTATAGGTGAAAAAAACTAAGAGAGAATGGTTAAATGATTTTTTCAGAGATAGACAGGAAGCCTGACTTCAGAAGCCACGTGTCCTAACCGCCATACCTCACTGCCTCTCAGATAAAATGAAACAGTGAATGAATAACACAGTTTAACTTACTGTGGAGGAATACTGTGATGGGGAGGGTATGGAAATGAGAATGTATGGTCTTTGCCCTTGGGGCACTCACAGACTAGTGGAGAAGTAAGGTGTACAAGCAAGTGATTCCAAAGGAGTGTAAGAGAGACTATAAGCAATATGTATGTAAAATGAAGTAGAAGCCTAAAGATGTGCCTCCCTTCTGCCAAATCTTCCTGGTGAGTCAGAAAATGCATATAATCAGTTGAATCATGGAGGATGGTTAGGAACTTGTCAAGCCACAAAAGTCTGAAAAAGGCATTCCAAGAGATATAGCCTTTACAATATAATAATATAGAAATTGCAGGTAATAATATAGAAATAATATAGAAACTCTCCACAACGTTGTGGAGAAATGAGAGAACATCCATGTATAGGACTGAAAAATACCTTGATATTGCTGCAAGATAATATTTGTGCAGCTGAAAATGCAGTGAATGCTAGATTATTAAGGATGTTGAATGCCACAAAAGTAGCTTTAGTTCTTATGTAATTGGGGTTCTTGGTAATATTCTGAACAGATACGATATGACCATAAAAGTACTATGGAAAGATCTTTATTGTGAAGAAAGGCTTGGAGGAATTAAGACAAGTAGCAGGTCTCTATAAAGAAACCAGTGAATAACTAGGTGAGAAAACATGAGGGTCTTACAGACTAAAAATATCTAGTGATCAAAAAGAAAAAACCTTACTTGATAACATAAGTTACAGAACTTGTAATACTGCAAATTTCAGAAAAGTTCAAGAATGAAGTTTTCTAGAACAGTCTGTATAAAGAAATATGCATGCCTCCGGCTCATAAGATACTATACCCAAACATCAGCCACATATTGTGACAACGAAAACCATCCAAATTCATGTGCTGCTTCATATTTTTAATCTATAGTGATGCTTCCGTTTATTAATGTTTATGAATTTGCTTCCCCCAGTGGATTTTCAGAGCATTGCCTTTTCCCCACACCATATAAAAACCTGATCTTGCAAGATGACCTTTCAGAATAACTTTATTTTTATGCAAATGTAACACATTCTTATTTCTATTGTATGTTTAATTCCAGAATAACATTACATTTCAAAGTTACCCTGTTTAAACCTACAGAGCTGTTTAAAGAATACAATGTGAAATTTCTTTTTCTGTTCTTCAAATTCGTACTCTTTTGTTTGCCATTATTAAATCCCATTACATTCACCAAGATACTGTCTGCTGAGATACATTTACTTAGTGAGGATTACAGTGTTTATTTATGTTAATTGAGGCTTCAGAATATATTTCTGACACAACCTGTGGCTGAGTTGTTTTTTCATAATTCTAGTGCATCAGTTTTTTATTCCTAATGTGGTATTATGTAAAATTCACTTATAACCTGGAATTTTTAATAAAAATAGGAATAATCATATGATACCATAAAATATGATAGAACTGAAAAGGGCTGGCCGACACTAATTAGTTTACATTTTTACATTAGGGAAATTAGCAATAACTTCTCCCAGACTTAACAACTTGTTCTGTTATGTTCACTTCAAATAGAAATAACCTCTGAAAACTACAGTGAGTTTTGGCTTTTTGATTACCTGCAATAGACATAAGTGAAATATTCAGTTCAGTAAGTGTTTATCAAGATGACAATATACCTTATGATTTTGCAATGGTTTGCTTTTACAAGCATCATCTTCTTAGTATTTCCAGTGGCCTCTAAAGGTGAGGGCTATGTTCCTATTTTATAATCAGGGAAACAGGCTTACATGGGCTGGGTGGCCTGCCCAAGGTCATACAGCTAACCAGTAGACTATCAGGAGATGAACACAGGTGTTCTACTCAAAGCCCAGCACTGTCTCTATACGTTGTACCTGCCACTTGCTAAGACCTAACATTTGCCCAGCTACTAGCTGGTGGGGAATATAAAGACCCAGTAAGACACGGTTCTTCCCCTTTGGCTGAGTAAGAAGGCACAAGCAGCAGCTATCAATCTGAAATTGCATTTAAGCAAATAATAGAATGAGTAGAGACAATGAGGTCAGAGGAAAGAGAGATGCTTACTAGAGTGATGAAGTTGTTGTAGCATAGTAAAGCATACCATACATAGTATATTTTTTCTACTTTTTAAATATATATGATTTTGCTGCTTTAACTTTGGTAACTCACACAAAATGAAAATCGTTATAAAAGCTAAATTCTCTAATGAAGCAGATTTAAACTGTCAGTTCATAGACTGTCTTTGAAAGAAAGGTTGGAAATGTATAGAGACAAATGACAGAATATTTATAAGAAAGTTTTAATTCTTAAATTTTAGAAATCTTACAGCTTCTCATGTTGCTTTTCAAAGTGGTCACATGATAATTTTGGCATGGGACAAATTTGGGGGTAAAATTATAGGGAAGAAACCCCTTCAAAATAAGAGATAGTATTAAAGTAACATGAGTGTCAATATTTCTATTGCCCCTCAGCACTAATCCCCAAGCCTGTTTTACTTGTCCAGTTTGGGACATTATGTATTTATTTATGCATTTGTCTCCTCCATCAATCTGTGAACTTCTTGAGGACTGTTCCCAGCACTAACACAGTGCACAAAAATTGGTGAATTGGTTGAGATGGATCTGAAATTTGACAGTCCAAACCCTGGCAATGCCTAAGCACCATTATCCTAAGATAAATTTTAGCCACTCAGACTACTGGAAAGTATTAAATATCTTAAATATTTTAATCAAGGCCAACAGTATGGCAAAAATGACTCACTGAGTGGAGGTTAGCAGTTGAAACAGAGGCCAAGGTCCAATCTCTCAGCACCACAGGAATATTTCCATTGTCTGAAAGGCCTCCTTTCTCCTAGTACATCTCACAGCTCTTCATTGCTAGGAACAAACAAAACATAATATTGTGTAATTTAACAAGCATTTATTAATCTCCTGCTGTGTCTCCAGTAGAATGCTAGTTACTAAGGACACAGATATGAATAAGAACCATCTTTATTGGTCAGGCAGTGTGCCAAGCACTGGGGACAGAGCAGTTGACTCCTGTTCTTATAAAATATAGATGGTATTTCACACTCTAATGGGAGGAAGAGATATGAATTGTGAGAGGTGCAATAGAATTGAACATAGAGGAGGGAACAGCTAATTCTGCTTCAACATGACAGGAAAAGCTCCACAGAAAAAGCAAAATTTGAACTTGACCTTGAAATATGAGTAGGGTGTCCTAGCCAAATGAGGATGCCTTGTATATGTGCATTTGTGTTTGATACACACACACATACCTCTGCTTTATTTTTGCCCCCAATTAAAACTAGGAAGTTAATTAGGAAATAAATACATTTACATTTAAAGTAACTTTAAAGAGCATAGTGTTTATTCTATCACATGGTTATTCTCTCAGAGAATATTTATCATTGGAAAATTAATTTATCAATCACAGACTTTTTTAAGGAAAACAAAAAACAAAGAAGCAGAAACAGTGATTTTTTTTTTCCAACTAACATTTTCATAGTAGGCTTTGTGATTAAATTAGAAAATAGCCCCCTCTTGTGACCAAAAATCAACTAATTGGACTTAGAACAAGTTTCTGGAGGAGGAGGAAGCAGGAAAACAGGAAAAGACTGCCCCTTCAGGATGATGCTGTTGTTATATTGCTTATGTTAGAAATTGCTGGCTCATAAAACTTAAAGCATCTCTTTGTTTATGCTGGCATGATTAATTCTGATTATCCACTCTAATTCCAAAAGCAACTTTATATTTATCTATCCTGTAGGAAAATAATTTTTTAAACTCTTTTATTATTTATTTTCTACATTTTTTCTATGTTCACTGTTGGTCTTTAAAATGAAAATTTACAAGATGAACATTTTTAATAAACATTTTAACCTGTTTTTTTCCCCCAAAATTACCAGTTGCAATTAGATAGCTAATGGTATCATCTTTGGTAGGTGAAAGGAATTTAGGAAAACAAAATAAGAAATTAGGTAGTCAAAGATGATTTCATAAATATTTTCAAATCAATTGCCTGCTTCCTTGGTAGCTCAGTTGGTAAAGAATCTGCCTACAGTGCAGGAGATGGCGGTTCAGTCCCTGGGTTGGGAAAATCTCCTGGAAAAGGAAATGGCAATCCACTCAGTATTCTTGCCTGGAGAATCCCATGGACCAAGGAGCCTGGCAGGCTATAGTCCATGGGATCACAAGAGTCAGACATGACTTAGTGACTAAACCACCACCAACCTTATCTCCAAACCTTTATGTATGATTTAAAATAAAGACAGTTGGTGAATTATTTTAGCTAACCACAACTGATGAGTGTAGAACTCAAATATAGAAGACTGCTGTTTCTCAAAAGTGAAAAAGAGTGGCCTTATTAACAGATACAGATCTTAGCTTAGCTTTGATACCTAGAAAAATACTGAGGCAAATCACTGATCAGCCAGTTTGTATTCATCTCTAGCAAACTGCAGAATGCAAAAACAAAACAAAAAGCAAAAATACAGCTTTGTAAATACAAATGTACATGAGCTTAATCAAACATTAAGATGGAATGAATGTATTGACCCAATTTCCTGAATAATGACAATAATAGTTCTTATTATGATTATTTGCTCTAACCTTTATGAGGGTTTAACATTTACTGAGAGTTTACCATGAGCCAGGCTGGATGCTCCATCTGAGCTGGTGACTCAGTCCATGGGGTTGCAAGGAGTAAGACACGACTGAATGACTAACATTTTCACTTTGACTATACTAAGTGAAAAAGAAAGTGAAAAGTGAAGTTGCTCAGTTGTGTCCGACTTTTTGCGACCCCGTGGACTGTAGCCTACCAGGCTCTTTCATCCATGGGGTTTTCCAGGCCAGAATACTGGGTTGCCATTTGACTATACTAAGTACCTAACAATTACTTTCAAGTAGAGTGACTAAAGGCTAGGCATGGTGCTAAGAACTCTACATATTTTGTCTCATACAATGCTATTGTTACAATTCACATTTCACAGATGAGGAAACTGCGGCTGAAAGAGTTTAAGTAATGTGTCCAAGATCAAGTCATAGGTCAGCTTTTAGGCTCAGACTTACTACCTCTTTAACTACTATGTCTGTTGGCAACCAGGACTAGTAGTTCCAGCCTACATACTCCAGCCTTCTGAATTTTAAGTTGTATCTAGCTTGATCATGGGCATTCACTTCAATCTGTAACAGCTGGATAGAGGGCAGTCTTCCACATGATGTCATCCCCAAGTTGTTCAACAAAGACACTATTGTTAAGAGAGCCCACTGGGGTCGATTAAGCATTGAAGGGGAGAAAAGTGCTGTTTTGATTAAAAGAGAGAAAGGCCAGGGATTCTGTTTGAGAAGATTCTTCAGATTCATCTAAAGATGAGGATTCAGACTTTCTGATCCTGTGAAATGTACTATTAGATGATAATCAGACTCTTTTAGCATTTGGAATTCAATTTTACTTTGGTATGTTTCAACCTAAGCTCTAAGGCTTTAGGTCTAGTTTGGGATGGAATAGAGTTGTCTATTGTGAACCAATTCTGGGAAACTCAGTCTCATCTTAATTCATCCATAAGTCACAACACAACCTTTCTTTTTTTTTTCTTTCTGCACAATTCCCTAATCAAAGCTTTTCTGGAGTGGGGCCAAGCACAGAACAGGCGCCAAACTAATAGCTCTTGAATGACTGGAGGAAGTGGCACAAAGGAATCCTAAATTATGAAGAGGAGTAAGTTATAAAGGAGGAGGATATTGCAAGCAGAGAAAGTAACATGTACAAAACTGAGCAATAAGACTTGTCTAGGGAACTCCAAGGGCCTGAACACAGCTGGAGTAATGGTTGTGTGATAGAAAGATGGTACCCCTTAGTCACAACTAAGAGCCAGGATTCTGGGGCCTACTAGCTTTGGTTTGAATCCTGGTTCCACTTTTCACCAGCCGTGTGTCTTTGGTCAAGTTATGTAACCTCTCTGTGCCCATCTTATGGGGTGTTAGAAAGATTAAATGAGTCCCAGTGCAAGAAGTGCTTAGACCTGCACCTAGTACATAGGGAGTACTCAGATGTTCACTCCTGTTGTCATCACGTGGGTGAGTAGTCGGTGGTGGGAAAGGCAGGGGACAGGGCCTAGAGTTTCCTGTGTAAAAAGGAAGGCGTTTATGCCAAAACCATGGAGAGGTTTTTGAAGGTTTGAAAGAACTGGGGAGACACGAGGTGGTTTGAATTTTAGAAGGGTGATTCTGGGATGGATTGAAAGGGACCACACTGAAGACGGGAAGACCAGTGAGGAGGCAGGTGGAGTAATCCAGATGAAAACAGTTAAAAACTTAAACTAGGTCAACCAGGAGCCAGGTGAGAGTTAGCTGGTCAAATCCAGAGGACCCAGTGCTGGACTGAGTTGGAGGGAGGCTGAATCTTGGTTACCAGGTGGAGACAGTTGGGTGGGTGAGCACACCAGTCACTAAGAATGGGAACATCAGGAAAGAAGTGGATTTGGAGGGATGGGGAATTTAGTTCTGTACATGGTGTCTTTGATTTTAGACATGCTGAGTTTGAAGAGAAAAGCTAAGTACCATTGCTTGGTAGGCAGTGGATAAACAGTTTGGTACTTCAGAGAGAGATCAGAACTCTGTTAAGAACTCTAGCTAATGTATAAAGTAGAGTTTATACTTCTGGACTAAAGAACAATAATTTTTTGTTGGTTAAGATGCTGTCTATGTCTTGATTATAGATAGTGATATTTAAAAGATTAACTAAGCCCCATCTAGAACATGGTGAAGTTCAGAGATTCTTTTGATTATTATTATTATTATTATTATTTTGCTTAGAGTACCTTTTAGCTATTCAAATAACTTTTTCTTTCTTTTTTTTTTCTTTTTATTAGTTGGAGGCTAATTACTTCACAACATTTCAGTGGGTTTTGTCATACATTGATATGAATCAGCCATAGAGTTACACGTATTCCCCATCCCGATCCCCCCTCCCACCTCCCTCTCCACCCGATTCCTCTGGGTCTTCCCAGTGCACCAGGCCCGAGCACTTGTCTCATGCATCCCACCTGGGCTGGTGATCTGTTTCACCATAGATAATATACATGCTGTTCTTTTGAAATATCCCACCCTCACCTTCTCCCAGAGAGTTCAAAAGTCTGTTCTGTACTTCTGTGTCTCTTTATCTGTTTTGCATATAGGGTTATCATTACCATCTTTCTAAATTCCATATATATGTGTTAGTATGCTGTAATGTTCTTTATCTTTCTGGCTTACTTCACTCTGTATAATGGGCTCCAGTTTCATCCATCTCATTAGAACTGATTCAAATGAATTCTTTTTAACGGCTGAGTAATATTCCATGGTGTATATGTACCACAGCTTCCTTATCCATTCATCTGCTGATGGGCATCTAGGTTGCTTCCATGTCCTGGCTATTATAAACAGTGCTGCGATGAACATTGGGGTGCACGTGTCTCTTTCAGATCTGGTTTCCTCGGTGTGTATGCCCAGGAGTGGGATTGCTGGGTCATATGGCAGTTCTATTTCCAGTTTTTTAAGGAATCTCCACACTGTTTTCCATAGCGGCTGTACTAGTTTGCATTCCCACCAACAGTGTAAGAGGGTTCCCTTTTCTCCACACCCTCTCCAGCATTTATTGCTTGTAGACTTTTGGATAGCAGCCATCCTGACTGGCGTGTAATGGTACCTCATTGTGGTTTTGATTTGCATTTCTCTAATAATGAGTGATGTTGAGCATCTTTTCATGTGTTTGTTAGCCATCTGTATGTCTTCTTTGGAGAAATGTCTGTTTAGTTCTTTGGCCCATTTTTTGATTGGGTCATTTATTTTTCTGGAATTGAGCTTCAGGAGTTGCTTGTATATTTTTGAGATTAATCCTTTGTCTGTTTCTTCATTTGCTATTATATTCTCCCAATCTGAGGGCTGTCTTTTCACCTTACTTATAGTTTCCTTTGTAGTGCAAAAGCTTTTACGTTTCATTAGGTCCCATTTGTTTAGTTTTGCTTTTATTTCCAATATTCTGGGAGGTGGGTCATAGAGGATCTTGCTGTGATTTATGTCGGAGAGTGTTTTGCCTATGTTCTCCTCTAGGAGTTTTATAGTTTCTGGTCTTACATTTAGATCTTTAATCCATTTTGAGTTTATTTTTGTGTATGGTGTTAGAAAGTGTTCTAGTTTCATTCTTTTACAAGTGGTCGACCAGTTTTCCCAGCACCACTTGTTAAAGAGGTTGTCTTTTTTCCATTGTATATCCTTGCCTCCTTTGTCAAAGATAAGGTGTCCATAGGTTTGTGGATTTATCTCTGGGCTTTCTATTCTGTTCCATTGATCTATATTTCCGTCTTTGTGCCAGTACCATACTGTCTTGATGACTGTGGCTTTGTAGTAGAGACTGAAGTCAGGCAGGTTGATTCCTCCAGTTCCATTCTTCTTTCTCAAGATTATTTTGGCTATTCGAGGTTTTTTTGTATTTCCATACAAATTGTGAAATTTGTGTAAGGTTTTTGATTTCTGCTATGAACATGACTTAGATACTGAATGACGGTCTGATGTAGCAGCGATCTCTGTGGTTCTCCTGAGTTTTCTTCATTCTTCTGATGCTTTGGATGATTTTTCTCTGAAATCTGTCACCTGCGCTTTTGTTTCTCCTTTGGTCATGGATTTGTTTCATGGTGATTAGGAGGATGGGGTTAGAGAATGAGAGACTTGTGTTCTGCTTCTGGCTTCATCACTCCCCGACTCTGAGACTGTGAGGAACTTATTTCACCTCTGTGGGTCTTAGTGCCCTTGTGTGTTACGTGGGCTAGTTGTGCCATTCTCTTCATAGGAAAAGTACATAGAATTCTTGACATGGTGATGGGCACAGGGTAATAATATCTGCCTTACTACCCTTAATGATTTTTTATGCATAGTTGCCTAGAAAAGATCCTGAAGGCAATTTGTGATTTTCCAACAGGATAAAATTTGTATACATATATATATATATATATACACACACACACACACACACACACACACATATATTTAATTTTTTCCTTTACTTCTTCTGTTTAGATGCTGAGATAGTTTAGATGTTTTGTTGTAATTGTTGTTCAGTCAGTAAGTCGTGTTTGACTCTTTGCAGCCCTATAGACCGTAGCACTCCAGGCTTCTCTGTCCTCCACAGTCTCCTGGAGTTTGCTCAGATTTATGTCCATTGAGTCAGGGATGCTGTCTATCCAGTTTATCCTCTGCTTCCCCCTTTTTCTTTTGCCTTCAATCTTTCTCAGCATCAGGGTCTTTTCCAATGAGTTGGTTTTTCGTATCAAAAAACCACTTTCGTGGCCAAAGTATTGGAGCTTCAGCTTTAGCATTGGTCCTTCCAATAAATATTCAGGGTTGATTTCCTTTTGGATCGACTGGTTTGATTTCCTTGCAGTCCAAGGGACTCTCAAGAGTCTTCTCCAGCACCACAGTTTGAAAGCATCAATTCTTCGGTGCTTAGCTGTCTTTATGGTTCATTCACATCCGTACACGAATACCAGAAAAACCATAGTTATATTTTCAGTTATATTTAATAGCATGTGATAAGTAGGTGAATTAATATACAAAATTATGATTAGACTATGAGACCACATTAAAGTGTTAAAAGAAAAACACAAAATAATTTCGAAAGAGAAATATCATTTCATTTGGCTTATATGACAGTTCCTGAATTGACATGCTTCCAAATTACTAAATTAAGCAAATTTGCTAAATTTTTTTAACCTTAGTCTACAAATAGAGTCACAAGTAGAATATGAAATATGCAACATAAGACTTTGAAAGGCCAGTGGAGCATGGTGCAAGAATATTATCATTTATTGTCACACAGTTGTGACTAAAACAAAGGCACAGTCAAAGATCAAAGATTGATTAGTTTATATTTTAAGGATTTTGTTAACCGATCTTTTTTGCAGTGCCTCACCTTTAGCTGGGATATTTATATATTTTATATAGTCATTATTTAAATGTATGCTGCTGCTGCTGCTGCTAAGTCGCTTCAGTCGTGTTCAACTCTGTGCAACGCCACAGACGGCAGCCCACCAGGCTCCCCTGTCCCTGGGATTCTCCAGTCAAGAACACTCGAGTGGGTTGCCATTACCTCCTTCTCTGATTTAAATGTATACATATGGGTATAAATATTGTCTGTGTGTGTATAATGTGTTTGTAGTTTTACACTTTTCAGTCATTCAAAAATTTTATTATGCCTCTGCAATTTTTCAACTTTCCCCCATAGGTATCTCTGATGAATATATAACGCCTATGTTTAGCTTTTATAAAAGTGTTGCAGAATTGAAAATGACTCAAGAAGAGTATGCTCTGCTTACAGCAATTGTTATCCTCTCTCCAGGTAATTTCAATGTTATGTATTTATTTTTATTCCATTTTTCGGTTTTACTCTCAAGGATAGTATGAATATTAAGGAAAATCTTGGATAAAAAACATGAAGAGAAAGTAAAATGGCCTATAATTCCATCACTCAAATTGAACCATTGTTAACATTTCAGTGTAGTTCTTCTCAGTGTTTTTCTGAAGATCATGCTCATTCATTTAATAATTGCATTTTGAACACGTTTATACACTCAACATGTTTCCAGACATTGTGTGATATAGCAGCAAAGAAATAGGCAGGATGTAGTTTACATCCTAGTAGAGTGAGAAAGACAATGAATAAAGAAACAAACAAAAAGAATTTTCAGGGAGTGATAATACTACAAAAAAATTAAGATGTCATATAAGGAAAGAAAGTGGCAGCAAAATGCTGTTATAATCAATAGTCAGGGAAGGCTTATCTAAAGGGTTGAAATTTGAGCAGGACATAAATGAAACTATATACTTTTTTTAATGTAATAAAGAATATACTGTCTTTATACTTTCTCCATGTCATTAAAAATCATACTGGTAGAAGTTTGTTGCAATATGTACATCATGTTGTATGATGTATAATCATTTACTCAGTTGTTACCATGTTTGGATATTCAAGATGTTTCCAGATTTGTCATTGCTGTTGTTTTAAACAATTTTGAAATGAATCTCTGTACATAAAATTTGTCTATATTTTTTGATTAGTTATTTGGGAATAAGTAATGTCATGTTCCTGATTTGGAAAGCTTAATTACAGTGTTAGCCTTAAGCCATTTTAATATGTGATACTGTGGCAGAAGCCATTAATAGTTGTTACTTTGTTTTACCATGAGAAATTATAATTTTAGAAAGAATGACCCAGAAATTCTACTCCTCAGAATATACTCACCACAAGTGACACCTATGTCTATTCTTGGGGTTACCTTTTGGGTGCATTTGTTACCAAGTCCAAGCTCCTACTGCTCCCCACATGGTGGTCCGAAAAATCAAGAGATGAGTTGTTAGGACAAGGAATAGCAACTTTATCTGGAAAGCCAGCAGACTACGATAGTGGACTAGTGTTCCAGAGAACCATCTCACCCAAGTTAGAATTCAGGCTTCTTTGATAATAAAATTGGAGGGGGTGTGGGTGGTTGCCGCAAACTTCTTGGTGCTGGAATCCTTTGTTCTCGCAGCTGTCCAGGTAGGTCTGGTTATAATGTTCCTATAAACCTCCAGCAAGACAAATGTTATTCTCTGCTCTGCAACATTTTATCTCTAAATGAATGGAAAAGTGTCCTACCTTTAAGGTCAGAGCCTTGAGAATGGGTTATTCTGTATATTTCAGGCTCCAGGCAACATTCTACTACAAAGTGCAGAGTCAAAATGACTAAGCACAACTAACACAGCACACAGTTTAAAACCAGAGGAGTACTGTTAGTCTTTCCCGAACACATTCATTGGAAGGAGAATTTAGGCAGGCCTCTGGGGGGCAGTAAAGGTTTTATAGCTTGATCTAGTTGTGATTACAGGAGTATATATACATGTGTGTAAAAATTCATCAATGTGAACATTTTGCCCGTTTTAAGTGTACAGTATTTGTAAGTTACAGTTCAAAAAAAGTTAACCTTGCTGTAATTATGCCAGATTTTTACTTTTCCACTTTTCTTGTCCTTTTTTTTTTTTTTTGTCCTTTTATTTTTGAACTTGAAAAACAGACAGACAATACATCAAGGACAGAGAGGCCGTAGAGAAGCTTCAGGAACCACTGCTTGATGTGCTACAAAAGTTGTGTAAGATTCACCAGCCTGAGAATCCTCAACATTTTGCCTGTCTTCTGGGTCGCCTGACTGAGTTGAGGACATTCAACCATCACCACGCAGACATGCTTATGTCATGGAGAGTGAATGACCACAAGTTTACGCCACTTCTCTGTGAAATCTGGGATGTGCAGTGATGAGCACTGCAGAGGCAGGGTCCAGCTCTTCATTTTCCTGATATAAATCTGATACATAACTTTCTTTTATTGCATTTGTACCTGGCTTCATGCCAGAATTTTCCTCTGTATTTATGTGGTAGTTATATAACCCTAACAATTGTAAATATGGGGCTAGGTTGAAATACTGTCTCTACATTGTATTTTACAAAGCTTCAGGGAATTTTTCATTCAAATTGGCATGCCCTGTTTGCCAAATTAATCATTACTGTAAATCTGTTGAAATAGGGGAAACTCTCATTTTGTTCTTCATTTTACCTTATTGCATATATTTTATTAAAGAGTTGTGTTCAATTTGGGCAATAAACCGAACATAATGGCGACAGGCTTTTCTTTGGGAACAAAATTTGAAAAATATACAAACTTATTTCTTTAAATGATGAATGGCATCCTATTGAGTCTGAGGGGTAATTTCCAAAAAGATAAACTCTTACAACATAAATAGTGCTTTTCTCATCCCCGGAAGTCCTGGTGAATATTCATTCATCTATGATAGCCCTTTGATAATTTCTTATTCTTCAAAGTTCACAGAGCATAGCATACAGAAGAGTTAATGATTCTCACATAAAATATTCCCTCTAGCAATTTATTTCCCTACTTAGGGTCCTGAGGTGGCATTTACAAATTCAGAGCATGCAGATAACTCCAGTGGTGGGAGGTTCCCTTTTCTCTCATAAAAGTGCTCTCTACTGGCTTCAGTGCATGTAATTACTTGTTTTTCATTTATTTGTTTGTTTTGCTTTTGGAAAACACTCCTTCAGCTGGGTGCACAGCTGTGTGTAGTTCCCCTAAAGCAGGAATTAGTTCATTTCCTTCCTTCATTGTTATATTGTTGCATTCTTCTCCCCGCCATCCTTCAGTAAATATAATAAAACACCTTCTGCAAGTAACGGGGTTTACATGTCCCTTACTCCTGAAATCAGCCAAATTGGAGCTTGCTTAGCAGCAAAGAGTTTTTCGTTTTAAAATGTTAAGGCAATCCTGAAGTTCTAACAAAGGCTAGTCAGTAGAAAAAGGAGTGAACTGGGGCTAACATTAGTTGAATTCCACTTGTTTCAACAAGAAAAAAGACAAGTCCCCACTAAGTAAAATCTTTATGCTAATCTCCATGGGAGATATAAAGATGATTAAGACCCAGTAACTGCCTGGAGGGGCTTAAAAGAAGAGCAGAAGAGAATGCTGTGGGCTTCCCTAGGAAGGTCTCATGGAGGAGGTGACATTTGCCCTGGGCTTGGAAGAATAGTCAGGACTTCATGGGTCGGGGTAAGAAAGGGGAGGGTTCAAGGTGAACATGGTGGCAAGAGTAAAAGAAGGAGAGGCGGGGGGGAGGTGGACAGATGTTTAAGGACCACAAGTAACGTGGGGCGGGGCGGGAGGGTGCGCAGCACCTTTGTAAGCCTCCGTTTCACCTCTGCAAAATAAAGATCTCAGTTCAGTTCAGTTCAGTTCAGTCGCTCAGTCGTGTCCGACTCTTTGCGACCCCATGAATCGCAGCACGCCAGGCCTCCCTGTCCATCACCAACTCCCGGAGTTTACTCAAACTCATGTCCATCGAGTCGGTGATGCCATCCAGCCATCTCATCCTCTGTCGTCCCCTTCTCCTCCTGCCCCCAATCCCTACCAGCATCAGGGTCTTTTCCAATGAGTCAACTCTTCACATGAGGTGGCCAAAGTACTGGAGTTTCAGCTTCAGCATCAGTCCGACCAATGAACACCCAGGACTGATTTCCTTTAGGATGGACTGGTTGGATCTCCTTGCAGTCCAAGGGACTCTCAAGAGTCTTCTCCAACACCACAGTTCAAAAGCATCAATTTTTCGGTGCTCAGCTTTCTTCACAGTCCAACTCTCACATCCATACATGACCACTGGAAAAACCATAGCCTTGACCAGATGGACCTTTGTTGGTACAGATCTCAGTACCCACCATCAAAAGGGATTGAGCTGATGAATGAAGAGTAAATGGGAAGTTGCAGATTCACCAGGGAAGTGGTTGGTGAGGAAAGAACATTTAAGACAGAGAAGTAAATTTCTGAATGCCTGAAGGAGAAGGGTCAGTTTGGGGAACTAAGCGGTTTGGTGATTCCAGATCCTAAGGCATCTGGGGGAAAGCAAGTGGTGGGAAATGAGCTGGAGCTTAGGGTGTCCTGTAGATGGAGATAGAATTTAATCTCTTAGGTCTGGATTTATTCAAGTTGTTAAGACCTTATGATAGCAAGTAATAATACTTCTCAAGTGGAAAATGAATTGTAATATAATGAAAAATACTTATTTGCTCTTTGTCCCTAGTTCTTGACATAGAAATTCTAAAACTCTTGGCATTTCCTGAGTGATAGGAGGATCTTTATTATTCGTAACAAGATCCTTTCATCCATACCTGAATTAATGCTAATAAGGTGACTCTGGTGGGCCTCTAGATGCTTCAGGGTGGAGGATTGTTGCCAGAAGAGCCAACTACGTGATTAGAGGGTTAGAATTCAGTCCCATTCCTCGAACTCTGGGGAGGGGAGAGGAATATTGAGGTTGATGTCAGTTGTCAATGGCCAATGATTTAATCATTCATGCCTATATAATGGAAATTCCAATTAAAAAAAAAACACTAAATGATAGTATTTGGAGAGCTTCTGGGCTGATGAACATATCGAGGTGCCAGGAGGGTGATGTGCCAGAGAGTGTGGAAGCTCCACACCCTCCTCCGTTTACCCTTTGTCTCTCTCGTTTGACTGTTCCTGAGATGTAGCCTTTATAATACACTGGTAATAGTAAGTGAACTGCTTTCCTGAGTTCTGTGAGCCAAACCAGCAAATTAACAAACCTAAAGAGGGAATATCTATACATATCTTATTTCCACATAAGGGCACATTTTGAGGTTCCTAGACAGCATATTAAAAAGCAAATCTTTGCCACCAAAGATTTGATGTTTTCAAATTGTGGCTCTGGAGAAGACTCTTGAGAGTCCCTTGAACAATAAAGAGATTAAACCAGTCAATTCTAAAGGAAATCAGCCCTGAATATTTATTGGAAGGACTGATGCTGAAGCTGAAGCTCCAATACTTTGGCCACCTGATGCGAAGAGCTGACTCATTGGAAAAGACCCTGATGTTGGGAAAGATTGAAAGCAGGAGAAGGGGATGACAGAGGATGAGATGGTTGGATGGCATCACTGACTCAATGGACATGAGTTTGAGCAAGTTCTGGGAGATAGTGAAGGACAGGGAAGCCTGGCGTGCTGAAGTCCATGGGGTCACAAAGAGTCAGACACGACTGAGTGTCTCAACAACAACTAAGGTTCCAGGTGGATATGAATTTTGGAGGGGAGGCTATTCAACTCACTATATAAATGTAACATTTTAGTATTGATCATAACTGTTATGAAATTTTATATTATTGAATTACATACAGATAATATTTGTTAATGTAAATCAATAACATTCCTTTAAGATTGAACTTAGTCTTGTTTTTAATGTTGGCTCTCAATAGATCATCTGCTGAATGAGTAGTTTAATTAACTGAGTGAATCAAGATCTCTGTAGCCCCCAAATTCCATCCAGTAGTTCACACAAGGCAGAATCCATTGATTCTGGATTGATAGCTAATGTCAAAGCATTAAAAACAAAATGCAGAACAAAACAACTAACAAATCAAAGGAAAAAAATCTCCGACAATGACAATAAACTTTAAGCAATAAAGGAGCATCCTTTCAGGGTTGTGGAAAACACCAAAATCACATTTCTGTATTCAAGGATGATGAGATTATGGGTGACTCTTCTGTAGAGATGTGTAGTCAGGTGAATGGATATTCCTAATGTAATAACTTGAAAAATTTAGATCTCCAAGCATGATGCTTTCATCACAATCTGGAGAAAGTCAGACCCATTAAATAAAATACTTTGCCATCTGATGGGAGCAAACTGGTGAGGCTTGCTTTGCATGTTCCGACCATGCCAATTTCAAGTGAGAACACCTAAAACATTACTATTAACCTAACCACCAATTAGAAAATCTACACATGAAAGTAAATTGCAGCTCACTTGTTGAAACCCTCAATTACTAATTGCAGTGTTAAAATCAAGGTAGGTAAGATGGTGACTGTGCTTAGGGGGTGGGGTACTAACTGAGAATTCTTGTAAAAGTGAGGTTGAGAGAGCAACATGCGGGACTTTTTTCATTCATAAGGGAAAAGCAATAAGAATCAAAGAATCTAGAAGGGAACTCCTCACCCATTCCCCACCTTTAACCAATGAGGAAGATGGGCTTAGATTTCCTGACTCTGGATTCACTTTTCACCACATTGTCCTTTATAAGATAGAGGAGTTACCAAGACAAACCAAATAGACAATGAAAATAAAAAGAAACCAGCCATAAAAATACCCTGCTGCCAAAATTTCAGCAAATGGCTTAGAGAAATATTAAGTGGTGTGTGTGAGTGTGTGTGTGTGAGTGTATTTGAGACAGAATGTATACATACTTCACATAACATAGTTTCAATTTTTAATAAATAGTATTCAAATGTTTAGGTACATAGCATGCATGTAAGAAAAAATAGAACTGTTAACTATTGACTCCTCAAACAAAATCTGTGTGACACAATTTACTTATTCATAAGGTTCTGGAGAGCAGTGTACATATTTTGATATTTGGGCTCAACAAATCCAACGTAAAATCAGAACTCCACTCGAAATTTGGCTGAATGAAATGGTATGACAAATTGCCCCTTTAGTTTTAAATAGAAACACTATAAAACTGGTTCCCAACCTTTTGACACCAGGGACCAGTTACATGGAAGACAGTTTTTCCATGGACCAGAGTGTGTGTGTCTGTGGGCGGGGGTGGGGCGGGGCGGGGCTGGTTTCGGGATGATTCAAGTGCATTACATTTATTGTGCACCTTATTTCAATTATTATTACATCAGTTCTACCTCAGTTAATCAGGCATTAGGTTCCAGAATTTGGGGACCCTTGCTATAAAACACAGGTTGATCTGAACACCAGGTCCTGTGAAAATGGATCTATCGCGGTCATGGACAACAAAGGGTTCTGGTAAAGACACCAGTAAAAAAGGAGCAACCACTCTTGGGTATCAGATTCAATGATCACTTAAATGTCAACTTTTTGATGACCATCTTTACCAGGCTAACCCAGAAGGCAAGCTCTGCAAGAGCAGGACTCCACTGCTTAGGGTGGAGTCTGGTACAGAACAAGCGCGTAAATGTGTTTGTTAAATTGACTTCTCAAATCTCTGTCTCTTGCACAAACCAGTTTAACCAGCTTCAAACCTAATTTTCCAACCATATCTTCTGAACACCTCAAGTGCACATTCCTCTCACATTTCAAAGTGAACACGACCTCACACCAAAATGCATTATTCTTCCCCAAGTGTTGTTTTCTTTGTGTTCCTTAGATTGGCATCACTGTCATATGATACCAAGTCCAGATAAATCAGCCTCTTAAATATCTCCAGACATCTCTTTCTCACTATCCCTTCTGAGCTAGTTTAAGTAATTATAATCTTTTTTATTTTTAGAATTGCTGCCAATCTTACTCCTGTCTCCAAAACCCTCAAAAATATTTTTTCCCCTAAAACACAAATCAATCACAATTGCTTGCAAGAAAGAATCTAAATTCCATAGTATCTACAAAGGTTTCCTCTGTGCTTACTCCTCTAGCCTGATTTATCAATACCTCCAAATCCCTAAACTGGTCATTCAGAACTACAATTCCCAGAGCATTCCAGATGCTCTCACATCCTTGGAAGCTTATTCTCTCTGCCTAGAAAGCACTCCTCGCTCCTAATCATCCTCTCCTTTGGCAGATCCCTATTTGTCCTTCAAAATTCAAGTCCTTTCAAGCCTCGGACCATCACCCTTGGACACTGTAGGAGTTTCCTCTTTCACAGATTCTCTGATTTCTACTGAATCTTTACCACCTTGCTGAGCACTTTCAAGGTAAAGACTTTTCTCTTTTTAGTCTTTCAGCAAGCAACAGTACCTCTTCATTGTTTTTTTGTTAAGTGAATGAAGGAATAAATACTAAAGAGCATCTGCTGCTGCTAAGTCGCTTCAGTCGTGTCCGACTCTGTGCGACCCCACAGATGGCAGCCCACCAGGCTCCTCTGTCCACAGGATTCTCCAGGCAAGAATACTGGAGTGGGTTTGCCATTTCCTTCTCCAGCTAAAGAGCATCATTCCTGGTCAATTCCACTCTTTACAGATGGGAAACTGGACCCAGACAGGCGACATAATTTGACAAAATAAAGCTGAGAGAAAGGGCCTGGGCTTCCAGGCTTTCGGCTCTGACTTTATCCCCATATTAACAAGCCCCGTCTAGTGATCAGACATCTATCTTTGATTTCATTCAAGACCAGTCTCCACTTTACCTCAACCCTCATTGTGTTGCGGTCAAACCCTTCTCCCTCCCCTCCCCCACGCCCTCCTCTGGAGTTTCCCGAAGGAACAGCCAACATCCTCTTTCTGCTTTCAGCTGTGGCCTGGAACTGCAGGGTTTCTCTCCCTCTCCCCACGCCCCTCACAAGGCCGACAGTTTGTATCCGGAAACGGCAGCTCCCTCAATACAGTGAAATCTCGGTTGGATTTAGGATTGGGAGGCGCTCTTAACAGATCAGGATAAAACTCAGGGCAACTCTGAGCAACACTCCAGGACGCTTCGAGAAGAGACTGATTCACCTCCTGCTAATCTGGACAAATAGGGTTTATTGTTGTCGCTGAGGGGCCAGACGAAAGGACGTGCCCTGTGACCAAGCCACTTTCTGTGAGAAGAGCGACTTGGCCGCCAGGCTTGTGTGACCCCAGGCGGAGGAAGACCAGTCCCTTGATCCAGACGCACGCAGGTCTCGTGCTCCTAGAGGCCAGGAGGCGGGGCGGGGCCTCAAGCCACGCCCCCTCCCCGCCTCCTCCGAAACAGGCCGCGCCGATTGGTTCCTTCGAAACGGGCCGCGGCGAACCCTGAGCCCGAGGCAGCCGCGGCGGCGGTTGGGCAGGGGCGTGCCGGCCCGGCACAGATTGAGCGCGATGTTGCCCAGCAGGGAGAAGTGACCCTCCTGCGCCTGTGCGGGTGAGTACTTCTTTGTTTGCCGTTCTCTTTTCCTCGCGAACTCTTACTCGCCTTCTTGGGGATGCGGCGCCTCAGCTGGCACTGGAAGAGGCCCCGCGCTCAGCCCACCCGAAGGGTTGGTTCAGTATGGGCTCAGAGCTGCGGGATTCAAGTTGATGTGCGATTGGTCCGCTGCGGGGGTCGCGGGCGCTGATTGGTCCCTGGGGCCGTCAAGATGAAGCAAGTCCCTGCCTTCTCCTGCCCACCCAGGTTTGGTGCAGGGGCCACAGGTGTGCTGGGGCGGCAGGTGTGCTAGGCGGGGGATGAGGTAATCACTCGCTGCCGCTCCGCTTTAGAATCCAGGAAGAGGTCAGAGTCTGAAATTTAGCCTCTTCAGAGGCACCTTTGTTTCCAAGCGCCTAGCTCACATAGGGTCACCTGATTCCTCGGTGTCACCCCTGGGAAGAACTGATGTAGTCACTGACCTTGGAAGAGAAATTGCAGATAGTTATTTTGCCATCTGGCAGAGGGAAAAGTTTGTTCTCTGTTCCCTCCAGTCCACGCAAGGCTCATGTCGCCGAGATGAACGGAAAGAGGGGACGTACCTCAAGGCTGTGAGCGCTGCTTTTCCTACCCGCACGTTTCGCTTTGAAGGGCTGCGTTGCGGGGAGGTTTGTAGATTGCCTTGGAAGTCGAAAGAAAATTTTGGAGCCTGTGCTTGCCATTCAGTCGCTCCTGGTTCCTAACTAATCTCTTCGAACCGCAGGATTGAGTCTTACTGATTTAGAGTGCTTCGTGGAACGTCTGTTAGAGAAGCTGGTCACTCCTTATTAAGTGAAAAGATGTTTCTTTCCCGGCCCAGTCTCGGTCAGTTTAGCTTCGTTTGTGTGAAGAGTGTTAATACCTTACTCTCTCAGAAGATAAGCATGTTGTGAACTGCTGTTTGATCTCCTCAGTTGGCACTTAAATAATTAGGAACTGGCCTTCTCGCCACCTCAGATTCCCTTTAGGAGGAGATTGGAATGGGTTTGAATGAAGAAGTGAAAACTGGTAGTAGTCGTCTGGTGTAGATCCTTATACGTGTCTGTCTGACTCATCTCTTTCAAAACCTCATTAAAAACCAACGGACTTTGCGTGGTAGGTGTGTCCGCTATTTCCACATTAATGAATTATAAGTAATGTTTCTTTTTATGTGTTTCTAAGTGTGGGGGCACTGAAGTCACACTTTACTATGTGTGTGACCTTAGGCAAGTTATTTAATCTTTCTAAGTCTATATTTCCTACTGTGTAAACAAAGATTAATAATAAATAGTTGCTACCTTATTGCTTTGATGGTTGTGAAGGTCAAATGAAATAATCCATGTAACTAGTTTAGTACATTGCCTGACACATAACTAGCATTATTTCTGTGCTGCTGGGCAGAGAGGAGCAAAAGGTGAAGACAGTACCAGAGGTAGTGGTATTAGTATTTATCATTCATTGATTAAGTTTGTACATGTAAAGTACTTATTACTGTTTATCAGTATGAGATGGTTGGATGGCATCACTGACTCAATGGACATGAGTTTGCGCAAACTTAGGGAGGCAGTGAAGGATGGGGAAGCCTGGCTGGCTGCAGTCCATGGGGTCGCAAAGAGATGGACATGACTGAGGGACTGAACAACAACGGCAAGAACTGTTTCTCAAACGCATTATTACCTAGCATGTACCAGGTCCTGTTCTAGATGCTTTACTTATATATTGTTAAGCCTGTTAGTAATCCTGCAGCGTCATAGATGAGGAAACTTAAGCTCAGACAAAGAAATTAAGCTACTGAGGTTCACCCAGAATTCAGGCTAGACTGTCTCACTCCAATGTCCAGCCTCTTTTTTTAATCACACTACTCTTGCATTTATATATCCAGAATTAAGCTTCTTTGCACAGTTGTTTGTATGGCCCAGGTTCATTTTCCCATGGGTTTCGGTTCATTTTGACTATTTCATTAAAAAATAGTGGTAAGTAATTTGTGATGGTGAATCAAAGTGTGTGATAAAGGAATAATGTCAACAGTATACTGCTATTACTAAAAAACTAAATGAGTCCAATGACGTTTAGAGAATTGGTTAGTTCAAAGGTAATGTTTCCTAATTTAAATTTTCCCATTCAGTTTTTGTGTATTTACTGTACTTTTTACTAAGCAGCAGTCTTTTTTTTTTTTCCTGTCAATTTCAATTTAATTGAAATAGTGAAAGTTCAGTTATTTCAGTAATTGTTTTTCAAGCTGACTGTTGTGAGGAAAGGTAAGGGGTTAAGGTTAATGCATACTGTTATATTTTACTTTCTTACACTACACTGGCTGTATATGTTTCTGTGTGTGTGTGTGTTTTCCTTTCTTCCTATTATTGGTTTCTCCCTCTACTTTGTTATTTTTAAATCCTTAATGAAACTTGCAGTGTACATAGTATTTGAGAGAATAGGAAACTTGAGTCTGTCTAGTCAATTGTCTCACTTTGAATTTCCCTATTTTAATTGAAATGTAACTACCATAGAGAAATGCCTCAGAAGTAATGTTTACAAGATGCAGGCAATAATTATAATTGTTATCTCTTCAGTGTTTCTCCTAAAGAGGCAGAAAGTTTTCTCATATTATTACATTGTTACAAAATAGGGGTTTTAACAGAAAGTTGCTATGTATCTCATCAATGAATTTCCAATTTTCAAAGAGCTAGAATGTAATGAAATATAGCAGATACACAAATGCAATTTCATGTTTACTGCTGAAAGGGTCTTTTACAATATTATGACCATCAGTCATATGTTAGATATTGCCGAGGTGCTGACTGGTAAAGATTTCTGCCTCCTGTCACAAAAACAAACTTTTCTGTAAGAAAGTATAAGCTATGGTGAAGGGCTCACTTTACATAGAATTTACTAAACATTGTGACTTTTGTTTTCCTTTGATGGATGACTTGTTAATGTTTTTGATTGCCAAAATAAAATTGGCTGTTGAAAAAACTATTTGACTTTGTTCAGGAATTTTTTTCTCTCACCCTCACACAGTTTAGAAAACACTGTGGCCAGAGTCACGTAATTAAATGCTGTCCTGCGGGTCGCCTTCGGATGTGTGATGTACGATGGGCATCTTTTCACAGCAATACACACAGTGTTTATTCTTTCAGGTGCCGAATGAGTCCACTCTGTGAATGTCCTGTATGTTATTTTAGAGGTTTCCTGTTCATAGACATTTAATGTTGTTTTTACATTTCTTTATGTTAGTGTATATATGTATGTTTTCCATTGAATGTGTATGTTTTCCATTAGGGATTCCCTGGTGACTCAGATGGTAAAGAGTCTGCCTGCAGTGTGGGAAACCTGGGTTTGATCCCTGGGTCGGGAAGATCTCCCGGAGAAGGAGATGGCAACCCACTCCAGTATTCTTGCCTGGAGAATCCCATGGATGGAGGGGTCTGGCAGGTTACAGTCCATGGGATTGCAAAGGGTCAGACACGACTGAGCGACTTCATTTTTCACTTTCATGTTTTATATCGATTCTTTTAGTCTGTCATATATAATATATATCTATCATATATATATCTATACATAATATATACTTACATATCTATATATAATATATATCTATACATATATCTATCATATCATATATAAAGGCAAACTGATTTTAAGTTGTTGTTTTTCTTTAAACATTTCTTGGCTCCTTCCTGTTGAAGCCAGCAGTGCGACCATCTCTCTCCACCTCTCTTCTCACATCCCCTTCTCTGGCTCTGACCTTTCTGCCTCCCACTGATAAGAATTTTTGTTATTACAATGGGCTCACCGGATAACCTCCCATTTTCTTAGGCCCTTGATTTACTCAATCAGCAGGGTCCATTTTGCTGTCATGAAATATACTGTCATGAAAACAGTATATTCACAGGTTTGGGGGTTATTACATAGACATCTTTGGGGTTCATTATCCTGTCTACTGCAAATGGAGTTTATTTAAAAGATGTAATAAAAATGTACTTACCCAGTAGGACAGCTGTATGAATTCCTGAGAAGTGTATTGACCCTGGAGTCCTTGCCTGTTGGCACAGCTCTTCTGCCTTGTTCATTTGGATCCTCTGCTAAATGTACACCAGGTTTAGTCTTTTTTTTTTTTTTCCCCCCCAGTGATTTTATATCAGGTAGCTCACTTTACCTGCTGGTACGTTGACTAGTAACTACTTCACATATTTCACCTTGGACATGTGTGATGAGAGGCAAGATTATTTATCAATTCAGGTCCCATAATAAAAATGAAAAATAATAAATAATACCCCCCAAAGTTTCCTGTTAGATATTTGTTTGCTATGTGTCAGCTTCCAAGACTGTACCACATTTTACCTATCTGATTTTTCCTAGAGATGTTCACACATCCATCTTCTACTGCAAGTGTTTCCCTGGACTTTCAGCTTAAACACCTCTCTCACACTACTCCCAATAGCAATCTTGTAACAGACTTGCTTCCCTGGTGGCTCACATGGCAGAAAATCTGCCTACAGTGCAGGAGACCCAGGTTCAATCCCCAGGGCTCTGGGAGATCCCCTGGAGAAGGAAGTGGCTACCAACTCCAGTTCTTGCCTGCAGAATTCCATGGACAGAATTCAGTCCATAGGGTCACAACTTGGTCAAGCAACGTACAGAAATAATGAAGAAATAGTATAAAGCACTGTATAAATAAGGAATTGGGAGAAATGCTAGGTGAATTCAAGAGCTACAGATATAAGCAGAATTAATTTAGGCCAATCAGGAAGGGCTCCTGGGAGAAGGTAAATCAGAAGAGTTGTAAACCTGGAATAATCTAGATGAGGACGCTGTCCTTCTTGTTAACTCTTTCTCTCCTGTCTAAATATTGGATTTTCTCAGGACTTGTTCTAGACCCTAATCACTGCTTTCTCCATTTCTTTTTCCAGGAAGGTCTCATTCTTTCTAGCGGCTTTATCTCCCAAGGATTGCTGACAATTTCTGTCTCCTCCCAAACTTTCTTCTTAGGTCTAGATTTCCAATTGCCAAAATGACATTTTGGCTTGAATGTCTTTAAAGGCTTCTCAAATTAAACGTGACCAAAACACAGCGCCTTTGCCATCTCTGCTGGCTTCCCTGCTTCAGTCTGTTCAGATGCCCATCATCCTCATTTCGCTAAACACTGCCATCATCTATTTGCTTAGCGGCTTAAACCAGAAAACCTGGAGTAGTTCCTGACAGTTCAGTCTGCCCTGACATCCTTCGCCTTCACCCGCCATCTCTAACCATTATCAAGTCTTGATTCTTTACTCCAAAATAGGCGTCAGACGCACCCACTTGTCTCTGGTTGAGACAGTGTCAGCATCCCTGCTCGGTCACCGTCACTTGTTGCTGAACTGCTGCCGTGGCCGCTCCTCTTCCCCTTCCAGGCTGCTCCCCGTCTCGTCTCCCACGTGCTCACTTTCCTTTGCTCTCCCTGTTTCCACTCCTCTCTGCTGCTCCGCCTCTCACTGTAGCCTCTGATTCTTTCCCACCTCTCTACCCACCTGTCCCTCTGTTTCCTTCCCCCTTTTCTCTGTTAAACCCCTCACTATTTTGCTCCCATGTCTCCCGCCCTGCCGCAGGAGATCTGTTAAAACCGTGAATTGCATTGTCTTTCCTTTGGTTGAAACTCTTCCATGGCTTCCTACTGTACTTAGAATAAAATCTAATTTCCTCAACTTGGCTTTGTGCGGTGGGGCTACTGCCTAACTTTGCAGCCCTATCCTAAGGCACACACGCTCCACGCGGCAGTCATACTGGCTTCTTCCGGTCCTCAGAATGCACCAAATGCTCTCTGTTCAGAGTCTTTGTAAAAAGTATTCTCTATGCATAGAACCCTTCCTCTTCTCTCTTCCTGGCTGATTCCCACCATTCTTCAAGTTCATGTTTTTCCTATGGCAAAACCATTCGTATATCACTCAGTCTAAGTCTTTAAAGTAGGCCCCTCTTGTTCTCTCTCTGGTCTTTCCTCCAAAGCAGTTACCATGATTTAACAGTGTATATTCTCTGTGGATTCACTAATGTACACAAACGAATGTAGTGGCTCCTTGAGAGCATCACGTCTGCCATGCTCATCATGCGTCTCTTGCCTGGGGTGCCTAGTTTAATAAAGGCTGTGAGGAAATACTTGTCGGATGAATGAAGGAATGGACACTGCTTGGATGAACAGTGATAGAGCCACAGAACTGAGCAGGACTGGCAGAGAGGATGCTGAGGAGACAGCTTGAGTGCAGCAAAGAGCCTCTGTGTGACGTGCTGGAAGACTTCTAGCAATGGACTTGTATGTCACAAACCCGCTTTGGAGTATACTCCAATTAGGTGGTTGGTATTTTACAGTTTTTAATGTTCATTTATGGGCTTCCCTTGTGGCTTAGCTGGTAAAGAATCTGCTTGTAATGAGGGAGACCTGGGTTCGATCCCTGGGTTGGGACAATCCCCCGGAGAAGGGAAAGGCTACCCACTCCAGTATTCTGGCCTGGAGAATTCCATAGACTATATAGTCCATGGGGTCACAAAGAGTCATTCATTTATAACCATATTACAGTATGTTGCAAATTTTTTATGTTAGAAAAAAGAAGCTTTCCAAATTACATTTAATGATTTCTCAGTATTAGTTTTGTTATCTCTTTTTAATTTGATGAATTATATTAAGTGCACTATAATTATGTTTCATCATGGTATCATCACAACAACTCACTTGTTAAGTGCTAGGTATGTGTCAGCTACTTTATTTGTATCACCTCATTTAATCTTTACATGAGGCAGGGAGGTGGTGGTATCCTTTACATGACAAAGGAGGTGGTGGTATCCCATTTACAAATGAGAACATGGATTCAGAGAAGTTAACTATCCCAAAGTGAAAAAGAAAGTGAAGTCACTCAGTCGTGTCCGACTCTTTGTGACCCCACGGATGGTAGCCTACTAGGCTCCTCTGTCCATGGGACTTTCCAGGCAGGAGTACTGGAGTGGGTTACCGTTTCCTTCTCCAGGGGATCTTCCCAACCCAGGGATTGAACCCAGGTCTCCCGCATTGCAGGCAGATGCTTTACTGTCTGAGCCCCAGGGAAGCTAACTAACTATACCAAGATCATCTGAAATGCAAACCAGATAGGTCTGCTACTTTCTACTATCCCAGTGGTGCCTTTATGGTGACTTGTTTTATACATTAAAAAACATGAAATCTGTTTTATATGGATTTGTTGTTCAGTCGCCAAGTCCCGTCTAACTCAGTGCGACCCCGTGGACTGCAGAACGCAAGGCTCCGCTGTCCTCTGCTGTCTTGGAGTTTGCTTAGATTCATGTTCATTGAGTTAGTGGTGCTATCTAACCATCTCATCCTCTGCCTTCTCCAAAAGGATCCCTTCTCCTTTTGCCTTCAGTCTTCCACAGGATCAGGGTCTTTTCCAATGTGTTCACTCTTCGCATCAGGTGGTCAAAGTATTGGAGCTTCAGCTTCAGCATTAGTCCTTCCAATGAATATTCAGGGTTAATTTCCTTTAGGATTGACAGGTTTGATTTTGCAGTCCAAGGGACGCTCAAAATCTTCTCCATTGCCACAATTAGAAATCATCAATTCTTCGGCGTTCAGTCTTCTTCTTGGTCCAGCTCTCACATCCATACATGACTACTGGAAAAACTGTGTAACTTTGACTATATGGACCTTTATCGGCAAAGTGATGTCTCTGTTTTTTAATATGCTGTCTAGGTTTGTCATAGTTTTCCTTCCAAGGAGCAAGTGTCTTTTAATTTCATGGCTGCAGTCTCCATCTACAGTGATTTTGGAGCCCAAGAAAATAAAATCTGTCACTGTTTCCATTTTTCCCCCTATTTGCCATGAAGCAATGCAACCAGATGCCATGACCTTATTTTTTTTAGTGTTGTTTGAGGTCAGCTTTTTCACTCTCCTCCTTTACGCTCATCAAGAGGTTCTTTAGTTCCTCCTCACTTTCTGCTGTTAGAGAAGTATCATCTGTGTATCTGAGGTTGTTGATATTCCACCCAGCAATCTTGATTCCAGCTTGTGGTTTATCCAGGCTGGCATTTCACATGATGTACTCTGCATATAGATTAAATAAGCAGGGTGACAATATACAGCCTTGTTGTACTCCTATCCCAATTTTGAGCTAGTCAGTTGTTCCATGTCCAATTCTAACTGTTGCTTCTTGACCCACACACAGGTTTCTCAGGAGACAGGTAAGGTAGTCTGGTACTCCCATCTCTTGTCGTGCACAGTCAAAGGCTTTAGTGTAGTTAATGAAGCAGAAATAGATGTTTTTCTGGAATTCTTTTGCTTTTCCCATGATTCAGAAAAGTGTTGGCAATTTGATCTCTGGTTCCTCTGCCTTTGGAACCCAAGTTCTCAGTTCATATAGTGCTGAAGCCTCTAGCTTGAGGGATTTTGAGCGTAACCTTGCTAGCATGTGAAATGAGCACAATTATAGTTGGAACATTCTTTGGCATTGTCCTTCTTTGGGATTGGAATGAAAACTGACCTTTTCCAATCCTATGGCCACTGCTGTTTTCAAAATTTTGCTGGCATATTGAATATAGCTCTTTAACAGCATTATCTTGTAGGATTTGAAATAGCTCAGCTGGATTGTCACCTCCACTAACTTTGTTCATAGTAATGCTTCCTAAGGCCCACTTGACTTCACATTCCAGGATGTCTGGCTCTAGGTGAGTGACCACACCATCGTGGTTATTTGGGCATTAAGATCTTTTTTGTATAGTTCTTCTGTGTATTCTTGCCACCTCTTCTTAATCTCTTCTGCTTCTGTTAGATCCTTACTGTTTCTGCCCTTTCCTCTATTTCTTTTCATTGTTGATTTATGTAGGCTTTTTTTTTTTTTTTTTAAATGTTTCCTTGCTGTTCTCTAGAAATTTGCCTTCAGCTGGATTTTATCTTTCCCTTTTCCCCTTGCCTTTAGTTTCTCTTCTTTCCTCAGCTATTTATAAAGCCTCCTCAGACAACCACTTTGCCTCCTTGCATTTCTTTTTCTTGGGGATGGTTTTGGTCACCGCTTTCTGTACAATGTAATGAACCCCTATCCATAGGTCTTCAGGCACTCTGTCTACCAGATCTAATCCCTTGAATCTATTTATCACTTTCCCTGTGTAATCATTAGGGATTTAATTTAAGTCATACCTGAATGATCTAGTGGTTTTCCCTACTTTGTTCAGTTTAAGCCTGAATTTTGCAATAAGAAGCTCATGTTCTGAGCCACAGTCCACTCCAGGTCTTTTTTTTTTTTTTTTGGCTGACTGTATAGAACTTCTCCATCCTCAGCTGCAAAAAATAAAATCAATCTGATTTTGGTAGTGTTGACCATCTGGTGATGTCCATGTGTAGAGTCTTCTCTTGTGTTGTTGGAAGAGGCTGTTTGCTATGACCAGTGTGTTCTCTTGGCAAAACTGTTAGCCTTTGTCTTGCTTCATTCTGTACTCTAGAAAACCAAAATTTGCCTGTTATTCTGTGTACCTCTTGATTTCCTACTTTTGCATTCCAATCCTCTATGATGAAAAGGGCATCTTTTTTTTGGTGTTATTTCTAGAAGGTTTTATAGTCTTCATAGAACCAATCAACTTTAGCTTCTTCAGCATCAGTGGTTGAAGTGTAGACTTGGATTACTATGATGTTGAATGGTTTGCCTTGAAAATGAACTGAGATCATTCTGTTATTTTTGAGGTTGCACCCAAGTACTGCATTTTGGACTCTTTCATTGACTATGAAGGCTACTCCATTTCTTCTAAGGGATTCTTGCCCACAATAGTAGATATAATGGTCATCTGAGTTAAATTTGCCCATTCCTGTCTATGTTAGTTCACCGATTTCTGAGATGTAAATGTTTAGTCTTGCCATCTCATATTTGACCACATCCAGTTTACCTTGGTTCATGGACCTGACTGTCCACGTTCCTGCGCCGTATTTTTCTTTACAATGTCAGACTTTACTTTCACCACCAGGCATAGCCACTGAGCATATAATGCATATAAACTGTTTCCACATTGTTTCCACTTTGGCCCAACCACTTCATTCTTTCTAGAGCTATTAGTAATTGCCCCCTGGTCTTCCCCAGTAGTATATTGGACACCTTCCAACCTGGAGGCCTCATCTTCTGGTGTCGTATCTTTTTGTCTTTTTATACTGTTTGTGAGGTTCTCACGGCAAGAATACTGAAGTGGTTTCCATTTCCTCCTTCAGAGTACCACGATTTGTCAGAACTCTGCACTATGACCCGTCTTGCACAGCATGGCTCATAGTTTCGTTGAGTTACGCAAGCCCCTTCACCATGGCAAGGCTGTGATCCATGAAGGGGATGGTATGAATACAGCATTACTATTTTCTCTTCTAGGCAGCTAAGAAATATTTAACTCAGAATTTTAAAACTGAGAAAATAAGTTTTTTTTTTTATTCCCCTGAACAGATCAGGATATCTTTTTCAACTATTTCTCTAAATGAAGCATTAAAAATGATGTGTTTGACACCCAGAAGGGAGCACAGAGTAATGTGAGAACACTTGTGTTCTCACCGCTTCTCCTGAATGAGAATCCTGTTGGCACAGGTGCCTCTGTGCATCCTGAGCTCCCCTTCCTTCCCTCCTCAGCAGTGACCGCTGTGCCAGCCTGGGCACTTATCGTGTCCCGGCAGCTTATGTGTCTTGGCACTCATCTGTCAGCGGGGTGCTACCGCTGTGTCGCAGTGGCAGTTAATGTTATTTTTCTGAGGAATCTTACTTTATTTCTTTGCTTTTTGGCCATTATTTTACAAATCGGCCCCTGATTTGTTCCAGGACAGAGCCATGCCACTTGTGCTCTCCCCACCGTATTTTATTAATATAATGTGAGTGAGGAATATATGTACTCAGTTTCAGAGCCTACAGCTGTGGAAAAAAGGAGCTGCTCCACAGGCTGGCTTTTTTTTTTTTATTCCCATCATGATCTGAAGTCAAATTGATATAAAGAGCCTTACCATAAATAATCCTAAGGATCTCACGGCTGAAACTATTTCTGAGTGTTGTTCTTCAGTCAGTAAGTCATGTCCAACTCTTTAGCAACGCCTTGGGCGAAGTGGACTAGGCCCAAGTTCTGTTCAAGTTTCAGGTAGATGAGCTGATTATGTGCTTCCAACATTTTCTCCAGATTTAAAAAATTGAGCCTGGTATTCGTCACTTGTGGTTTGTCTTGTTGAAGGTTCCCATTAGCAAATAGTCTGGCCTTGGTCACATGAGAGCTTCCGACCGCCACCACCCCCCGCCCCCCCTCCTCCAGATATAAGGGAAAAGACTTCCTCAAGATGGCACAGAATTAAAGTAGTCTTCTCCAAAAAGACAGACAAAAAAACCCAGAAACCAAAAAGGCCAGTAAGTTGCTAATTAAGATGCAGCTCCAAAATAAGAGTTGCTGATTCAGTGTAATTAGTTTATGTGGAAAAAAAATTGCAGACACTGAGACTTTTAGGGAAAGATAGATAAGAGGAAAGTAGGTAATAAGCTGAGTAAGAAGCAAGAATTGCAGTTGCAATGCAGGTTAGGTACTGGGCTAACAGTAGACAAGAAGCTGCTTTTGGGATTATATGCTTGAGACAAAAATGGCTTATGAAGAGAATATTGAATGGCTCGAAAATATCGATCACTGGCTCTTAGCATCTGAAACACAGGGAATACTCTGGAGTTAATTGATGAATTACTGATAGAGTCTCATCAACTAATAAAAGTTTTCCAGTAAGAGCATATATTTGTGTACATGATAGTTTTCCACATATGAAGATATGTTATAACTTATCTGAGTAACATTTATTAAGTAACTACTTTTAAAAGGTAATCAAGATGGTTATCCTTTTGTCATCCTTAAAGTAGTTCTATGAGATAAGAATGATGTGGAAAATATATGTATGTATGTGTATATATATTATATTTAAATAGACTCTGCTAAAGTTCAGTGACTGAAGATTGTGCACAAATTCTTCATTTCTTTCATAAAACTAATTTTGCTGAATTTTCCATAAAAAGTGCAACTGCTAAACATTCTTGTGATAGCTTCTTTGTGACTGTGTCACTGTTCTTGATTTGCACACGCCTTATAATTTAAGCCTTCTTTTGTTTGGGGTTGGCAGTTCCAACTGTTCAAGCTCTTGTCTGATTATGTGGGACTCCTTATTTTAATGGGAGCAGCTTCTCTGCTGCATTTTTAAAAAATGGTCTCGGAAGCCTCTTACTGTGGATCTTTGTTAGGGACAAAGGATTATTTATGCTAAAGGAGAATGTATCCCCCACTGAATTAGCTCGTGGGAAGCATAACAAGCTCATTAGTAATGCTCAATTGTACTTTGGCCTTTTGCTAGGGTAGAGAGAAGGAAAAATGATATCAAGAACATTCTGGTGTTCTTTGCCTTCTTACAAAGCCAATGTGATATGTAACAGCAGACTTTTCAGTTAGGTTTAGCTCCATTTCAGCTTTGGTACCAGAAGTATTCCTGAGAGGAAAGTGGAATGTGTAGTGGTTACCGTGCCTGAGGTATGTTTGGTATGACTTAGGGAAGAAAGTCACTTTTCCTGGGAAATGGATAGCATTATAGCCTTATAAGCCATTTTCTGTTTTTTCTTAGAATGTTTTAATGGCGGTTTACAATTAAAAAATAGACCAGTGTATTACGCTGCTCTCAGCAATCTAAAAATTCTAGGTTTTATATAGTCTATATTATTCTGAATGTTTTCAAACTCTTTTTTTTTCCTCTGAAAATATATTAAAGAATTGTATCAATCTAACTTAATTAAAGTTGTATTTTTTTTCTTGTAGGTTTCAAGAATAGTACTTTAGAGTTTGAATTCCTGTTCCTTTTGGGTTTTTGACTTTAACACCTTGTGGAGAAAATAACTTATGAAAAATTATCATAGAAAGGAATTGAGTATTGTTTCATAGTTAAAATTGATATTTTTTCCTTTTTACCTTATTATCTGGTAGAAGAGGCTTATGGTTTAGCTTGTGAATTTATGCGAAGTTTAGATGAACTTATATGATCTTTCTGTAAAGATCAGATGAAAGATACTTTCAGTATCAGCTGTTGTGATGTTTGTATTACATTATACTTACAATGTCTTCACAGGGAGAAATTCTGGGGCATTTTTCATATAAAACTAAGTTTTATTGTTAATTTTATTTTGCTAGTCAAATGCTTCAAGAGTTTCTTTGATATTAGTACCAGAAACAACATATTAAAGTGTTTCAGATTTTCCTCTTTCAAATGAGGAGTACTTTTATGAAGAAGCTAGGAGTATGATTGAATTCTCCTATCGTCAAATAACTCCAAATAGAAGAACAAGTATTAGGTTTTCCATCAAATAGAATAAAGCAGATTCCTTATAAGTTGAGGGTTTGGGGGAATGGAAAAGCTACCATTGTGTGAATATTAATGTTTTGTTTTATTTTCAGAACAGCAGTGTCATTTCAGGATAGATGACCATGCTGCCTGCAATTCAAGTAAGTGGTTTTCTTGGGGAAATATGTATTTAAATTAATGAGATCAATGTAACAAGATTACAATAGTTAGGAGAGTTATCACAAATTTTTATTATTGTACTAATTTTTTAAGCATCAAATTTAATAACAGAAATACTCTATTTTTACTTTCTAGTTCTAAAAAGACTTTAAGCATTCATTTATACTGCATATCTGTAAGAATCAAAAATACCTTAGGATTGGTGAGTTCATCTTAATTATTTTGCCCCAGGAAAAGAATTAGAATATTTTGTGATTTTCTTCTCATTAGAATTTGGGATGTATTTGTAGTTAAAAGAGCTTTCAATGAAAACAAGTGAAAAATTTTAATTTTAGATAATTGTACATGTGTCCTTTAATGCCTGTAAATAACATGGTATTAAAACTTAAAATTTAAAGTGTGGACTTTTTTGGTTAGTTTTTTGGTGAGGAGAAGCAAGATGGAAATAATGAGACAAACCAGAATAATCTTACATTTGAATTTGAATGCTTTCCAGAGTTAGTTCAGTTCAGTTCAGTCGCTCAGTCGTGTCCGACTCTTTGCGACATCATGAATCGCAGCACGCCAGGCCTCCCTGTCCATCACCAACTCCCGGAGTTTACTCAAACTCATGTCCATCGAGTTGGTGATGCCATCCAGCCATCTCATCCTCTGTCGTCCTCTTCTCCTCCTGCCCCCAATCCCTCCCAGCATCAGGGTCTTTTCCAATGAGTCAACTCTTCACATGAGGTGGCCAAAGTATTGGAGTTTCAGCTTCAGCA
Source organism: Cervus elaphus (assembly GCF_910594005.1). Taxonomy (NCBI): domain Eukaryota; kingdom Metazoa; phylum Chordata; class Mammalia; order Artiodactyla; family Cervidae; genus Cervus; species Cervus elaphus. The sequence continues at coordinate 54,551,998 of NC_057836.1, read as the reverse complement.
TCAGTCCTTCTAATGAACACCCAGGACTGATCTCCTTTAGGATGGACTGGTTGGATCTCCTTGCAGTCCAAGGGACTCGCAAGAGTCTTCTCCAACACCAGAGTTAGTACTTATTCTTATATCCTTTAAAGTTTTCTTTCTTTTGATATACATAGAACATGACTGAATTTTAACTTAAAAACTGCCTGGAAGGTCTACTTAGAAAGATGCAAGCAACTGATAATAAAGTTTGCCTTGGAAAGTGAGAATTGGAGAGTCAATCAGATTTCATGTCTGATATTAGTTCTGCCACTCTGTGAGGTCCTGGCAAGTTATTTTACCTCTCTGAGTTCCCGCTTCCTTGCCTCTAGGGTGAGGATAATAGCACTTATTTTTTAGGTAGTTGTGAGGAGTCAGTGAGATAACATGAGCAAGATGTGCCCTGGAATGTGTTACATAGTGGGCACTTAGGAAGTTTGGTTGTATCACTGGTACAACAAAATTACCCAGGTGTAAAACTGGAGATTATACCTGTGTCATGAGAGTCTTTTTCTTTTTTATTAAGAAAGAAGACATCAAGATAACAGTGGGTGACAGCCTAGAGAAGATAATTTATCACATGGTTAAGAGCAGCTCTGGCTGCGACGCTCTTTCTCTGCTTCTGAGCTGTGCAGCTTTGCTAGGAAACACTCTCATCGTGTTTTCCTTCTGGGCTTCCCTTGTTGCTCAGCTGGTAAAGAATCTGTCTGCAATGCGGGAGATTCTTGGGTTGGGAAGATCCCCTGGAGAAGGGAAGGGCTACCCACTCCAGTATTCTGGCCTGGACAATTCCATGGAATGTACAGTCCATGGGGTCACAGAGTCAGACACGAATGAGCAACTTACACTTCACTCTTGGACTTGGCAGTTCATGGCAGTCTCCCAGAAGGTCTTATTTTACCTATTTGGGTCCTCTCTAATCCACGTTGAGTATGCTCAGAACTTGTTATTTCTAAAAACCATTTTTATCTGAGTATGTACATCTATCTCTTTTTATCCAGGTCTTTGTGTGTCGTCAATTTCATGTTGATTATGTTTTCTTCTTTATTGAGTGCTTTTTATCATTGCACCTTGAGCATATTTTTCTCATTTCCATCCTACTGGCCATTAATACTTTCTTGATGAAATTTTTTTTTTTCACAGAGTTTTCTTATAGTTTCATGAACCTTTCTCTCATCTAGATTACACAGATCCACCTCTAGTGATTCTTTTTCAAGAGTACTTTTGACGTCCCTCATGGAAGTTTTTGCTTCTTTCCCTGGTAAATGTGAGAACTTCCTAGGATTTTCACCTCTTTGCTAATTAGACTTTGTTATTCCTAAATGCCTTGCAGAGAGGAGGCACCCAGTAGACAGCTATTTTCAATTTGTTTCTTATTCACTTAATTCATGAAGGTCTTCCTTGCCCCTTATTATGTCCATGGTTCTGATTAGTAAATAAACTTACAGTCTAAAAATCAGTGAACTATAGCTCCTAATCACTTTTGGGTCCTAGTCCCTTTTGAAAACCTGACAAAAACTATGAACTCTCTCTCTCTGAGGAAAGGACTGTTTGTACATAGGCCTAAATTTTTGCCTAAATGTCAGTTAGGTTAAATCAGTAAGTTGTGTACTGATTCAAGTTCTTCTGTAGACTGCCTATTGTTAGGAATGTTTGCAATATGACAGTTTTCAGCATGATTGAGAACAATCTTTATACATACAGACTTTGTTATTAACATCTAACTTTTAACAACATTAATGTGCTAATTGCTTTACAATGTTGTGTTGGTTTTTGCTATACAACAGTGTGAATCACTCATAATTATATATATGCCCTCTGCAGTCTCCCTCCCCTCCCCACCAGTCCAACCCCCTAGGTCATCACAGAGCAGAGGCTGGCCTCCCTGTGTTATGTAGCAACTTCCCACCATCTGTTTCACACATGACGGCCTACATATATGTCCATGCTACTTTCTCAGCTCGTCCCACCCTCACCTCCCCTGGCTGTGTCCGCAAGTCCGTTCTCTACTAGGTTCATCAGTACTGTCTGTTTTTCCTAGATTCCATGTATATGCATTGATATATGATACTTGTTTTTCTCTGACTTACTTCGTCTGTGTAAGAGGCTCTAGGTTTACCCACCTCACTGACTGACTCAACTAACTCAAATTCATTCCCTTTTATCATCCCAGGTTTTTATAGTTTTCTGTTTGCAATAATAGGAATATCCAAGTACTTTTCTCCCTAATATGGCAAGAAATTTAGAATTGTTAGTTTTAACTTCTCCATTTTCGCACACAATTGTTTTGAGACCACCTTCCTAGCTAATACACATTTTTCCTTGACAAACATTCACATCTTCTCTGACTTTTGTCAGCTCAGTTAAACGACAAATAACATTGTATTGACTATAAAATACCATTGATTGTAAGATGCATCTTGATTTTGATGGTGCAAAAAGTCGTTTGCTAGTATCTATTCCTCAATTTTTCAGCTAATATTTTTGGTTGCATATCATGTGCTAGGTCTTATACTGAGTCCTGAGATTATAAACAGAAACAAGATGTGCTTATGAAGGGAAGATTTAGATATTAAATTGCTGCTATACTCCCTTTGAAATAATTCTAAGAGAATTTGGGGAAATAAACAAAATCTTTTTCCTAAAACTTTATAGGATCCTCATGTATTTAAGACTTCATTCTCCAGTCTCTATCCTCAGTTCCTGAACCACTGCCACTCAAATAATTTTGTTTCTCTTTGTCTTTGGGTACTTTTAAGTTTTGCTACTCCTGCTTGCCTCTGGTGGTATATATTCCTTGTCTTTCTTTGCTTTGGGATTTTTAAAAAATGTGTTTATTTCTTACCACAGGAGATTGGAATGTGCTCTTTATTTTCTTTTTTTTTTTTTTTGCATTGTATGCATGTCTTTTTATTTTTATTTTTTTAATTTTTTTAAATTTTTTAATGTTTTTTTTATTTTTTATTTTTTCCATTTATTTTTATTAGTTGGAAGCTAATTACTTTACAATATTGTAGTGGTTTTTGCCATACATTGACATGAATCAGCCATGGATTTACATGTGTCCCCCATCCCGATGGGGCTCTTTATTTTCCTCCAAGTTTGTCTGGACTAACAATGGTGTTGATATGGCTTTTAATTTGATAGTTAAGACTTGCCTCAAATAAACTTCAGTGAGTTTAATATATTTTAGGGAGGAAATTATCTGCTTTTAAAAATCAAGAAAGAATTAGATTCACTTGATATTAACTATATTTATGCCTCTTTTTAAGAAAACTTAAAAAATTTTTCACTTAAAAGCAATCACAAACCTACAACTAATTGTTAAGTGTAGAACAGAAGTATTTGTTTGCTGAACCATTTGAAAACAGGTTGCAGATCTGGTGCCCCCTTACTTCCAGACTTCAGTCGTGTACTGCTCACGTGCAAGGACTTGCTGCTCTGAAACCACCATAAGCCATCAGTCAGGATATTGATGTCGGTGCAGTACTGCCGCCTGATACTCAGACCACTGTCAAATATTGCCAGTTGCCCCAACAGTGTCCAGTTCAGAACCACATGTTGCGTTTAGTTGTCGTGTCCCTTATTCTCTATCAGTCCAGAGCAGTATCTCAGTCTTTGCTTTCTTTAATGACCTTGACACTTTTGAATATTATAAACCAATTGTTTTGTGGAATGTCCCTCAATTTAGATTTACCTGATATTCTCATGATTAGATTGAGGTTATGCATCTTGGCAGGAATATCAGAGGGATGCTGTTTCATCTCACTACATCCCATTAAGTGGCATATGATTTTGATTTGTCCCATTATTGATCATATTCACTTGTGCCACTCAGTTAAGTTGCTGTCTGATAAGTTTCTCAACTGTGAAATTACTCTTTCTTTCTTTGTAATAAGTATTTCTGTGGAAGTACTTTGAAACTGTATGAAAATCTCATCCCTCATCAGAATTCCCATTTATTCATTTATTTGTATCTGCATGAACTCAGAGTTGTCCATTTTATTCAGTGGGTTATAATTCCCTTACATCATTATTTTGATGCTCAAATTGTTAATTTAGCCAGCAGAAATCCCTTTAAGTTGACTTCTGGGTCCTTTTGCATGTCTCTATCATTCTTTAAGTACTTCTTTGCTTTCTGGTAAAAATACTCCATTCCTATACCATAGAGTTCATTCTAACTTTCTCTCAGTCCATAGTTACACCTCTCTTCTTTGGCAGGAAGAAACCTGGCTCCAACTTGTTAAATCCTCATGTCTCCCACTGTTACTGGCAGCTCTCCCTAAGTTGATGTCCTTCTCAGCTCAGTTGGGTTCTGCCGCCCTCACTGGACGTTCCCCCGTTGTCCCCAGTGGACACCCTCCTTACCTTGCCTCGGGTCTGACACTGTGCCTGGGGCTGTACCCCTGTGTGGTAGATGCCTGTCACCTCACTCAAACTCTGCTCCTCTGTTTCTCTCCTCCTGTGAGAACCCCTTCACCACTTGGGCTCTGATACCCTTTCCTCAGTTGAAATTTAGCACAGTCTTTTTTCTCTCAATAATTCTATATTAAAAGTGCATCTAATTGTATTTCAAAATTTGCAAGTGTTGGTTTGATAGCATGTTTATGTCAGTTTTTATTTTAAACCAGGGGTTGACCAGTTAGTAAATATTTTTGACTTTGTGAGTTGGTAGGCAAAACTGAAGCTATTATGTAGGTGCTTATATAACTACCATTTTAAAATGTGAAAATCATTTTTTTGCTTGTGGGCCTTGCAATAGTAGGTGATGGACCAGATTATATAGGTTTTTTAGATAACACTGTTGTTAGGATTTAAAGTTTATAAAATGCCATCTGTGCATTCATTCATTTATTTGTCCATTATTCAACAAATATTGTTAGGCCCAGTGCTACATTCTACAAGTGTGTTAGTCACTCAGTCATGTCCAGTTCTTTACGACCCCATGAACTGTAGCCTGCCAGCTTCCTTTGTCCAAAGAATTCTCCAGGCAAGACTACTGGAGTGGGTAGCCCTTCCCTTCTCCAGGGGATCTTCCCAACCCAGGGATCAAACTTAGGTCTTCTACATTCTACAAAGATGTATTATTAACTCATTTTACAACCAAGATGCTGAGACTCTGGTCAAGTAACTTGTTAAACTTACTGAGCTAACAAGTGAAAGAAAGATAATTATGTGTTGACTTTTATCCCCTTGATTTGACAGTAGAATCCTTTAGTTAGAGGTTCACTTGTACTTGTCACAGGATTGAATATGGGAAGTAAGGCAAGAATCTAGACCAGTCGTTTGCTTCTGGTGTGTTAGCTCTCTGGGAGCCACTGCAGCTCTGAACGTGTGTGTGTTAAATATGGTCTACGATGCACTGTTTAAATAAACACTGGAATCCTGACTTTTAACAAGTTGCGCCCGTTGGTTGACGTTTTCTCTAGGTGTGGTTTGGAGAAGACCTGCCTCTGAGTCCTCGGAGTCCTCTGACCCCCAGACATGGGCCAGGTTTGGCTGATGTTTGTCAGTATGATGAGTGGATAGCCGTGAGGCATGAGGCCACCCTGTTGCCCATGCAAGAAGACCTGTCCATCTGGTTGTCTGGTTTATTAGGTAAGGCTGGCAAAGACACTCAGAATTGTACTCTCTTACCCAGAAAATGTTTATTGAGAATCTTACTCTTTGTCAAGGAGTCATTGTTCCAGAAATTGGGGATCCTCTAGTGAAGGAAATATTTGATGTCCTTATTTTCACCAAACTTACATTCTATCTTGCAGAAGATATTCTGGTTCACTTTGACCCCCAGGGCTTGAATAGTAAACAAGTTTGAGGCTTAATGGTAGAGGTCAAATAGTGGTCAAATAGTAAAAGCTGTGAATAATCAATGTTTTCATTGTTAATATTAAAAAAAAAATTTAAGTATGTCGGTCTAATTTGGGAGTCTATATTTGATTGATTCCCCCCCCCCCCTTAAACTTGTGTAAAGCGTGAGATTCTGGGTGGAATATATGCTGTAATTAAAATGATTTCTGTTTCCCTGGTGGCTCAGCTGGTAAAGAATCCAGCTGCAATGTGGGAGACCTGAGTTTGATCCCTGGGTTGGGAAGATCTCCTGAAGAAGGGAACGGCTACCCACTGCAGTATTCTGGCCTGGAGAATTCCATGGACTGTACCATCCATGGGGTTGCAAAGAGTTGGACACAACTGAGCAACCTTCACTTCACTTCTGTTTCTGAAGCTCTGAGGGGCACAGGCATATGAAACCTAGGAGGAAGTGTTAGGATGGGGAATACATGGCATCTTATTTCTTTACTCAGGGGGTGTGAGTGCTGTGAACTTTCGCCCCGGGATCAGCGGGTGGGGGAAATCTCTTTTAAATAACAGAATTTTGTGTAGCCTTCCAAAGTTTTCATGAAAAGATATACATACATCTCATCTATGGTCTTTCAAGATAATTAAAAACACCGTAAACACTCACTCTAAAGATCTCATATCAGTTTGAAGATTTGGATAATTTTTTTGAAGTTTATTATGTAATAATGCTTCCAAAAAGAAGATTTTAGAGGTGAAAAGCTGGTATTTCCTGAATACTTGTTACGTTGCTCTTTCATTTTAAAATTGCAACAAAGTCCATCTTATAGAGAATCTTTCTTGTGCATGCAGCTGTAATGTGCAGTGAATCAAAACTGAATAGTGAATATTGAAATATAAAACACTTTGGTGTTTTAAAATGAAATAAAGTAGATGTCATTTTATTTTTTCTATGCTTCTATACCACAGATATTTTTGCTTCATTTGACTTTCACTTAATTTTACATTATCTGCTGTTTTAACTGTAATATCTAGGAGTGAATACTTGGGGTCTGATCTAGTGTTTGTCTAGTGTTTCAGCTATAATCTGATTGCTTTTAATTAAATTTTGGCCATATTGTTTGAATTTACCATTTCTGGAAGAATCTTAGCTTTGAAATATGTTCTTAGGTATTGAAGTTAAGGCTGAAAGGCTATTGGAAGAACTTGATAATGGAGTGCTGTTATGCCAGCTGATTGATGTTCTTCAAAACATGGTGAAAACATGCAACTCTGAAGAACCTGTGGTAAGAAGATGTTTGACAGTAGTGATTTTGTACTTTGGTACATATTGATTTGTTTATGGACATTTTTTATTTCTACAAGGTTATAAACTTCCACCTCAACTGTATGTAAATCTTGGATAATTTACTTAATCTTTTTGAGCATCTGAGAAAAAATTCTCACTTGTAAAATGGAGATATTAACATTTACCTTATAGAGTATAGATTCGAGGAGTCAGCAAAATTAAATGAGATAATATAGAGACAGTGGTTAGCTTCGTGCCTGGTGAATAGTAAATATGTAACAGCTAGCTCTGCTTGAGAATAATAGTCCCTTCCTTATAGGGTTACTGTAAGAGTTTAAATGAAAAAAGAGGTGATGATGGTTCCTGGCACACAGTTAAGAGCTATCGTCATCATCATCTTTGTATTCCTTATATATTATCTTGGTGGTAAATTCTGTAAGCATTGTTTGAATGAATAATACTTTTCTTAGACAGTTTTCCTCCATTGATCATGAGGTTGTGATTTGAAGTAAATAAGGTTTCCTCTCTTTTTATCAAATATGGATGTTTTCATTCATGGGATCTGAGGTTTGTGAGTGTGGGTTCTAAGCATAAGCATAGCCTGGTAGAAATATAAAGTAGTACCATTTTTCCGGGAGAAAACAGGTAATATATATCACATTGAAAATAAAGCATATTGTTTGATATGTAAGATAATTCTAATTCCAGAAATTTATTCTAAAAAAATAACCACAAATTCACAAGAATTATTGTGCAAAAAAAATTTAAGAACAACCTAAATGCTCATCAGTAAAGAAGTTGTTTAAAATTCATTATGGTACCTAAATAGTGGAATATTATCTGTTCATTAGAAATGACTATTTATTTACCCTAAAGGATGCCTGCAACCTGTCATTAAGTGTGCATGTGCACTTACACAATCAGCCTACAGAAGAGTGTGTTTGTGTAGCACTATGTAGGGACACATATGCTTGTGTACAGAGATGTCTTACTGAAATGTGGATGAGATTTCACTTACTACCAACCAGCTTTGCATTTGGCAGTGTTGGTTGATTTTTTTTTTTTCCTACATACAATTAGAAAAACTCAGAAAGCTATTTTAACTCTGGAAGATAATAGCAACAGGAAGGAAATATAAGGAACTGGTAATAGTGGTTATCTCCCGGGAGTGGAAGGAGCTGAGGGGTAGAGGTGGCAGAAAGACATACCCTGCTCTGCCTGTTGCATCTTAAAAATCACATACACGAATTTCTTAATTCAAGTAAAAATTCAAGACAAAACTGAAAACTGCTCAGCCTAGGCAGGATTATTTGGTCCAGATAGTAAAAATAAAAACATAGGATTCTGTAAAACTTAGATCATCGATTTTCAAAGATCTTGAATTAAGAATGGGCTACTATTTCGTTAGTGAGGTTCTCCTCAAGAAACTCAGAACCATATTTGTAAATCTGCAAATAAGGAAGTAAGCAAAAAGTTGTCTGTCTGTAAACCTTTAACAGCAATAATTTTGTATTTGTATTTATGTTTGGAGAGATGTACTATAAAGATGTGCTTTGGAATTCTCATGTCATTCTTAAAACCTTTTAGAACTAATACCCCAAAAGCTATCCTTTTCATTATAGGAGACTGGAATGCAAAAGTAGGAAGTCAAGAAACACCTGGAGTAACAGGCAAATTTGGCCTTGGAACACAAAATGAAGCAGGGCAAAGGCTCATAAAGTTTGCCAAGAGAACGCACTCACTGGTCATAGCAAACACCCTCTTCCAAAAACACAAGGGAAGACTCTACACATGGACATCCCCAGATGGTCAACACCGATCAGATTGATTATATTCTTTGCAGCCAGAGATGGAGAAGCTCTATACAGTCAGCAAAAGCAAGACCGGGAACTGACTGTGGCTCAGATCATGAACTCCTTATTGCCAAATTCAAACTTAAATTGAAGAAAGTAGGGAAAACCACTAGATCATTAAAGTATGACCTGAATTAAATCCCTTACGATTATACAGTGGAAGTGAGAAATAGATTCAGGGGATTAGATCTGATAGATAGAGTGCCTGAAGAACTACGGATAGAGGTTCATGACATTGTTCAAGAGGCAGTGATCAAGACCATCCCCAAGAAAAAGAAATGCAGAAAGGCAAAATGGTTGTCTGAGGAGGCCTTACAAACAGCTATGAGAAGAAGAGAAGTGAAAAGCAAAGGAGCAAAGGAAAGATATATCCATTTGAATGCACAGTTCCAAAAAATAGCAAAGAGAGATAAGAAAGCCTTCCTCAATGATCAGTGCAAAGAAATAGAGGAAAACAACAGAATGGGAAAGACTAGAGATCTCTCCAAGAAAATTAGAGATCCCAAGGGAACTTTTCATGCAAAGATGGTTCGATAAAGGACAGAAATGGGACGGACCTAACAGAAGCAGAAGATATTAAAAAGAGGTGGCAAGAATATACAGAAGAACTATACAAAAGAGATCTTCATGACCTAGATAATCACCATGGGTGATCACTCACCTAGAGCCAGACATCCTGGAATGTGAAGTCAAGTAGGCCTTAGGAAGCATCACAACAAACAAAGCTAGTGGAGGTGATGGGATTCCAGTTGAGCTATTTCAAATCCTAAATGATGATGCTGTGAAAGTGCTGCATTCAATATGCAAACAAATTTGGAAATTTCAGCAGTGGCCACAGGACAGAAAAGGTCAGCTTTTCATTCCAATCCCAAAGAAAGGCAATGCCAAAGAATGTTCAAACTATCGCACAGTTGCACTCATCTCACAAACTAGCAAAGTAATGCTCAAAATTCTCCAAGCCAGACTCCAACAGTACATGAACCATGAACTTCCAGTTGTTCAAGCTGGTTTTAGAAAAGGCATAGTAACCAGAGATCAAATTGCCAACATCCATTGGATCATCGAAAAAGCAAGAGGATTCCAGAAAAACATCTACTTTTGGTTTATTGACTATGCCAACGCTGTTGACTGTGTGGATCACAACAAACTGTGGAAAATTCTGAAAGAGATGGGAATACCAGACAACCTGACCTGCCTCCTGAGAAATCTGTATGGAGGCCAGGAAGCAACAGTTAGAACTGGACATGGAACAACGGACTGGTTCCAAATAGAGAAGGGAGTACATCTAGGCTGTTTATTGTCACCCTGCTTATTTAACTTATATGCAGAGTACGTCATGAGAAACGCTGGACTGGATGAAGCACAGGCTGGAATTAAGATTACTGGGAGAAATATCAATAACCTCAGATACGCAGATGATACCACCCTCATGGCAGATAGTGAAGAGGAACTAAAGAGCCTCTTGATGCAAGTGAAAGAGGAGAGTGAAAAAGTTGGCTTAAAGCTCAACATTCAGAAAACTAAGATCATGGCTTCTGGTCCCATCACTTCATGGCAAATAGATGGGGAAACAGTGGAAACAGTATCAGATTTTATTTTTGGGGGCTCCAAAATCACTGCAGATGGTGACTGCAGTCATAAAATTAAAAAGCAGAGACATTACTTTATCAACAAAGGTCCATTTAGTCAAAGCTATGGTTTTTCCAGTAGTCATGTATGGATGTGAGAGTTGGACTATACAGAAAGCTGAGCACTGAAGCATTGATGCTTTTGAACTGTGGTGTTGGAGAAGACTCTTGAGAGTCCCTTGGACTGCAAGGAGATCCAGCCAGTCCATCCTAAAGGAAATCAGTCCTGAGTGTTCATTGGAAGGACTGATGCTGAAGCTGAAACTCCAGTACTTTGGCCACCTGATGTGAAGAACTGACTCGTTGGAAAAGACCCTGATGCTGGGAAAGATTGAAGGTGGGAGGAGAAGGGGGAGACAGAGGATGAGATGGTTGGTTGGCATCACCAACTCAGTGGAGATGAGTTTGAGTAAACTCCGGGATTTGGTGATGGACAGGGTGCCTGGCATGCTACAGTTCATGGGGCTGCAACGAGTCAGACATGACTGAGTGATTGAACTGACTTGAACTGCTAATTTTGACCAGACTGTTTTCCTAGAAATGACTTTCTGGAATATATTGGGTTGGCCAAAAAGTTCATTTGAGTTTTTCTGTACCATCTTATGGAAAAACCCAAACAAACCTTTTGGCCAACCCAATACTTATTCAAAAAAGCAAAATAATTTTTGAAGATGCATTTCTCCCTAGTGCTGTGTAATCTTTAGCTACCTTCAAGGGACTAAACATTTATTAATGCCCACTTTAATGCCATATTAAAATGGATATCTAATGAAAATATTCTTGATACCTGTTTGAAATTATTCTTTTGTCTTTTCCAGAATTTTCCAATGAGAAAAGTGCCCTGTAAGAAAGATGCTGCATCTGGTTCATTCTTTGCTAGAGACAATACTGCGAACTTCCTTCACTGGTGCAGGCACATTGGGGTTGATGAGACTTACCTCTTTGAATCTGAAGGTTTAGGTAAGTGTTGTAGTCGTATTTAATGTTTATTAGGATATTTTTGTACGCCTCACTTCTAGTTTTTCTTTCCAAATAAGAACTCAAATGCCACGTCTCATTTTCCTAGAAAAATTTATGTTCTAAATAGATGTGAAACAATTGGAGAATCAGATTCCAAATCAAATACATGATTAAACATTTCATTTGTAGTTATAAATTCTATATATCTAGAATGGCTTAGACAGACTTTACTTCCTAAATGAATTGGCTATGGGAAAGTTTTGGACTAATGCTTATTAACTAATTAATGTTTTAATTAAGAATTAGGGGGAAAAAAAAAGAATTAGGGGATTCCCTAGTGGTCCAGTGGTTAAGACTCTGAGCTCCCAATGGAGGGAGCATGGGTTCGATCCCTGATTGGGGAACTAAGATCCCACATGCTGTGTGTCCAATAAATAAAATAAAACAATTTTTAAAAAATCAAGAATTATTCAACAAAGTCTAAATTACTGGTAATCTCTCTTTGACCATATAATTACAGAAATAACAGTAGGTCAAATAATGTATACTCATGGTGTTTAGATTTACCTCATAAACAGAAGCTGCCAACTTGGTTATCTAAATGGGTTAATGTTTTTGACAGATCATTAAAAAAAATCATGCTCTACTGGAGAATTATTGATGTATTTTCTCATTTCATTTAATTCAGCAGAAGCATCTGTGCAGTGACCAAACTGAAAGCTATCTAAGTTTTTACTTGACTGTCTGTATATTCCCTCAAAGTATTTATGTATGTATAATTGCCTGTTTAATTTGCCCCTTAAAATTTGTGGTCTTATTTTTTCACAGTTTTGCACAAAGATCCAAGACAGGTATATCTTTGTCTTCTTGAAATCGGTCGAATTGTCTCAAGGTATGTATTCCACAATATTTCAGGCTTGCGCAAAGTCATAAAGATGTTTCAGGCTACTTTATTTTGTCTAGAATACTATTTTCTATAAATGAAAATAATTTTTAATTGGAATAAAGTAACTTAATTTACTATTTTTTCTTTCTTTTTCTTCCTTTAGTAACTTTGTTCACGTGAGCTGTGTCAACATTTGCTTGTTCATATAGCTTGCCTTTGTTTAATATTAAACTATAAAAGTGGGCACTTAGATTTTTAGGTTAAGAGTAGAATAAGAGCATGCAAGGTTTAAGCAGTTCACATTGAGGCAAGTCCTTTGAACACAAAGAGGGTTTGATAAGACAGCCGAGGTGTGGTACTCTCCATACCTCGTTCAATTCTGTCTTCACTCATGAGCTGATTTTTAAAGGTACCTTTAGGATCCCAGATGGAATACTGGGGGCATTCAGTAACCCAAATATATATGCTATGGTGTAAAGGTGATAATCTGAATTTTGGGCAGTCTAAGGGACATTAAAAAGCATTTTCAGATGTTCTGATGAAACAACTGGTAGAAGAGAGTCATACAGACTTTATTTAAAATTAAAAGATAACCTATTGTGATATACATGGAAGTACTTGCCTCAGACTTCACTTGATTGATGAGATCTCATGATTCATTTTCAGATATGGGGTTGAGCCACCAGTATTAGTGAAACTTGAGAAAGAAATTGAACTAGAAGAGACTTTACTTAATACTTCTGGGCCTGAAGATTCCATCAGCATTCCAAAATCGTGTTGTCAGCATGAAGAGCTGCATGAAGCTGTAAGTAACTGTCACGCTGTCTTCCAGCCGTGACGCGCCAGAGTCTCATAGTTTGCCACAAGTGTTCCTCTTTCATTTTTATTGTCATTGAAAAGGGGAAAAGAATGTAGCACGAATGTAAGTGTTTATTGCACTGTTATTTGTAAGGGTGAAAAATTGGAAGCAATATAAATACTCTCAAATTGGACATTGGTTATGTAAACTAGGATTCATTATCTTTACAGAATAATCATTTTATGTGATCATTATGAAGACCGTAGAGCAATAAGAAAAATGTTTATTTTGTATAAAGTATGTATCAGAACTTCATTTAGATTCACCACCTTATTTATATTGTGGGTTAGTTCTAATTTGTACTGCTGAATATAAGTGGTGTTTGGTATTTTGAACAAAGAAAATAAGTGACTTTTAGTTTTGTTATGAAAACTAAAAGAAAGAAAACACATTTCTTGAAACCTGCATGTGCTATATGAATATATTCAATGTCCACCTGTACATATGTGATCTGCCAGATCTTAGGGTCATGTCTAAAATAGGGAGCAATTATTATCTGATTCATTTTTCTGAGTGCTGTGAAGAAGTATAGAACTGTAGCTCTGTGTACCTCAAACTTTAATGGATAGAAAATAATGACTGAAATAATTACCTCCTTTCAAATTACTTTTTTACCTGATTTATAAATGGTTTAAATAATTATAAATTCTTTCCCCAAATTCAGATTATTTATAGCCATCCTTTGAATGTGGTATGTATGTGTGTGTATGAATGTGTGTACATATATATGCACATATACCCAGGCTATGAACAAGATAAACTTGATTGAATCGCATATGAAAATCAGTTCTGTTTATAATCATGCTATTTTGTTAAATGAATGATGTTGTGAGATAAATCCAAACACTTCTGATTGGGCCCCAGATGAATCCATAAGTGTCGTCTTGAGTAGATAATTAAGACAGTCATAAATTTCTGTTGCTGCTCAGCTACACTGAGTATATCTGAAGAGACTTTCTTTAATATCATGTCTGTATTCAGTTAACTGAATTTGTATAGATATACTCTGTATGACAAGTAGTTGAGAAAAATAAACATGGTCTTGATTTTTCAAAAGTGTCATTTTAGGAGAACAAAATATTTTCCACAGTGGCTGATATGTGACTTTTTTTCAAGTCATACATATCTCAGGAAATATTTTCATTGGGTCAATTCATTTTAATTTCCATGTTTTGAATATAGAATTCCTAAATTTTTATTTTTATTTCAGTTTTTACCATTTTTAAGATATTTACTGTAGTTAAAAATTCTGTAAACCCCTTACGGAGTAGAGGTAGTTTAACCCTCATCTCCATAGCAGACTATTTGAAACAAAGCAAGTATTTTTAGAAAAATGTCTCTTGAGTTGAAATTTTTAGAATTTACCCTATCTTAGGTGAATAGGTATAAATATGTCTATGCCTATTTTAACAGTAACTTTGGAACATATCTGAATATTCCCCCATAGTATTACTGTAGCATAGCATTAGGGGACAAGTGAAAATTCTAGGTAAAACTTCATCTGACATAATTTTTAATTCTTTATTCTGTTGGCTTTCTTGGCTTTAAATTTTGTTGTTGTTTAGTCACTCACTGAGTCTGGCTCTTTGCGACCCCATGGACTGCAGCCCACAGTCTCCTCTGTCCATGGGATTTCCCAGGCAGGAATACTGAAGTGGGTTGCCATTTGCTTCTCCCTGACCTGACATATATTAATTCAGGTCTTAAAACAATTCAAGCTTAGTAATGAACTCATACGTTTCTTATGATTTAATGAATGTGTTTTGAATTGACTTCACGGTGTGCACATTCAGACCTTTTCTGGTGATCGGTGAGTACACGATGAGTCTGACTGCACTTGGGCAGAGAGTGAGAGAGAGACTCAATACTTCATCACTGCTAACTTTTATTAGATTAGTGAATGTCTAAGTCTCAGGTGGTAAAGAATCTGCCTGCAATGCGGGAGACCCAGGTTCGATCCCTGGGTTGGGAAGATCCCCTGGAGAAGGAAATGGCAACCCACTCCAGTATTCATGCCTGGAGAATTCCATGGACAGAAGAGTCTGGAAGGCCACAGTCCATGGGGTAGCAAAGAGTCAGACATGACTGAGCTACTAACACACTCAGAAGATTAGAAATAATAGTTGAACTGTCTTTAAATTTTTATCTTTGAGTTTGATTTTTCCCAGCTATCAAATAACCTTGCATTTTAATGTTAAAGTAGTTTTGGCATAAGTCCTAAATCTTTTTATTTATTTTTAATCTTAGGTTAAACACATTGCTGAAGACCCTCCGTGTAGTTGTTCTCATCGGTTTTCTATTGAGTACTTATCTGAAGGACGATATCGACTAGGAGATAAAATACTTTTTATAAGAGTAAGTCCACCATTTACATCCTATTACATTCAGATCTTTTTTTTAAATTAAATTTCATTCAAGTATAGTTGATTTACAATGTTGTGTTAGTTTCACAGCCAAGTGAATCAGTTATATGCACACACATATCCACTCTTTTTTTAGATTCTCTTCCCATATAGGACATTATAGAGCATGGAGTAGAGTTCCCTGTGCTATGTGGCAGGTTCTTATTAATCTATTTTTATATATAGTCACCTATATATATATAGTCACCAATATCCCAGTTTATACCCCCATCCCTCCCCAGGTTCAGATCTTGTTTTGAGCAACTAACCATAGGGATAGCTAAGACTATTTAGACTTTGGATATAATTGGGGGAAAAAATATCTTTGAACACCTCAGGTAACTTATTTCATTTCCAGACTTCCTAAGAAGGAATAGTTTTCTATCATAAGAAGAAAGAAGCAAAATCAGAACATCTAATAAGATTAAATGTCAGTAAGAAGAAAAATAAATAGAAATATTGTAGTTGATAATAACATAAGACTTTGAGTTTTAAGTGTGAAGCCTTTTTTTTTTGCTGACACAGCGTCTAGACTAATATTCTAATACACATGCTCGTTTTCTTCCTTTATCCTTTCTGTAATCTGTTATTGATTAATTGTCCCTGTTGCTTATAAGTAGATTCAAGTTTTACCTGCTCAGCATTCTGTCCACTTCTGATACAAGAGCTGTTTTATTCCCAAGTTAGGAATGTAATATAAAAGTATGTAAAAAAATCCAATTTCACTATCCACATTTTCTTTGATTTCATATATTATCATTAGATCCCCATACCCTACTCAACTCACCCAGAAACTGGTACATGCACTTTCTGTCTTTTAATTAACTTTCTTTTCTTAAGCAGTATGATACAGTGACAGTGTACAGAGCGTGGGATTTGGAGTTAAAATTTGTAGAGCAGTCTCATACAACTGTGCCGATTTGCCTGTTGAATGAACAGGGTAGGGGCCTGAGGTCCAGTTTAGGCTGCCCTGGCAGACCCAGGATGTACCGTTTCTGCATGAAGGCACCATTTGGGACCTGGTAAATGTGAGTTCAGGCCAAGTTGGTGATTTGGGACAGTTTCCTTAGTCTCTCAGAGCCATTAGTTCCTCATCTGCAGAGAAGAACTAGAAATAGATTATATCAAAGTTTTGGAAAGATTAAATTGATATTATTAATGTGAATGTAATTTATTAAATTCTAAGGTATAAAATTTGGTCATTTTTATTGTTCTACTGAGCAGTGTTCTCCTTGTAGTTTTGCACTCAGTAATTTGGATTTTTAGGATGTAAGCTGTGTGTAAATATCTTCCTTACAAACTGGAAGACTCTATTGTTAGTGGCATGATTCAGTATGAATTAAATTTTAATAATACAAGAAAGAGACTGTCAATTTATAGTGAAGCTGTTGGCAAATACACTGTGTTTCATAGTCACAGACACCACAGACTGTGACTGCTAATAAATTATGGCTACACCTTACAGTTTTACAGTTTTATTTTTTGCTTTCTTTTGGGGGAAAGATGCTTCACGGAAAACATGTCATGGTCCGTGTCGGTGGAGGCTGGGATACTCTTCAAGGATTTTTGCTTAAATATGACCCGTGTCGAATATTACAGTTTGCTACGCTAGAACAGAAAATTCTAGCATTTCAAAAAGGAGTTTCCAATGAAAGTGTGCCTGATTCGCCCGCCAGAACACCTCAGCCTCCTGAAATGAATCCTTTGTCAGCAGTTAGCATGTTTCAGAAACAAAACTCAAAACCTGGCACACCAGTTGGTGTCCCAAAGGCCAAAGAGAAGCAAGTCCATCTGCCATCTGCGTTGCCATCATCGTCTTCCCTGAAAGGAGGGAATCTGGCCCCAGGGTCAGTCCGTTCTAAATTGGCAACTTCTCCAGCAGCGTCTTCTCATCTCAAACTCACATCTTCAAAGGGCATAACAAAGAAACCACAGGCTCCTTCTAACAATGCGTCATCTTCACATGCTTCTTTAAATCCAGTGGGTAAAAGCACTTTTTCACCAGCTTTATCAAGAGCAGCACCTTGTGTATCTGAGTCGCTGAGAAAATGTATCTCATCACAGAGTACTCCTAAGACCAAGCGTGTTCCGGCCCAGAAGTCAAGAGATATGCCTGAGTCTACGCTTCTGCCAAATAAGTGTTCTGGAAAAACTGAACCAAAGCATTTGAAACACAATCATGTACCTTCCAGGGATCACGCAGTCTCTCCCTCAGCTTCACATTTAAATTCATCATCAAAGTGTCCAAAGCCACCTAAGGCACATCTACACGTGAGGCCTGACCCTTCCTCCTTCCAGTCCCCTGCAGAAGTGACAACAGCCAGTTCCAAAACTGTCACCAGGAGTCTGGAAACACGGACTCAGCCCCATGGTAGAGCTCCGCAAGCCCAGAAACCTAAGTCGGCCCTGAATTTAAACCAGCCACTTTCTGTATCCTCAGTTGCTCCTGCAAAAGCTGCACAGAAATTGAAAGATAAGAATATGGTTTCAGTTGCCAAAAAGCAACCTCAGAATAAAAGCACGCCCCAGAAGACAGGACCCAGCTCCTCCAGGTCCCCGGGCCGTACCCCACTGTCCATCGTGAGTCTTCCCCAGTCTTCTGCCAAAACACAACCTGAACCAAGGTCAGTACAGACTGCCACCGAGAGCCAGTGCTCAGCTACTGGGCCTCCCAAAAGTGGCAAAGCCCCAGCTTCAACCAGGAAGCCACCCTCATCTGTCAAGGAGACGGTCAGTGCCGATAAAAAACCTTCTGCTAAAAAAAAGGAAGACGATGACCATTATTTCGTTATGACGGGAAGTAAGAAACCTAGAAAATAAATATGATGTGTCACTCTAAGAAAACAAGAGAGAAAGAGGGTGAATGTGTTAACTTCTCATCCTAAAAGGTTTCTCCTGTTTGTGTTTATCCAAATAGGTTCAGACATTAGGTATAATAATAAGAAGGGATATAGGCTGGGCCCAGGGGAAGTCTCAGAATTCACATACCTGAATTCACCAGAAGGTAACTGTTTGAGGCAGACAGCGGTCAAATCACCAGGAGGTTCTCATTAGTTATAGACATATCATTTTCCATCCGTGACATTTTTGTTAATGTCTACCCACTAAGGGAATCATAAAGTCAAATAACACTACTAGGACTGTAACCATAGTTGCTATATTTTGAGTATGCATTAAAATATGGCGGTTATTACCTGCCGATAGCCATAGAGGTGCTCTTGTTACGTTATTGCAGTATAGTTTAAAAGCAACGGTTTGGCACTTGTCTTGGCACCTAGTTTAGGCTCCTGATCAGGATTGTTGAGAGGAACAATACCGCGTACTGATGGCTGTACTGACTGCTTGCTGTTACACTGGGTGTGGGAGAATGGTTACTACTTAAACACTTTTTAAGCTTTCCAAATCAGAAAGAACTGATTTTTTAACTGACTTATATTAACATCGATAATATTTTGTTACCAGTGTTTTTGGTAAAAAAACAAATTAAGATATAGAAATATAAATTGAAATTTGGAAAAAAAGTTCATGTATTATTTATAAGAACTTATATTTTTAATGGACATTGTGCAATGTGAAAGGGGAAACACCTTAGTAGTTTTAGCACAGTAGAATATTTTTTAATAATGCAATTTTCTATGAGTGCAGATGGCAGTTTTTACATTAAAATAATGTTAACATCGAAATTATATTTTTACAATCTCAAAATTAAGGTGATAGTGAAGAAAAAGTGGTGCTGCATAAAAATTCTATCATGTGATTGTTAATTTTCTTTATAGTAATACCCATTTTAATTAGTTTTCCAGTTACGTTTTCTTCAATCATGTCATGCTGCCTTCAGTTTTCCAATGTCAAACAGTCAGTATGTACCATTTTCTGTTCTGTAGGCAGATTCTCGAAAGAACTTACCCAGATAATATAATGACTACATAGACTCCATCAATCTAACATATTTGTAAATAATATGTTTTTAAAAGATTGTGCCTATTTAAAAATTTATTAATGTACTTTCAGAAGTTTTAGGGATGTGTTTAATAACTTTACAGTATTATCAGTTATTCCATATTGAGGTTTGTGTTTCCCTATTTTAAACTAAAATGTGTTTTCTAAAGAAAAATAATGGTTCACACAAATATGCAAACATAGAATAGCCATCTTAAGCTGACTACTAATGTTTATAGATTATAAAGCATGACACTTTTGTATAAAACTAAGTGATCTTTTGTCTGAGGAATAAAGACAAAAGTTACATGCAAGCTAGTTTTTGAAATAATTGATGCTTCTCGTAAAAGAGATGGTCACCAGAATAGTTTAGTTTCCCTGTCGGTCTGGGCATTGAGGGAGATAATATTTACATCTTTGGAAAGTAAAGTCAGGATTCAAGAAGTACTGGAAGCTTTACATTTCTAGTGATAAGAAACATTTACTGTATCTTTCAAAAAGGAAGAATTTTACCTTCAGGAAGGTGTTTGTTTATTCCTTTGTAAGACCAAACAGTGCTTCTGTATCAGTAACATCAGGAATAAAATTGTCATGTGGCACAAATTCCAAGAACTAGTTTTTATTTTTTTCAGTTGGAAGTTAATTCATAAATAGCCCTATTTTCATCAGGCCACTGATAGTAGGAATTTCTAATTCCTATAATTCTGTTTTAATTTCATACTTTGATGCAGTGAGAATATTCTTGAAATACTCATTTAATCCAATATTCATGGCTAGAAAATTTCTCCAATTATATCCACATTGGATGAATTTTTATTTATAGACAGCTTACTCTTCCAAAATAAAGCTATTTTTTTTTAAAGTAAGCAATGGCTGAAAGATAATTCTTTCAAATGTATTTTGATATGCTCTTAAAAGACCTGGTGTTTCTAATTGTTTTCACAGTTTTAAAAGTACATTGTTGAAGTTGGGAAGAAATTTTCATTTCTTAATAATAGTGCATGATTTTTCAAGTTCCTTTTTGTTTAATATTTAATAAAGTGAATATTAAGCTTAAAGTACTAAAGTACCTGGAAGAAGAAATAAAGTGTACTTCCAAGAAAGAATGGAATGTTTTTCCATTGCTATAATTTGTTGTTGTGAATAACATATCAAATTAACCTTCAGGGGAAGATGAAATGCTGGCTATTTTTGCATTGTTTGAGTCTTACAGTAGGTGTTTAAAACTTAAATCTTCAAAATGTTTTGATAAATTAGATGAGCTGTAACTTTCTTCTTCACACTAAATTTACAATGCTTAAAGGATAAGGGAAATTTTTTGAGAAAAAGATTGCCATAACCTCTGTGATGTATAGCTGATATAAAAATCTACTTTTTTAAAAGCCATCAGTAACGATTGTCAAGATACAGTCTTGTTATCCAGGTTTGCATACAGACTCCATTTGAATCCAAATTTATGTATATTTTCTTGGACTCGCAATGTTTGTATCAGATTTTAACTTAAATATAATTTCTCAAGTATTAAAATTTAATGTATATACCAAGTCCTCAATTTACTTTTTTATGTGTTCTGAGTATATTCTGATCACTTGGTTCATGTGAGAAATTGCATATATGATGCAACTAAGACCCGATGCAGCCAAATGAATAAATAAATATTAAAAAAAAATAATATTGGTGTTGATTTATCTTAAAAGAAGTGTGTATGGTGATGAAGTGATTTAAGAGATTGCAATGATAAAACATTAATATATAATACTTAATTGTCTGCATTCTGCCAGGCACAATATTTATTGCATGGTGTTGGCATGTAGTGTGTTATCTGTTATAATTAACCTCTTGTGGCTAGTCTTTTATGGTTTCATATAACACATTTTATCTATTTTGACCAACTTTCTTAAATTACTTTTGATAAATTATTTCACAAATTATAATGAATGAATTTAGTAGAATGGATTAATGTTGGGTGTGATTGTTGAGGACCTCTAGTGGTCAAATTGTGGCATTGTTGAAACACTTTTGTCAACTTAAATCACTGTTTTCTACAACCTCTCTCGAGTTATGGGAGATAGAGGAATAGGATAGTCATCACATTCAAGAACCTTGGGTTTATAGAGCACTATGAAACTCATGAAGCACTTTCAATTACACAGTTTCAAAAATATCCAGTCTTCTGAACAGTTCCATGAGATAGTATTATCTTCTTTAGAATATAAACACCATAAAGACAGGAATTGCATCTGTTTTGTTTACCAATGTTTTCCAGAGCCTAAACCAATGCTTGGCACATATAGACATTAAGTAAATATTTGTTAATAAAAAATGAATGAACTCTTTTTTTGTAAATGAGGAAACTAAGGGTCAAGATAATTGACAGTAGTAAATATAAAAAATACCCTAGTAGGATTGCTTAATTGAATTTTATTTAAAGGATAATTTTACTTTTACCTGTTTAGAACTTTACACAAATTTGATTTGTTCTTTGTGTTAATTTGATAAAATAGGAGTTTAGTGGCATCTTTTTTTTTTAAATGGCGTATTTTAAAAAAAATCTGTTGGAATATCACATTCTCTGTTTTCTTTATTTCTTCCTTTATTTAATTGGTTTTGATTTACTCTTTTTTATTTGTATCATTTCTTTTTAGATTCTGCATATAAGGGATGTCACAGGATATTTCTTTCTCTGTCTGACTCTACTCACTGTGACTGTCTCTTAAGGAATTACCCTTTATTTTAAATATTCTAAACTTGAATACATTTATAGAGATTGGTGTATTCTTACATTTTTAACTTAATATTTATAAAGCACTTAACCTGTATTCAAAGTAAGTTCTAGGAATGATGAATGTTTGCACTCAATCCTCAGGACAATGTCATGAAGTCGAGGTGCTCTGTAAATATTTGCTGGATAAATGAATGAAAAAAATAAGTTAAAGCTAGCACAAAATACTTATATTGGCAATTAAAATAAATTCCGTGCTAGTGCAGTGGAAATAGATTTTGGTGAAAGGTACTACTTGCAGGTGGCCCAAGAATCTCCAGGTTTAAAAACATTAAAAAAAAAAAAAAAGATTGCTCTTTGAGTGAACAGGAAAAATAAAAATAAATTTTCTTCTTCTTCCAGGAGGAATAAATAAATTTAAATTTCTCTCACACAGCCCGGACAAGGTAATACAAAGTTGTGTCATGTAATTTCAGTAATTACTTCAGTAATTCACTGCACCATGCTAGGTGCTCAGGGACCCAATAGTCAGCTGTGGAAGGAGATGCCAGACTGTGGTGTATGCGTACTGGAAGAGGAGTGGAACGTGACGTTTCTTATTTCATTCCAAAGCCCCGAGGTAACATGATGCAAGTGCCTTTAAACAACGATTTGTGGTAGTTTCCATCTATGTTAAGCATCAGTGAAAATAATTTTTGAAGTTCAGGAAGTCCCAGGTGTCCTTAAAGATTGGGGAAAAAAAAAATCATCACTACTGAGAATGACAGCCCTTGAAATCAGTGAAGCCCGAAGGGGAAGCGAAGAGGCCAGGATGGTCTTCAGAGGCTACTATAGCAGGAACTGAGGGTTCTGACTTTACCCACTGCTTCTCCCCCAGCCCTTCACCTGCCTCACCATTACCCTCCACGTCACTGCTTAAACATCACTTACTCAGAAGCTTCCAGGCCCTCCGAGCCTTGGCTGGATGCCTCTGTGTACCTTCTTCACTCCTTACACTTGTCCTGTCACTGCATTGCCCCCTAACAGTTACTTTCCCACTACTTACTCAGTTCCTCACTTGCCGACAGTTGCAGCTCCTGGGTTTAATGTCTGCGTTTAATGCCTAAGTGTGTGTGGAGGGAAGGAAGTAGTCTTTTACTGATGGAAATAAGCATCTGTATGTATAAAGTGACCCTCTAATTGAATATTGTTGGCCCACCTACTGTTAAAATGTTTTTTTTTTTCCTGGGGAAATGTCATGGCAGAGTTTGGAAAAAGCTCCATAGAAGACCTACTTATTTCTGGAGGGGAATGGAGAGGAGAAGGGGGAGGGCAGTAATCAGAGAGGCCTCGAAGTAATGTATTTCTTCTGTTACGTTCAGTTCACTTCAGTCGCTCAGTCCGACTCTTTGCGACCCCATGGACCGCAGCATGCCAGGCCTCCCTGTCCATCACCAACTCCCGGAGTCTACTCAAACTCATCTCCATTGAGTTGGTGATGCCATCCAACCATCTCATCCTCTGTCATCCCCTTCTCCTCCTGCCTTCACTCTTTCCCAGCATCAGGATCTTTTCAAATGAGTCAGCTCTTTGCATCAGGTGGCCAAAGTATTGGAATTTCAGCTTCAGCATCAGTCCTTCCAATGAACACCCAGGACTGATCTCCTTTAGGATGGACTGGTTGGATCTCCTTGCAGTCCAAGGGACTCTCAAGAGTCTTCTCCAACACCACAGTTCAAAAGCATCAATTCTTCGGCGCTCAGCTTTCTGTATAGTCCAACTCTCACATCCATACATGACCACTGGAAAAACCATTGCCTTGACTAGATGGACTTTTGTTGACAAAGTAATGTCTCTGCTTTTTAATATGCTGTCTAGGTTGGTCATCACTTTTCTTCCAAGGAGCAAGCTTCTTTTAATTTCATGGCTGCAATAACCATCTGCAGTGATTTTGGAGCCCAGAAAAAGAAAGTCAGCCACTGTTTCCCCATCTATTTGCCATGAAGTGATGGGACCGGATGCCATGATCTTAGTTTTCTGAATGCTGAGCTTTAAGCCAACTTTATCACTCTCCTCTTTCACTTTCATCAAGAGGCTCTTTAATTCCTCTTCACTTTCTGCCATAAGGGTGGTGTCATCTGCATATCTGAGGTTATTGCTATTTTTCCTGGCAATCTTGATTCTGGCTTGTGCTTCATCCAGCCCAGCATTTCTCATGATGTACTCTGCATATAAGTTACATTAGCTCCAGAGAATGCTGCATTTTTATAGAAGAAAAATGTTAGAAACTTCTCAACTGTCTATACAGGTTTTTGTTTTAAAACATTTATTTTCAAAAAAAAAAAAAAAAAAAAAGAAACATTTATTTTCGGGGTTGTGAGAATTTACTCAGAGCATCATATATAGACAGAGGTTAGCAAGAGTCCTACTACTACCTAATTCTGTTCTCACACTGAACAGATGAGGAAACTCGGGCCCCAGGGAGTTTGTCAGTATAGCCCATTAGTTACCAAATTCACACCACCTGGGAGCAAGAGTGAATGCGGCAGTGGTCCCAGGGGGCTATGTGAGTCACCCTGATTGCTGGTCCCTTCAATGTATCTTAAATGCCCTGAGTCCAGCCCAGCAGACTCCTTGTATTACCTGTATGGATGATTGGTTCCAGAGCAATCTACTGGACCGCAAGGCAGTGAAACTTCATTAATTTGTTCATTTAGCAAACAGTTCTGAGTGCCTCCTTCATGACAGTCACCAAGTTTTGTGCTGGGGATACCGTGGTAAGACCAGTCCCTGCTCTCCAGGATGTGACAGTCTTTGTTCAGGTGACTAACAACTACAAAGGATGATCTTTTTGACTGTAGCCCCCTCAGTTCTTTCTGGGGTGAGATACTTTGGTGAGAATAGCCTGTCTTTTCTCATATTGCTTCAGATCGGAAGCCCATAGAAACAAACAACAACAACAACAAAAAAAACCCTGTTATTTGTATCTGAGCCTCAAGAACAAGAGTCATTCATCACCAATTGTTACTCAAAAAAATGGAGCAGAGAGGATCAGATCTTTAAGGATTGGAAACAGAAATCTGAGCTTTCTCTGCATAAGCCATTACGTAGAAATTAAGAAGCACACATATCTAATACAAAGATGCTCTTCTAACTCCATAGGATGTTTCCTGTGACAGTGGGGATTGATTCCCACCCTTCCCCCTCCAGAGACTCCACCTTGACCTTAACAAGTCACCCTGCCGCGGACAGAGGCAAGATCTCAAACTAGCTGCCTATAGGAAGGCTGGTCTCTGTCCAGCCACTTCAGTTATGTCGGAGGAACACAGCTTCGAGCAGACACTCTCAGTGATTTGACATCTCAGTGCCACCTCCCACTGCCCCAGCAGATGACAGGAAAGTTGTGCTGTAAAGTGGATGGCTATGACTCAGAACAGCACCTTCGGCCTCTGCAGCATCTTCTCGCTGTCCTGCAGCCCAAAGGGACCCATAGGTGTCCCAAGGAGACTTGCTGTGTTAGGTCAGCACTTTTGTCTGCAAGAAACAGATTCACTTTGGTTTTCTTTAGTACTGGGCTTTATGGATACACTGGGCTTTAACAGGACAATAGGAATCTGGCAGCAACCCAGAAGTATCTGTGCAGTGAGCCTCACAGAAATTGGAACTGGAGTCTCCCAGAAGCACAAGGAGCTCTAGAGTCAGGTAACCTCATCTCCCTTCTGCAGCCCAAGTTTCCCCTCTTCACTCTGGTGCTCTGCCAGGAATATACTCTAGCCAGCCTCCAGGTTTCTGCACATCTTTGGGTGTTTTCTTGCATCTTCTCCAAAATTATACAGCCAACCAAACAACTGCCTGATGTACCACTTACCAGTTCAGAGTCTCCGTGAGAATCTGGTTGGCTTAGTTAATTACCATTGTTTTTGTGCAGATTTTTTGCTCCAGGCCTCTGCACAGGTCAACCAATGAACTTACTGTCCTCCATATACCCATCCCCCTTGATCAACCAGCCTGGTGCACAGATAGATCATGTGGTCTAGAGCCTGGTTACCTTGATGTACGGACAGCTTGGTCCACTTGTCTTAGAGCCAGTTTTCCTTAAAAGACTGGGCATGACTGATTTGTCCAGTCCTCTTGGTAAACAAGCCCAGAGTTAGGTTGGATTTGGTCTAAGGTCCCAAGGGAGGTCTTTTTGCATCAGGGAGCCTTCAATTTCTAGCATTGACCCTTTCTTTCAAGATCATTGAATCCAATATGATGGTAGATGTAGTCCCCCCAAATCTAAATCCATACTTGATGGCTAGAAATATACAGATATAGATATGTTACTGAGGATGGGTATAAGTAATGTTCAAATCAGCAAGTTTTATTTTACCCCTGATTTGAACAGTGGGCCAATTCAGGAAACCTGGTGTGTGTGCAGCCCACTGTGGGGTCTTCCAAAACCCTTTTCTGACAGGGAGAGAGAATGTTCTAGACCCTTGCTTCCCAACTTCTAGAGAAAACACTCCAACTCTTACAATACAGCATCAAAACAAGCAATTGATTTAATCAGTTTGTTTAAAAAGAAAAAAACAGGCATACCAGTGCTTGGAAATCGTGTAAAAACAACCAAGATTGGTTGACTTTTTCTTTTGGTGGTTTGGTGTTTTAAAGACACCGTTTGAGATGCCCAGAATGTATTTTATCAGCCAGAATCATTTCTGTCCCCAAGTGACTTTCAGTGACTCCTTGAAAGTGTTCAAGGGCTTTTACCTGCACCGAGTCTTTGATTGTTTTTCCTAAGAAGTTCCTGTTAGATGAAATGGCACTTCTGTATAAGATAAATTAAGATTGATTTTTATTTAATAACACTGGTTTTGAAGCTAGCAGATATTCACTGCTGTCTATTTGCCTCCTTGGAGAGCAGAACTTTGCTGTTCCTTACAATTCTTCCTTGTTCAAGTGATTATAGGAGGAACAAAAAGAAGCTATTAGTAGATTTCACCACCATATTTAGAGCTTTATCCTAAAACCTGAAGAGGTTTTGAAATCACACTTATATAGAATTCACTTTGTGCCAGATACTGTTCTAAATATATATATATTTAAATAAAATAAATTTAATAAAATAAATGAATTTAAATAAAATAAATCAAATATATTTGAATATATATTTAAACAAATTTAAATATATTTAAATATGTATAAATTTAAATATATATATAAATAAATACTTTCCATGTAGTAACTTATTTAATGTTTACAACTCTGTAAGATAGATTCTATGACTACCCCTACTTTATAGACGAGAAAACTGAGGTACTGAGATATTTCTTCCATTCCTCTGTGTTGAGGCCTGACACTTCGTCATCTGAGACAAATACTCGGTTTTCAACTCTTCAGCTTTCCCCAGAAGTGGTTCGCTGGGCAGAGAAGCACGGGCCGGTCACACACTGTCACGGGAGTCTCCTCTTTAGGGGCCTGGCCACGTGCTCAGGTGTCAGACCCATGGTGTGCGGGTGTGTGTAGGAGTCACAGCCGTCGGCCTCCCTCAGAGCCACGGCTGGCCAAGTGTGGCCTCTCTCACAGCCAGTTTCTCTCGCATCCCCAGCACTTCCCCGCTAATCCTACAGACAGGCTCAAGTCTGACCACGCTTTCTTCTTTTTCTCCCTCATCCCCAAGTGGCCACCATGTGTTGGTCAGGATGGGCTAGGCTTTGCTGTGGGAAAGCACTCTTCATGGCTTGTAGCAACAGAAAGTTACTTCTCAGTCATGCCGGATGTCCATCAGGGCCTTCGAGGGCTCTGCTCATCTTAGAGGCTTGGGGACCCAGGCTGGTGGAAGCTCCATCCTTACGTCAGCACTTACCCTGAAAGGGGGAAGGGGTGTGGGAGTGGCCGGCCCCTGCTTTTTGAAACTCCTGTTTGGATCTTGCTGATGTGACTGGCTTTCCTCACGTTCTCTGACCCTTCACTCTTGTGTTCTGACTTGTGCTCCCGTGCTGCCCTTCCCACGTAGCTGCCCCCTGAGGACCATTCCTTGGCCCTTTTCTAGCAAAAAAAACCTTTCCTTCCTTCCATTTCTGTGTGAATGACTTCAGATCTTTATTTTTCAGCCCAGTTTCCCCGAGTCCCACTTCCACTGTCAGTAGTCATCAGCCTTCTCCCATTACTACCTCAGAATCTCTTACCTCAAAAGAAAATTTCCACCTCTGCCAAATCAACTCTTCCTCCAGCTCCCATGTTCCTGCTGACACCCCTTCCTCTTCTCATGTTGAAACTTCCAAACAATTTCAGAGTGCGCCTCAAATCCATCCCCTTGCCTGTGCTGCTGCCCGAGCTCACAGCCTTCTCACCTCTCCTGGCGGACAAGAGCCTCCCATCACACTTTCCGCCTCTCTGCCTGGCTCAAGGCTGCACATGGTACAGCTCGGGAGCACCATTCATGATGTGTTCTAGGTCAATGGCACCTCCTGGAGTTGTGCAGAGGCCCTGCAAGCCTGCACTGAGCCTATAGTCATCTGCCCATAGCTCCACTTGAATCCTGACACCCGGTTGCTCAAAATCCTTCCTGGGCTTCCGTTCCAATCTGAGTGAAGGCCAACTATCCTGGCTGTGCCCCCCACAGGTCCTCATGGGGGTCATCCTCTCTCTTCTGTCTTCTACATCAAATGGCATTATAGTGATTTAAGAACAGTGTTTCCTTTACCTGCTCTATGCATGAGAAAGTAAATTAATTGAGAGATTAAATTAATGAAGACTATTTCTTGCTAAAATGGTGGAAAACCTCAAGCCAAAATGGCTTAAGTTTTAAAAGAGAGTGTATTGTCTCGCATAAATGAGAACTGCAGAGAGCATGTCTTACTGCTTTAGGAATAACAGGATGAGGGGCTCAGCAAAGATCCTCGGGACTCCTTGCCTCTCTTTCCACCTCAGGAAGCTAAAACCACAGCAGGCCTGTCTGGCGGGAGCTAAAGCCAAGGAGGAGACGCAGCTGCCACCAGAGATGCTGCCCGAGAGGAGGAGGAATGTTCTGACTCCCCCTCCCCCGTCCTCTGCTGGCCCACCGCCGCTGCCTCCCGCGGGCTCAGCCCAGAGTCCGGAACGCAGGCAGGGGGAGAAAGGGAAGAGGCGGGTCTGAGCACACAGGTGGACGGCCGGCACAAGCAGCTCACTGGGAGTCACACAGCGGGCAGTGGTGGAGCCCGTCTCACGCCATAGCCGAAGCTCTGAATCCGTGCTGCACCAGCGAAAAAGTGTTCCAGCTGGAGGCGTCTCTGCGAGCGAAAGTAGCACATTCTGGAACATGTGTGGGAATAGCAGAGGGTCCCCTTGGCTGCAGTGTGAGGTGCTTGCAGAGGAACAGCAGAAAAGGGTCCACACTACACAGAGTCTGAAGGCCTGGCTCAGGAATTTGGTCTTTGTTCGGGAAGCACAAGGAAAATTACCAAAGGAAAAGTAAGAGAGAAGGTAATTAATTTATAGCTATAAAGATGTCAGAGAGAGGAAGGAAATGCTTGGACTCTCTTCAAACAAAATCAAAATACAAAGTGAAATAATTCTCAAGAATAAAAGTTACAAACATAATAGAGAGTTGCTTTTTTTTTCTACTAATTTTTGTATAGTTGCCATCTTTGGTACTGATAACAGAAATTAGGAAATCAAAAGCAAAAATAAACAAGTGGGACAACATCAAACTGAAAGCTGCATAGCAAAGGAAGCCATTAAAACGAAAAGGCGGTCTATTGAATAGGAGGAAATATTTGCAAATCATGTATTTGATAAAGGGTTAACAGTCAAAATATATGAAGAACTCATACAACTCAGCAGTGAAAACCAAACAATCCAACATGCAGATAGCCAGCAGACACACGAGAAGATGCTCAACATCACTAATATCAGCAAAATGCAAATCAAGATCACAAGATATCACCTCATACCTGTTAGAATGGCTTTTATCAAAAAGACAAGAAATAAGCGTTGGCCAGGAAGTGGAGAAAAGGGGACCCTTGTACATGGTTGGTGGTAATGTAAACTGGTGTAGCCACTATGGAAAACAGTTTGGGAGTTGCTCAAAAAATTGAAAATAGAGTTATCATAGGATCCAAACCAATTCTGTTTCTGGGTATATAACTGAAGAAAATGAAAGCACTGATTTGAAACTATATATGCAAAACAGTTCTCATGGCAGCATTATCTGTAACAGCCAATATATGGAAGCAACCTAAGTGCCCATCAGTGGGTGAATGTATAAAGAAAGTGCCATATGTGTGTGTGCCATATATATATATGTTTAACTGGAATTATTCAGCCATAAAATGCTTGGAAATCTTGCCATTTGCAACAACATGGATGGACCTTGAGGACATCATGATAAGTGAAAGAAGGCAGGCAAGTGCCATCTGATCTCACATATGGAATCTAAAAAAAGAAAAAAAAATGTCTTTACTCTTTGCAGTTACCTAACAAAGTATTTAGTACCTAACACATGCTCAATAAATATTTGTGGAAAATATAAATTTTTAAAAGTGTGGTAATGGTAGATCAATGAAATGGAACAGAGAATTTAGAAATAGATCCACACAAATACACTCCATAAATTTGTGACAAAAGTGCTAAAGAAATTCAATGGAGGGGAGACGGATAACTTTTTAACAAGTGGATTAATAAACTGTGGTGTTTTCTTAAAATCACACAGTACAACAGGAATAACTACTGCTACACACAACAGCATAATGAATCTTACAGATACAATGATTGTCAAAAGCAGCCATGTATGAGAGCATAACAACAAAAAATAGGAATGAACATTCATTCACTCATTCATTCAGGTGAGGACCTACCATGAGCTGGGCTCTGAGTCAGGGCTTTAGATCAGGCCAACATGAATCGTTTGTTGGGCTCTTCTAACATTTCCATTCCCTTTTGAAGTTGCAGGAGAACACCCCACGTAATGACCTGTGATCTGAAAGGAGGTCTGTGGTTTCCAGAAAGTACACTAAATGAGTGTTCACTTTGTACTCATTTTGTGGTTTTACATCTCAAGGTTATATGCTCGAGCTGGCTTTATTTGAAGTTAAATGGCTTGACCTCGCTTGCAAATGATATTGATGGGATGTACACAAAAGAGAGATGTTCACTAAGAAGGAAAATGGCTCTGGGTGAGGGCAGTAAACTAGGAGATTTTGCATCTTTTGTGGGGAGAGACTGAGTTAGTGATTAAGCCCCTTGATACTTTAATTTCTTTAATCGCAAACTGAAGATGCTTGTTATTTAATAATAAGTATATCATCTTCAACAACACAGATGCCCCAACTAAAGGTCTGGCTGTGAACCATACATTAGGCACATCACACAGGGGACACTAAATATTATATAAACTGGGTTCCTACAGGTGGTTAGTTTTACACATTTTAATCAACAGGCAGTGAGTCAGAAAAATATGAATCCCTAAGTGGTAGAAAATTCAGTTCAACTTCAACCCCCCTGCCACAACCTTATACTTGAAACCCATTCGTTCACTCATTCAGCATTTATTAAGTACTTTCTAGCTTCCATGATTTCAGCAAGATTTATTTATTGCCCATATGTGCTCAACTTTGAGTAATGGTGAATAAAATAGATATGATTTGATCCTAAGGGAAGTACTGTTTACGCCCATGGTTTAATACAGACTGTGCTGTCAAAAAGCTCTCTCTTTAGCAGGAAGACAAATTGGTGAGCAGACCTGCAGACAGGATGTGATACGACTATGAAGGTTCTCATTGGGAATGAGTGGTGAGCTCTCCAAGTGTCCAGAGAAGGCTTGTCTAAGAGCTAACGCAGTGGCTGGACCTTGAGGGAAGCACAGGAGTTCCCAGACTTTCAGGGAAACACATTATGAGTAGAAGAAGTGGTAGGATGCTGAGGTATGGAAATGTGAAACATCATTCACAGTTTGAAATTTAGGGCTCTGAAGGTGTGGAAACAGGCGCGCAAAGCCAAGCCACATGAAGGTGTGAACCATGTTTCGGAATTCGGGTTTCACTGTGAGGCACGTGGAGGCAGCTGATGGATGTGAGACAGAGAAGTGACATGATCAGGTGTGTCTTTTAGGAAAACCATCCACCAACACTGTGAGTCCTGGAGTCACTACAGAGAAAAGATTGATGCAACGCGGCCACTCACTGGAACCCTGGATGTGGGCCTGTGGGTGTGTGTGATGGAAGCAGGAAGGGGGGTCTAGGAGACTCCCAGGCTTCTGGGTTTTTGCAGCAGCCTCTGTGCAACCCTCAGGCTCCAGACTTTTCACACTAAAAAAGTTTTGCAGATGACAACCAGGTCTCTCTTCCTTGAACAGATCTTTTGTCATGTTACTTCCTTGTCACAAAACTTTTAGTGTGTTTTACTCTGAAAATGTGAGTTTCTGAGCTTCCTTCCAAGGTCCTTTGTTGGGCCTACTCTCTGGTTCCAACGCTAAATCCTCACCTGAACACTCCTTTTTCACTGCTACCCAACATCCCTTT
The DNA here is from genome assembly GCF_910594005.1 of Cervus elaphus. Lineage (NCBI taxonomy): Eukaryota > Metazoa > Chordata > Mammalia > Artiodactyla > Cervidae > Cervus > Cervus elaphus. The sequence continues at coordinate 54,519,184 of NC_057836.1, read as the reverse complement.
CTCTTCCATCTAAGTGCCCTTTGCATCTTCTGTCTGAATACCTGAGGTGCACCATCCTCAAGGCTAGCCTGGTCCAAGCTCCCTCATGCGGCCTTCTCTGAGCACTTCATGCCTCACTCATCTGCTGTGTCTTCGTCTCCTGTAGTCTGGAGCGAGTACATAGACAAGAACGTGAGCCTCACTAGGGCAGGGATTTTGTCTATTTCACTGCTATATTTGCACCCTTGGAAGAGTGCCTGAAACATGACAGGTACCTGATAATGAATGAATAATAATGAATGAATGAATGAATGACTATTCGGTCCTCCATAAGTATTTAAGAAAGAAAACATTTTCAAGAAATAGAACACTTGATGGATTTGATCATTCATTAAGTCAAGAAGCATATACTGAGTGATTCCTCTGTGACAAGTATCATGATGGTTTCTGTGTATTCAAAAAGTCATTACAGTTGGAGTCCACAGTGAGGACAAAATCATTATCAGAATCAAAATCTGATGAATATTTACATTTTAACAGTAAAAACAGACTTCTATTAAAAAAAGAAACCAGAATTTCATATCCCTTAGATTTCAGCATTTTCGATGTCTGATAATACCAAGCTTTGGTAAAGGTGAATGACTATTTCATTTTTTTCAAAGGAGCAAAAGCCATTCTCAAACACAGCTTAATTGAGGGGGAAATTAGTTCAGTCGTGTTGGAGGGCACTTTTCCCGTTATCTAGTAAAAGTGAAGATGGGTGTGCAAGATAGTCCAGTAAATCTATTCCTACACAGAAAATTCTCAGACATATGCCTGGGGACAGGAACAACAGCTAATGGCAGTACAGTTTGAAATGAACAGCTGAAAACAACCAAAATGTCTCATCAGCAGCAGAATAAGTAAATTAATTATGGTTGTATCCCAGTGGTGGAATCTTCTGGAGGTGTGACATGAGTGAACTTGAACTATTAATATAATTACTTATATGACTCAATCTCTACAATGTTATATTGAGTGAAAAAAAGCAAGGTGTAGAATAATAGTGCATAAGGATCCTCTTTGCATGAAGTTTAAACATAGACTCTAATACAATTTGTGAATTGATATAAATGTAGTAAAAGTATAAAATATACCTGACAGGGGGACTAGCCATCTCTGTTTGCCTAGAACCGTTTTACCACCGAAAGTTCTATACCCTGGAAGCCCTCCATTTCCAGGCACAGCAAAATGGTTGTCTTACCTGAAGAGGAGAAACACCAGGCTCAGAGTGAGGGTTACAGGCACGTTCCTGGCAGTCCAGAGGCTAAGACTGCGCTCCCAACGCAGGGGTCCCAGGTTCTGCCTAGTCCGGGAGCTAGATCTCTCATGCCACAATGAGAAACCCAACTAAGGCCTGGCACAGCCAAATAAATAAATATTTAAAAAGACATTGGGGGTGACTTCAGGAAGGTAAGGAAATGAAATTGGGTAAGGCGCACTGGGTATAGTTTAGCTCAATTTGTAATGTTCTGTTTTGTAAACTGGTGTATGGGTATGTGGTTATTTGTTGCTTTATTCTCCATCCGTATATCGGAAATATTTCATAATTAAGAAGCAAAACAAGAAAGCTCCTATAATGAATGCTGTGGCATGTCAGCCAGTGCGTCTCCAGCTTTCAGGACTGAAGCACTCGCTCCTTCAGCGACCTGGAGTGTTGGCAGGTTCATCATCTTCCTCTCACCTGAGTCTTGAACTTCCTCGATCCCTAATTGCCTTTGTTTGAATGGATCCACTCCATTTCTGGGGGCAGCCTGCAGTCAGTGACTGCTTGATACATGGATGTAAAGGCTCATTTCCTCGTTCCTCAGTTCAGGACCCTTATAAAGGGCCATCCAGGCTCCAGAGCTCCCCACAGGGTCAGCTGAGGTGTCTGTTGTGATAGCATCACAGGCCACCTTCTTGCGCCCAGTCTTCCTTCCCTCCTTCCCTTCCCTTCCAGGTGTTGACCTGAGGACACTCCCTGGTAGACGGATGCAAGCACATCTCCATGTCAGTCTTTCTCCAGGGGAACTTGACATGTGATCCTGTCCTTCCAAGAAAAAGAGAGAGAGGCAGAGAGACTGAGATCACAAATTATAAAAATAGTTCCCCTGCCTCTATATTTTTCTTTAGGCCCTGTCCACCATTCCTTGTATCCCAGTTGATTTTTAAATCTCAAGTCTATATACTACACACAATTCTAGGTCTGGATGTGAAAAAGAAACACTCATTATATTTTAATGAACAATAACAAAATTATACATTTTTTTTCTCCCACAGAGGGGTTTTGTGGGTCAGAGAATATTCTCGCTCCTGATTTTGTTTTTCCCGCCAAAAGCGTCATTCAGAGGAGTCAGGTGATTCTATCTGAGCCAAGTTGTGTGACTCTGGAAAAACAGAAACAGAGTCGAAAACAGTACCTAACAAACCACTGACTTGTGTGATGCAGATAGTAAACACTTGTGGAACAGAGAGAAAGGGAGAGTCAGTGGATACAGCAATGGGATCAGGCTCAGAACACAGACACAGAATAAAATTAAATGAGAGGAAGAAGGAGCATCTCAAAGCAGTCATCTCTCCACAAGCCTAACAGATCTTGGAGAAAGGTCAGTCATTTGACCTTGGACCATAACCTAAAAACTGCCAAGACCACTCAGTATGATCCCCTCTCTGTCCTGATCCCCATAACCTTGCACCCTTGAGCTTGCACCAGGATAATGTAGGGCTCCTTCCCCAGAAAGACACACACACACCCCGCCAACATTCCTACTGTGGTTCCCAAGTGCTAGTTGCTCAGTTATGTCCCACTCTTTGCGACCCCATGGACTGCAGCCCATCAGGCTCCTCTGGCCATGGGATCTCTAGGCAAGAATACTGGAGTGGGTTGCCATTTCCTTCTCCAGGGGATCTTCCCAACCCAGGGATCGAACCCAGGTCTCCTGCATTGCAGGCAGATTCTTTACCAGCTGAGCCACCAGGGAAGCCCCTGATAATGTCTCCTGTCTCTCTCGCCGAGTTCCTTGATGGGTGCTGACTCTTTAGCACTGCTTTCTAAATTCCACTGCAGCAAAGCGCTCTTGAAATTGTCTAGATTTAAATCCCAGGTCCACGGCTCACTGGCTGTGTGACCTTGGTCAAGTAACCACACCTCAGTGTCCTCAACTATAAATTGAGAATAACACTCCTAACGTAGATAGGAGGTCTAAGCAAGAAAATGTTTCCAAAGCATGAAGTGAAATGCTTGAAAAATCTGTGTAGGGTTTAATAAATGATTGATTAGTTGAATATTTTTAAATGTAAAAATGATGATTCTAAGAAGATGTAGGAAAATAACATTAATATTTCAATACTATGCAAATTTCTAAAAACTTGACTGTGATGTAGGATTAAAATAAATCTAGTGAGGAAAGAAAGGAGGACTAAACTTCACGTTCCTACCAAACCATCTGTAGAAATGATAAAATTAGAACATTCTTGTGACAGAGAGTTGTCATGTTTGTTGAACTGAATTGTGAGGAGAAAAAAAATGGTCAGGTTCTGTTTAATGTTATAATTCCTATGAGAGTAATTAAAATCTGAAGTTTCTGCTTCTTTTTTTAGAAATAATGTCTGCTTGAAATGAGCTCTAATTGTCCCTATTTACACACTGGCTGTGAGAGCCCATCCCAGGCAGGCAGACAACTCTGTAATTAGCTCCCTTCAAGAACAAAGCAATGACCATCTTTCAGCTGCTTTCTGGCTTTTGAGCTTAGGAGGCAAAGGAGAGTTTTTGGCTCGCTTGCAAAATGGAATTTAAATCTGCCACAAGCAGTCAGTTGCAAGAATGATAATTGCACAGTTTGTTACAATTGATTTATACAGGCCCCAGGAAAGAATGAAGAGCTTCTGGCTAAAATTGTCAAAAGAATAATCAGTGATGTGTGAAATTTTCTCTCTCTGAGATTTTAATGGCTGCATTTAGAATAAAATGGTGACGTTGACCTATTTCTCATACAGTGAATAAACCAGCTGATATTTTGGGTTGTCTCTTAACCATTCTCATTGAATGGTTTTTCAATATCTACTATCACCTGCTTTTTATTAGGATTTTGCACATTTCAGATGAAGAATTTTAATGAAAAAAATTTAGTATTTATTTATTTATATGGCTGTGTTGGGTCTTAGTTGTGACATGTGGGACCTAGTTCCCCAATCAGGGAGTGAACCTGGGCCCCATGCACTGGGATTGCAGAGTCCTAGCCATCGGATCACCACAGAATCCCCCCCCCCAAATTTTTAATTAATTGAATTACACCTTGTAAAAGAATGTATGCAAAAGTAAAAATTGTGCTACTGAGCCCAACAAAAACTTGTGTGTGCCACCAGAATCTTTTGCAAAGAGCATATAAACTGAATTTCCCCCTTCACCACCACCTATACAATACAGATGCGCACATATACACACTTGGCTCAGAAGAAATGGGATGATTCCACTTTGGCGTGTCACATGAAAATACCTTATTTTGCTTGTTTCATTCAATCTAGAAGTCCCTTTATGATGTGAATTTAATCTGGCTACATTTATTGTGATTACTGATATAATTTGGACTATCTCTGCTACTTTACATTGAGTTTCTACCTTCATACTTTCTCTTTTTTTCCCTTCTTTCCTGACTTCTGTTCTGTTCCCCAATGCTACCTTCTTTTCGCCAATTTTCAAATATTCTACTTCTATTCTTCTAAGGATTACATTAAATAAAATATTTAACACACATGTAAAATACATCTCTCAAAGAAAACAAGGAACTTAGCATGTTTATCTTCCCTCTTAATCTCACTCATCACCATCTTTTATGTTATGATCTAGAATTTTAGGTCTATGTTGTCTCTAAATAAGAAAAATTAATTATTTCTATTTTTGTAGACCATCATTATTTCTATTTTATAGTCAATAATTGCACCCTTCACCTTCCTCATAGATTTCTTTTTCTTCTTCCTGTTTTTTCAGGGAAGATTTCTGGATAACACATTATTTTAGTCTTTGCCTGAAAATATCTATTTCATTCTCTCTCTTGCTTTCTTTTAAAATTATACTCAGTTGGGGGAATAAGGAACACTTTCACATGATACAAAATTCAATTAAGTTATATGTTATTTTAGTTGGGTATAGAATTCCAGATTCAGTGTTGCTTTTCCTTGGCACTGTGGAGATATAACTTCATTTATTCTGGTGTCATTTTGCAAATTAGAAATTTTGCGTCTGTCTGATTGTCATTCTTTTTAGTTTCTCTCTGCTAGCTTTCGAGAAGTTTCTCTTGCTGTTCTACAGTTTTGCTTCTACAAGTTAAAGAGTGGATTTTTTAAAAAGTTGTCCTGCTTGATATACCTTTTAATGTACCGTTGAAATACTTTTTTATTCTGAAAAATTACATCAGAGCATTATAATCTGTCTTTTGTATCTCAGTTTCATTTTCACATTTTTTTCTCATTTCGTCTCTGTGCTTTATTTTGGATCAAGTCCTCCCTTTCAATCACTGATTCTTTAACTAAATCTAGTCAACAGTTAATATCTTTCTCATGTCAATGATTACTTTCTTATTTTCCATAATTTTTAATTGGTAGTTTTTCAAAATTCTTTGTTTTTGATTATAACTTCCATCCTTTATCTCCTTTAAGATTTTAAATGTAAATAAAAGTCCTTTGGGGATTGTTATATTTCTATTTCTTTGACTATAAATTTTCCTATTTGTTTGGAAGACTTTTAATAAACAAGTATAACATTAGCCACCTTCAGCTTAAGAACTGAAAGAAAAAACCAAAAACCACCCACTAAGAGATCAAGCTCTTGATCCTATCATTTTCTATTAGGACTTTGTGTAAGTTGTTATCTGCCAATGTCATACCCTTGTGCTTAAGAGTTTTTTATGTTGTATTAATTTGTGTCATCTTGTAAAAACTTTGGAGGGTAAGAAGAACAGATATTATCTCCATTCTACAGATGAGAAAGATGAGACTCAGGGAGATGCTATTATTTAAGTTTTTATGGCTAGAAAATATGGCAAAATCAAGATGAATGCCAAATATTTTTATTCCCACTTCCTTGCTCTTCCCATTTCTTATTATTGCCTCTCAATATACATCTCATTAGTGGGGAACACTTTTTCTCATCTCCTGATGTTTCCTTCCCATGAAGGACACTCCATCAGTTTAACTCCTGACTTATTTCCCTTCCCTCTCTTCATCCCTGGGAGGTAGTAATTTACTTGATTAGTAGATTGAGGAAAAATTCTTCCCTAATTCTCTTTGTGAAGGAGCTTGCTTTCCCAGAGAAAAGATCTACTCTGCTCTGCAATTCTAGGAGGTATGTGGGAGGTGGGTGGGCAGGTGGAAGTTAGGAAGGTTTTCTGGTTGATTTCTGTCTGAAATTTAGTACTTAAATTTGCCTAATCCAGTCAACAAGTCCATTTGGTTAATACTCTGAACTGGGCCCTCCAATCTAGTTCCTATTATGAATCACACTGATATTCTGGCTTCTATCTTTTTTTTTTTTTTTTTTTTTGTGCATTCTGTTTATTTGAGGAAAGTTCTAGAAGTATTATGGCCAGGCTAAAGACATTTGACCTACATTTCCAAATTGCCTTCCAGGAAGGTCGTGCCAATTTACCCTCCTGACATGAATGTATGAATGTGCTATTTCTCATGCCTCTCATTTGTTTTTGTTTTTTTGTTTTTTTATTAGTTGGAGGCTAATTACTTCACAACATTTCAGTGGGTTTTGTCATACATTGATATGAGTCAGCCATAGATTTACACGTATTCCCCATCCCGATCCCCCCTCCCACCTCCCTCTCCACCCGATTCCTCTGGGTCTTCCCAGTGCACCAGGCCGGAGCACTTGTCTCATGCATCCCACCTGGGCTGGTGATCTGTTTCACCATAGATAGTATACATGCTGTTCTTTTGAAATATCCCACCCTCACATTCTCCCACAGAGTTCAAAAGTCTGTTCTGTATTTCTTTTGGAGGGAACCAAGAGTAGAATAACAGAGGCAGAAGATAGGATAAGTGAGGTAGAAGATAAAATGGTGGAAATAAATGAAGCAGAGAGGAAAAAAGAAAAAAGGATCAAAAGAAATCTGGCTTCTATCTTTACTCGTTCTTTTATTTCTCAACTTGCTCAGAGCCTGATCAAAGAATAGAGGTTACTACTTCTTGGGCATTTCCCTGGAAATCTCCCATTTAATCTGCAACACTCTAGGGGGTTTAGAAATAAGAATGAGGTATGGGAGCAAACAATCATGACAAAATCCTGCAATAACCACAGGAATATTGCATGACTCAGAAAATGTATTAGGGACTTCCCTGGAGATCCAGTGGTTAAGACTCCTTACTTCTGCTGCAGAGGGCACGGGTTTGATCCCGGCTGGGGAACTAAGATTCCCCCTCATCTGTTGTGTGGTGTGGCCAAAAAATTATATTAAATAAAGAAAGTATATTAGACATGAAAAGAAGTTAGCTGGGAGGATCCATTTAAGTATTAGTAGCAATTGATAGTCAGAAATGATGAAAATGAAACTCATTCTCTTAGGAGAAAAATCAATGGACCAGATAACAAATTAACCTCTATTCACTGCTTAAATCTCTAGGAGCAAAAATAAAATCAATATATACCAAGTATGCAGTGGTTCAAAGAAACAGCATCAGAAATGCACACTAAGGTGAAGAATTAAGCTTATGGCAAAAATCTACTTTATAAAATAGCCTTACACATGAGCTTCTTTCCTTAAAGAACATCTTGATAGTCACCTCTTTCAATGCAGCCTGCCCGGATTAACATGCAGCCAGCTTTGTTTCTAAGTGCTTACTATATAGTGGAGAAAGAAATGGCAACTCACTCCAGTATTCTTGCCTGGAAAATTCCATGGACATAGAAGCCTGGTGGGCTACAGTCCATCGAGTCTGTATGGAATCAGACACAGCTGAGTGACTAAACGTGAGCACACAGTGTATACTTGACACCTTTTTATACGTAAAATGTACACAAATACATGGGTAAAAGCTCCTTACCAAAGAAAGAAGCTTAGCAAACTTCCAAGTCGGGAATGAAGAAAAATTTACCACAAGACGCCCTTCCACTCTGGGCCAGACCTGGCAAGGCTGGGAATGTGTATCTGTAGATCCTGGTTCTCGTGGCTTGTGGATTCATGTGTCAGAACACCAAACGCATCCCTGCTCAGGTCAGAATAGATACCACCCAGCGAATCCCAGAGGGAAAGGGGCAGTTCTGCATCATCCCTGGCATCTCCTGGAGCTGTCAGGGTGTGTTGTCCATGTGTGTGTGGCGGCCTTCTGTTCACCACTTCTGAGCATCTAACAAGAGAGTCACCTCAGGATGCTTATTGCTACTGAGTTTGTTGCTTTTTCATTTACCAATGAAGTAACATGAGACCAGTACTGTATATCATTTTAGAAATCGATGCTGAAGATGGTGTGATGTGTGTGCAGTGCATATCTCAAAATAGAAGTGTTGTAAAGCATTTGGTGGCTTCTCATAGTGATTTTTTTTCTTTCCTATTTTGGAATTTTTTCCTGGATGCTTCTAAAATGACATACACTCGTCTGCCAGCCTCCAAACTTCCTGAGTGGGCCCAAATTGAGTCTCGTGAATAGAATGGGAAAGACCAAAGAGCTCTTCAAGAAAATTAGAGATACCAAGGGAATATTTCATGCAAAGATGAGCACAATAAAGGACAGAAATGGTATGGACCTAACAGAAGCAGAAGACATTAAGAAGAGGTGGCAAGAAAACACAGATGAACCATACAAAAAAGATATTCATGACCCTGATAACCATGATGGTGTGATCACTCACCTAGAGCCAGACGTCCTGGAATGCAAAGTCAAGCGGGCCTTAGGAAGCATCACTATGAACAAAGCTAGTGGAGGTGATGGAACTCCAGTTGAGCTCTTTGAAATCCTAAATGATGATGCTATGAAAGTGCTGCACTCAATATGCCAGCAAATTTGGAAAACTCAGCAGTGGCCACAGGACTGGAAAAGGTCCATTTTCATTCCAATCCCAAAGAAAGGCAGTGCCAAAGAATGCTCAAACTACCGCACAATTGCACTCATCTCACATGCTAGCAAAGTAATGCTCAAAATTCTCCAAGGCAGGCTTCAACAGTACGTGACCCGTGAACTTCCAGACATTCAAGCTTGATTTAGAAAAGGCAGAGGAACCAGAGATCAAATTGCCAGCATCTGCTGGATCATCAAAAATGCAAGAGAGTTCCAGAAAAACATCTGTGTCTGCTTTATTGACTATGCCAAAGCCGTTGACTGTGTGGATCACAACAAACTCTGGAAATTTCTGAGAGAGATGGGAATACCAGACCACCTGACCTGCCTCCTGAGAAATCTGTATGCAGGTCAAGAAGCAACAGTTTGAACTGAACATAGAACAACAGACTGGTTCCAAATCGGGAAAGGAGTATGTCAAGGCTGTATATTGTCACCCTGCTTATTTAACTTATATGCAGAATACATCATGCGAAATGCTGGGCTGGATGGAGCACAGGCTGGAATCAAGATTGCTGGGAGAAATATCAATAACCGCAGATATGCAGATGACACCACCCTTATGGCAGAAAGCAAAGAAGAACTAAAGAGCCTCTTGATGAAAGTGAAAGAGGAGAGTGAAAAAGTTGGCTTAAAAAAAAAAAAAAAAAAAAAAGTTGGCTTAAAACTCAACATTCAGAAAGCTAAGATCATGGCATCCAGTCCCATCACTTCATGATAAATAGATGGGGAAACAATGGAAACAGTGAGGGACTTTATTTTGGGGGGCTCCAAAATCACTGCAGATGGTGACTGCAGTCATGAAATTAAAAGACACTTGCTCCTTGGAAGAAAAGCTATGACCAACTTAGCAGCATGTTAAAAAGTAGAGACATTACTTTACCAAAAAAGGTCCATCTAGTCAAAGCTGTGGTTTTTCCAGTAGTCATGTATGGATGTGATAGTTGGACTATAGGGAAAGCTGAGCGCAGAAGAATGGATGCTTTTGAACTGTGGTGTTGGAGAAGACTCTTAAGAGTCCCTTGGACTACAAGGAGATCCAACCAGTCCATCCTAAAGGAAATCAGTCCTGAATATTCATTGGAAGGACTGATGTTGAAGCTGAAGCTCCAATACTTTGGCCACCTGATGCAAAGAGCTGACTCCTTGGAAAAGACGCTGATGCTGGGAAAGATTGAAGGTGGGAGGAGAAGGGGATGACAGCAGATGAGACGGTTGGATGGCATCAGCGATGTGATGGGCTTGAGTTTGAGTAAACTTTGGAAGTTGGTGATGGGCAGGGAAGCCTGACGAGCTGCAGTCCATGGGGTCTCGAATAGTCACACACAACTGCGTGACTGAACTGAACTGAATCTATGTCCCCCCAGTGTGTGGATACAGATTGTGCTAAAAAAATACTTGCTAGATGAAAGACTGGTCACAATGCCAAGGGAAGAAATAACTCTAAGCTACCCTGAGACTCATTAGTTACTCTAACTTAGCATCAGGCTCCGGATACTCTGCAAATGTATTCATAATGGAGAGCAGAGATGTCAAGCTATAGAGAAGCATAGTTCCAGCAGTGGGAATTTTTTTCTTGAAATGTAAAATATTTGTACATCAACTTTAATTATGTGCTAGTGGCTTCAAACAAGAGAGCTCTTTGGTGCAAGTAATCTAAAAGTATTTTGATCTGTCCAAAATAAAGTTAATTTTATTAGGATTACTGGTCAATGTTTACACTTGTTTTTATAGTTCTTGATAAATATCACCAACTGCTTTTCCAGCAAGTTGTTTTTTGGTTTCCAACACCACTAGAGGGATCAGAGCATACCTTCCACACTGCTAGTCTCCCTCCCCCAACTCTGGGTAGTAATCGTTTTGTTTGTGTTTTTTTCCCCTAAAATTTTACTCACTTAATGAAAAACGATGTGCATGCTCAGTTGTGTCTGACTCTTTGTGGCCCTATAGACTGTAGCCCTCCAGGCTCCTCTTTCCATGGAATTCTCCAGGCAAGAATGCTGGAGTGAGTTGCCATTTCCTTCTCCAAGGGATTGTCCCAACCCAGGGATCAAATCCACATCTCTTAACATCCCCTGCCTTGGCAGCGGGCTCTTTACCACTGGCACCACCAAATGCTGGTTCTTTTTTTTTTTTTTTTTATTAGTTGGAGGCTAATTACTTCACAACGTTTCAGTGGGTTTTGTCATACATTGATATGAGTCAGCCATGGAGTTACATGTATTCCCCATCCCGATCCCCCCTCCCACCTCCCTCTCCACCCGATTCCTCTGGGTCTTCCCAGTGCACCAGGCCCGAGCACTTGTCTCATGCATCCCACCTGGGCTGGTGATCTGTTTCACTATAGATAATATACATGTTGTTCTTTCGAAACATCCCACCCTTACCTTCTCCCACAGAGTTCAAAAGTCTGTCCTGTACTTCTGTGTCTCTTTTTCTGTTTTGCATATAGGGTTATCATTACCATCTTTCTAAATTCCATATATATGTGTTAGTATGCTGTAATGTTCTTTATCTTTCTGGCTTACTTCATTCAGCTGTTGTTCGTATTTCTTTGGTTACCACTGATTCCGAACAATTTCTCCCATTAATGTCCTTGGCTCATTTTTTTATCCCCAGTGGTCATAGTGGTCTTCTTGCTAATGTGCATAAATGCTATTACAAAATGGTTAAAAAAAAAAAAAAAAAACACCATTAACCTCGGTCTATGTCCTTGTTGCCTGGAGGAGGAAATGGCAACCCACTTCAGTGTTCTTGCCTAGAGAGTCCCAGGGACAGAGGAGCCTGGTGGGCTACAGTCCATGGGGTCACAAAGAGTCAGACACGACTGAGCGACTAAGCATATATCCTTGTTGTGTATAGTTTTTTCAGTCAACCTATCTTTTGCTTGCTTATATTTTTGTGTGAAGAAGTTTCAAAATTGTGTGCAGGGAAATTTCAGTCTTGTGATGTCTTTAACCACTCCCAAGTTTGGAAGGTTGCACTGCCCCCAGAAGTTTGATAGATATTTATTTTACTTTACTTTTTTAAAAAAATGGCCTGAGTTTTGTATATAGAGATTTAATCCATTTGAAATTTATTGGGATACATGTGTGAGATAAAGATCTAAATAATTAATTTCTGCCAAATTGACAGGCAATTATCTAGTACCATTATATTCTCTCCTCTGCTATTTGGTGATGGTTTTGTGAAAAATCATTTAAATTCTTCTGTGGAATAGTATCTACATCTTTTGTGCTTATTCTAGTCCAATGATCTGTCTGTTATTCAAAGATTACCACACTATTTCAAATTATCATGTAAGACTCTTTTCTAATATTACTGCTGCTTTTTGAAAATTATTCTATATTTACCCCAACTCTTTGTGACCCCGTGGTTTGTAGCCTGCCTGGCTCCTCTGCCCAGTGGAATTCTCCAGGCAAGAATACTGGAGTGGGTTGCCATTCCCTTCTCCAGGGGATCTTCCCAAACCAGGGATAGAACCTGGGTCTCCCGCATTGCAGGCAGATTCTTTACTGTTTGAGCTACCAGGGAAGTCCTTAAAATATATTCTTTTTCTTCCCATGAAAATGATTCTGTTGGAATTTTGTTTGGGTGTTTTTCACCTAAAAATGAAATCTACAAGGAACCAACATTCTATTTCATTTTCCAATATGGTAATCCTTTCTATTAACCAAGTATTTGAGCTCTTTAAGTTTTGGATTTTCTTTAGAGAGGTCATACACATTTCTCATAGAAATTACTACCAAGTATATATATATATTTTAAACTTGTAATTGGAACTGGAATCTTTCTCATTATATTTCTTAACTTCTCAGTTGTTTGCAGGCATGTTATTGATTTCCACAAATTCATTTAGCTCTTGTTCAGCTTTTTTAAAACCATGGGTCCTGTCTTCTGCAAAGGAGTATTAGGACAAGTATTCATGAGAAGAACATTTCTGTGCCACTTACACAAAATACAGAGTCACCGTGTGATTCAAATGTCTTTTATACAAAAGATGAACATAGCTTTCTTTTATGGGGTGAAGAGATATATCCATCTCCTCTGTATCCCTGGTCTTCAAATTACTGCTTACCCTCCTTCCCAGGAATGCTGCTCTTTCCTTGTCCCGTTGGTGTTCCGCTCCTGCTCTGGGCCTCTGGCTTGGGCAGCCCATTCAGAGTGCTCGGTGGCCTGCGAGCAGGGACCTCACCACGCCCTCACGATGCTGCTCCTCTAGTTTTGGCGTCAGCAGCTGCTACTGCCGAATGACTCTGTCTCCGTTTGTCCTGGTCACCTGGAAGCCCTTCCTGCCAGACTAGACCCTGGTGTGAGGCCAGAAGCAACAGCGCATCTTATGTCCTTTTTGTCCCCAAGAAATCCAGAGTGAAACTTGGACAATTCAACTTACCCCACGCTCCTTTCTTCTTTTGATGGCTTTTCAAGCTTCTAAATATTTTTTTCACTGACTTGTTTTATATGTGATTTAGCTAAACACACCACATCAAGTCTTCTCTAAAAATAGACAAGATATAAATCTTAGCAAAATGTGTTTTATGGTTAAGAGTTTGATTAAATAAACCATACCATGTATGCTTTTCAGATTAACAGCATTAAAAAAGCAGAATGAAGCAGTGGAGAAAGAGTACATATAAGTGTAACAAGCTATAATACCTCCTGGGTGTCTATATATGTATATATGTGTGTGTATGGCTCCTGTGTCCATGGAATTTCACAGGTAAGAATACTGGAGTGGGTTGCCATTCCCTTCTCCAGAGGGTCTTCCCGATCCAGGAATCAAACCTGGGTCTCCCATATTGCAAGCAGATTCTTTACCATCTGAGACACCAAGGAAGTCCCAAAATGTACATGCATAGGTTTTTCAAAACATACATGTGCACATAGATGATATTAAAAATAGTTTAAAAGAATGGTCACCTAAATTCACATGTAAATAAAAATGTAAAACTACATGCCCTTTTATTCTCTAATAAAACTGCTTTAAAAGATGTAAATCATAGTGAAATGAGGCATCAAATAATTTCTAAATTGTTTGTTGGTTTTTAGAAATCGCTGGTATGACCTTGCTGTCACTGGCTAAATGATGCCTGCTCTGAGCCAGGAGCTGTGTGAAACTCTTCCAGCCACTTCCCTACTGCATAGATGGGCATTAGGTTCCTGGAATCAGGAACTTCCTTCCAGGCAGAGAGCAACTAAGCCTGTTCGCTGTCACAGCCAGGCAGCCTCTGGATGCCAGCACTTCCCACAAGGACTGAACACAGATAGCCTTTCCCTCAACCCCTGCCCACAATGTAGTCTCCTCCTTTCCAGAATTCTCCTGGCCACTCCTGAATCAAGTCAAGGAAATGGATGCCACCTGGAAACTGATAACTTTCAAATTGTGTTGTTGAAGACTCTTGAGAGTCCCTTGGACTGCAAGGAGATCAAACCAGTCAATTCTAAAGGAAATCAGTCCTGAATATTTATAGGAAGGACTGATGCTGAAGCTGAAACTCCAACACTTTGGCCACCTGATGCAAAGAGCTGAATCCTTGGAAAAGACCCTGATGCTGGGAAAGATTGAGGGCAGGAGGAGAAGAGGATGACAGAGGATGAGATGGTTGGATGGCATCACTGACTCGATGGACATGAGTTTGAGCAAGCTCCGGGATTTGGTGATGGACAGGGAGGCCTGGCGTGTTGCAGTTCATGGGGTCGCAAAGAGTCAGATACGACTGAGCGACTGAACTGAAAGGAATGGAAGTTCCTGGAATCACTGATCAGACTCCGAACAGTCATCGTTCTCATTTAAGCCGAAGCAGACAACTGCCACCAGGTGGCGCCAACCTCTGCAGCGAGGACGTGAACCGGTTTGGGCCTTGCAGCTCTGGCTGGTAAAACTCAGCGGTTTCACTGATCTGGCAGTAAAGGCCTGGTACTTACATCGCCAGTTTTTTGACTCCACTTTCTGCATTACGAGTGTGGGGGTTAGATTTTAGATCGCTATGAGGTTGTACCTCAATTTTTCTCCCTTCCCAACAATATTTGATTTTGAAAAATTTGAAACTTGGAAAGAAATTGTAAGAATAATACAATATATATATAATGACACCCATATTCCTTTCACCTAGATTCACCAGTTCTTACCATTTGGCCACATGCGCAAGCTTGCACACTCTCTCATGTCTCTCTAATCTCTCCCTGTCTAGCTGTACATTTTTCTTCCTGAATCATTTGAAAATTAGCTGCATCAACCTGACTCTTCATCCCTAAATACGTCACCATATTCTCCTAAGAACAAGGACATTCTTCTACACAATCACAATTACTTTCAGAAAATGCAGTATTGATAATGATATCATTATCTAATATATAGATCTTAGTATTGAGTTTTCCAAATTGTCCAAATTATGCCATTTATAATTTTTTAAAAATTCAGGATCTAATAAAAAAATCTCACACCATATTTGTCATAACCTTGAGTCACCTTAACCCGATATGGTTCCTTACCTTTTTGAGCATGCGCACACAAACACACATGTGTGTCTGTGTGTGGCCGGTCTTTTATGAAACTGGTATTTTTGGAGAGTCCAAGCCAGTTTTTTGCATTTGTCTGATTCTTCTTTCATGATTAAATTTGGGTTAAACATTTTTGGCATGAACACCACAAGGTGACGCTGCATTTTCTTAAAACAGTTTTTAAAAGATTCCAGTGATTCTATTTTCACAACATACTTTTTGTTCTAGAAAGAAAATCACTAATTACTGACTCAAATTAATTTTAACACACACACACACACACGCAAACCTTCTTAGACCTTCCGCCTTTGTCGTTCTGATCCCATTTTCATGATTATACCACAGATAATGGACAAAGGGAAATTACACAATGAAAACCAGCAGATTCAAGTTCATAAGGGATTATATCCAAGTAAAGGCCCTAGTAGTGCTGTTGACACGTGGGTTGTTTGTACGGCAACCTTTCTTTCAAAGAGTCGCCAAACTTCCCTCTCTGTGTGGCCTTGGCTGTCAATCATGGGGCTCAACCTCTAGACCCGTGGTAATGGTTCAAGGGTAAGCAGGATGTGACCTGAACAGAGCCCACCTCTTCTCTAAGAGATTACACATTGCTGATTCATATCAATGTATGACAAAACCCACTGAAATGTTGTGAAGTAATTAGCCTCCAACTAATAAAAAAATTAAAAAAAAAAAAAAAGAAAAAAGAAAAGTCTCTCTCTTCCTCTGGGATTGTAAGGTAAATGCTTATGTTTCCTGGAAGCATTTATGGTCCTCTTCCTTATTTTATGGAGGAATATTCTGCAGAAGAAAGTCCACACACACAAAATGAAGCAGTGGCAAGTGGAGACAGAAAAATCAATAGAAAGAGACAGAGTCAGTCCATTGGACACATGTTAGTCCCTGGATCTAGCCATGCCTGATGTCGAGCCAGCTATAAATTTCTGTTTTACCCCCTTAAGCTAGTTTGAGTTGAGTTTCTGCTTCTTGCAGCTGAGTTTTGAGTAATGCGATCATGATCTTGGTCAGAATCACAAGAATCTTTTTTTTTTGCATTGGCAAAGCTTTGGCAATCACCAAAGGGCCCCAGGTACCTGGGCTATAATAGGAATGATATTAATAATACACACTTCAGGGTACCTGTTGTGCAGGTTAGGAGGGGAACTGGGTAAGTCCTTGACAGTGTCTGGCTCATATTAGGAAATCCGTGTGCCACGCACAGAAGTCTTGGGCATCTCTCTAGGCTTCTGCTGTTTGCTCTGTGCCCTTGAATTTATCCCTCACTGGGCTTCCCTAGTGGCTCAGATGTTAAAGAATCTGCCTGCAATGCAGGAGACCTGGGTTTGATACCTGGGTTGGGAAGATCCCCTGGAGAAGGGAATGGCAACCCACTCCAGTATTCTTGCCTGGAGAGTCCCGTGGTCAGAGAAGCCTGGTGGGCTACAGTCCATGAGGTCGCAGAGTCGGACACAGCTGAGCTACTAACACTTTCACTTCACTGCCCAGACTAAGGCCAGACTCGGCTGAGAACAGTGCTTGCTTGGGTAATGCTCATTGCTCACTGTCAATGTCTTGGTTATATTCTCTCCATTTGTCCTATAAGCTCAGCAACATGAACAGAGTGTTGAATATGTCTTGAGGGTATTCTGTGTTTGTCAGGTTCTTATTTTTCCAGGCGAGAAAGAAGCCAAGGGTGAGGCTAACAGAACGGAACTGCGCTGACAGTTTGGGCAGCAGGCACTCTCTGCATGAGCTGGAGCTGAGGCTCGGGGGTCAGGAAATTAGGGACACTGGAATTGGTAAGTTTTGGGGCTACCATGTGTATTTGTTTGGGCCTTACTTATCCTTTTTCTGCAACCTTTTCCAGGAGGAAGTTTGTCCTTTCAGAGGCCACTGTTTTGTTGCTGTCAAAGGGGCCAGTTGCAAAGAGTCTTTCAGAAAAGCAGAATTCCCAGGGAAGGACTCGTGAGGTTTATGTAAGTACCTATACAGCGCAGGCATATCTCAGGGGTTATGGAATTGCAAAGACTCTCACAATTGCTACATTTTTCTGGACTCCTCCTCTAAGTACCTTAGCATCTACTAAGAAGGGCTACCTCAGGCAGGTGCTAACCAATGTCCTGGTTGACTTCAGGTCTGGAAGACTGTTGGAGTTGACAGTTTGTCTGTCTCTGGTAGGAGTTTGTGGCCAGCGTGGACTTTCCACCCAGTCCCCGGTGTGTTTGGAGCAGGGATAAGGGCACAGTGGTGACTTCTCATGCCTCAAGTGGAAAGAATATGCTGGGCTTTGTGGAAGTCAGCCAGCCCAGTTTCCCAAGTTCTTGTATGTTTTGGAGTTGAGTGCTGGTAACCCCAGGGCTGGAAGCAGGTGATCTGAGCACACTTTTCACTGCTTGGAAAAGCCTGGTGGGTGGGCCTGGCAGGGTCCTCTTTGTGTGGGGAGCCACTAGATCCTCCTGAGGAAGAACTGGTGCTAAGGACAGAGGTGCTGGCATATAAATTCAGCCAGAGAACAACATCCTAGTGGCCGAGACAGAAGTGGTTTGAGAATAGGGAGGCCTCCTCCCAGTGCTCCCATCAGAGCCCTGGCGGAGAAGTCACTCTAAAACCCTGAGAGCTGCTCTCGAGGACTCTGGGCGTCTGGAACAACAGCCCTGCTCCAGGCCATGCTTCAGTGACAGTAGAAAAGGCACAGAAAGAGCACTTCCTCCTTCTAGCAGAGCAGCTGTGGCATCACAGTGAGACCCGAGGGTCAGGAAGAGAGCATGAAGGAGTGGCAGCTGGGCCGCCGCAGGGAGGGGCCTGGGTGCAGCTCTTGTGGTCCCCAGTGCCTCAGGGGCGAAGGCGGACAGCGGTGTGATGGGAGACAGTGATCAGTGCACAGAAATAGAGGAAAATAATAGAATGGGAAAGACTAGAGGTCTCTTCAAGAAAATTGGAACTATCAAAAGAACATTTCATGCAAAGATGGGCACAGTAAAGGACAGAAATTATAAGAACCTAACAGAAGCAGAAGATATTAAGAAGAGGTGGCAAGAATTCACAGAAGAACTAGACAAAAAAAGATCTTAATGACCTAGATAACCACGATGGTGTGATCATTCACCTAGACTCAGACATCCTGAAGTGTGAAGTCAAGTGGGCCTTAGGAAGCATTACTATGAATAAAGCTGGTGGAGGTGATTGAATTCCATCTGAGCTATTTCAAATCCTAAGAGATGATGCTGTGAAAGCGCTGCACTCAATATGTAAGCAAATTTGGAAAACTCAGCAGTGGTCACAGGACTGGAAAAGATCAGTTTCATTACAATTTCAAAGAAGGGAATAACAAAGAATGTTCAAACTACCATAAAACTGTGCTCATTTCACATGCTAGCAAGGTTATACTCAAAATCCTTTAAGTTAGGCTTCAGTGGCACATGAACTAAGAACTTCCAGATGCATAAACTGGGTTGAGAAAAGGCAGAGGAACTAGAAATCAAATTGCCAACATTTGTAGGATCATGGAGAAGGCAACAGAGTTCCAGGAAAACATCTACTTCTACGTCATTGACTATGCTAAAGCCTTTGACTGTGTGGATCACAACAAACTGGCGAATTCGTGAAGATATGGGAATACCAGTTACCTGTCTCCTGAGAAACCTATATGCAGGTCAAGAAACAACAGTTAAAACTGTACATGTAGCAACTGACTGGTTCAAAATTGGGAAAGGATTAGGACATATTATATATTGTTACCATGCTTATTTAACTTCTATTCAGAATACTGGGCTGGATGAATCACAAGCTGGAATCAAGATGGCTGGGGGAAATATCAATAACCTCAGACATGCACATGATACCACTCTAATGGCAAAAAGTGAAGAGGAACTAAAGAGCCTCTTGATGAAGGTGAAAGAGGAGAGCGAAAAAGCTGGCTTAAAACTCAACATTCAAAAAGCAAAGATCCAGTCCCATGACATCCAGTCCCATGACTTCATGGCAAATAGAAGGGGGAAAAGTAGAAGTAGTGAAAGATTTTATTTTCCTGTGTTTCAAAATCACTGTGGACAGTGACTGAAGCCATGAAATTAAAAGACACTTGGTCCTTGAAAGAAAAGCTATGACAAACCTAGACAGCATATTAAAAAGCAGAGATAGCACTTTTTGGACAAAGATCCATCTATTCAAAGCTATGGTTTTTCCAGTGGTCATGTATGGATGTGAGAGTTGGACCATAAAGAAGACTGAGTGCTGAAGAATTGATGCTTTTGAACTGTGGTGTTGGAGAAGACTCTTGAGAGCCTCTTGGACTGCAAGATCAAACCAGTCTTCTAAAGGGAATCAACCCTGAATATTCATTGGAAGGACTGATGCTGAAGCTGAAGCTCTTATACTTTGGCCACCTGATGTGCAGAGCTGACTTACTGGAAAAGACCAGGGCAGAGAGTTCAACAATGGGGCTGAAATGGTGGCTGGTAGGAAGATGCCCAGGATCCTGTACCGGTGAGCCTATCAACCATCACCCCAGACTTTTCAGAACTAACTGGGGGAAGCAAAGTTAGTCAGGGGCATGGAAAAGATGTAGAGAAATACGATTTTCTACTGTAAATGTTACCCCATTGTTACCTTTTTACTCCAGGACGTGTGGTCTGGGAGGTAGAGAGGGGAACATGGGCTCCACCTGTCATTTCAAGCCCCTTTATTCTGATTATGAACAGCTTGTGCCACACAAGAATAGACACAAGAGTGACTTGGGGTCGTTTTGCTTGATTGGCAGAGAAGCAGAGTGTGGAGGAAGCCTGGTGTCCCAGACAGCATCAAGGACTCACAGAGGGACTTTGATTATCAGCTCATTGCTTCCCTTTGAATTCCTCTGAGCCCAGGAGTCTTGGGTTAGCTCTAGAAATGTCTAGGGATTTATAAGCAAAGATTCTCGGGAGACGGTTTGAGGTGAAGTGTTAACAAAGAGATGATCACATCAAAATCAACATAAGGTTTCAGGGCATCGTCTACTCACCAGTCTCAACAGAGGGGTAATTCCATGATTATGATAAAGCAATGTAAATTAAAGAGAGTAGTGCTTAGATAGGTCCAATACAGGTTCTTTGGAAATACCACTTGCAGAAATATCGACTGTTTTGGATCACCCATGTCAACCTGTCATTCTCTAGTGAAACTAGTCTGCATGCAGAAGTGTAAATCTATAGTAGGATTGCTGAAGCTGTGAAGTCTAGTTTTATGATTTGGTATTTGGGAGATTCAGTATGGACAAAGGACGTTTACACTGCAATCATAACTTGGTTTCCTGTGCTTTTTACTAGTTTGTGTGACCTCAAGGAGATCACTTCACACCTCTCAGATTCAGTTCCCATACTGGCAAAATGTAGATAATAACGTTCACAGAGTTCCTGTTATTGTATGTAGGAAACAAATATCTCTAAGTTTCAGCATGGGTTATTAACACAGCATAATATCCCAATGTAATATTTATTGTGATCTGATTTTTCTCAGTGACAAAGTCCGTATAAGCAGAAGTAGCTCTGATCAACACAGGCTGGGCAAATCAGACTGAGCGCTGGCGTGATCGTGACAGGCGTTGGCGTTCAGGGCCTCAGGCCAGGTCAGCTCGGCTGCTCTCACAGTTCTACCGGCCCCGGCTGTGGGGTGCTGAATCTAAGACTCGGGAGCTCAAATCTGAATCACAATTATAATTTTAAATCTTCTGAACTTTGGTCTACTTAGAGCTGAGATGGTTCAGTACCTTAGAGAAATAAAATTCCAGCACTTGGATTCAAGGACACTTAGAGCTTAACACTTGGATTAAGCTCTAAAGGACTGATTGTGCTACAATGAGGATTCAGAAAAACAAAAGCCTGAAGAGGAAATGAAGTTAAGCTCCAGCTGCCTTCTTTAATTCAAGTTTCTACCCTTGATCACACCACACGTCTTTCTCCTTGACTGTACCTTGTGGCTCAGACCCCTCAGAGTGTGAATCCACCCCTGAGTAGGGGACACAGAGCACCATGAGAGCGCGGAGTTGGGACAGTCAGGCTGGGAAGGCTTCCAGGAGGAGGTGAAACTTAAAAGGGAGACTTAAGTGATGAAAAGGAGGTTTGCTCCATAATTACAGGGAGAGCAGAGAAACATTCCAGGCAAAGGGGACAATCTATGCGAGTGAGGGAATGGCTGGATGGATGGATAAATAGATGGGTGGATAGATAGATGGATACCCTAAGCTTAGAAATATAGATATGTCCTAAATATGACTAGAGTTTATGCTAGTTAATGGCTATACTGACTCTTCTCCCACTGGAGGTATCCTTGTGGTTCAAGGCATCCACTGTATGATTGGTGAGATCCCAGTCTGAATCCTGGTTGTGCTGGTTACTGATTCCCTATGTGGTTCAGAACTAGTTATTTCTTGCAACTTCTTGGGTTTCAAGCATCTCAGTTAAAAAATGAGGACATTAACATCTACCTCAAAGGTTGTTTCTTAGAACTAAATGACATTTTGTAAAGTTGCTAGCACAGTCCTTGGGACAAAGTAAATGCTGGGTTAATCATGGCATTAACCATCATCCGCATCAACAACAGGTGATTTCCATCCAAGAAAAAGCAGCGTGTGACTGTAACGGCCACCTGAGTAACATTTAGCAAACACCAGCGTGAGCCAGGTCATCTCAAAAGCAGAGATTTGGAAAAGAAATGCATAGGGCAGTCATCTGATGATCTTCGTGTGTCCAAACATGACTCAGCCTTGAAAACCACAGGCTGGTTTGGGATCCTGCCTACTGACTCGGGGATGGGGGTCAGACATGATGCACAGTGTAATAAGTACTTGGTTCCGTCCAGGCAGTACAGAGAAACAGAACACCTCCTCTGGAAAGAAACCCCAGTAACTGTCGTCCTTTATAAGAGCTGACGCTTACAAAGTGGACTGTAATTCTTGCGCTGCACAGAGAATTAGAAAGAGAACTGTTAGAATACTGTCTCCCGGACTTACTGACTCTGTAAAGCTACTTAATGCCTCTTGAGTTTCTTCATCTTCAAAAAGGAGACACCCTGCCTGACTCCCAAGGTTGCTGTGAGCAGCAGACAAATGATGGAAAACAACAAGCACACGGCCTCTATGATTAGTGGAGGTGCTGACACCCAACGGCATCCGATCCTTAGACGACTTGCTTTCCTCAGAGAGCCGAATGCTACCTGCCTATAATAAATATTTCAGAGATGCTGAATTATTTATTTATTATATACCTGGGCTTACAAGGAAGGAAATTGGTTCCTTTAAAACAATAACATTGATCGGCTTAAACAGCAGAAACAGCACTCTCCCATCTTTATTTACAGACCCTGGACCAAGTTCCAAGAGCGCAATGGCATATTATGGATGTACCTGCTGACCTGCAGACAAATAGGAGGGTTAAAAGATCAATTAAATAATCTTAACTCGTGAGCAGCAGGGAAAATATTTCAGCTGAAACATTGATTGTTGTCCCGAAATGTACTACAGTGGAGCTAAAGAGATTCATGTCTTCACAGGCAGGGGTTTCCTGGCTTGTATCCCAGCCCCGGGGGCCTGTGGCTGATGGAGGGCAGACAGAACCTAAGGATAGGAAAAGAGAAATGGATATGCATTGAGATTTATTCTTGCAGGCAACCTACCTAGCCACTGCACCCAGGTAGGTCACCGAACATCTTTTAATATCTGGGGGCTTAAGTTCCTTGTCTCCAGGTGATACAGCTAGTCAGAGGCAGGTGTCACCAAAAGCAGGATTTACGCAGAGAATGGTCTCCTGGACCCAGGGTGGGGGAAGGAGAGGGTGCGATGAGCTGGGGAGTGTCACTGACATAAGTGCCCCACCGTCTGTAAGAAAGGTGGCCCCTGGGGAGTCACTGTAGGGCACGGGGCTCAGCTTGGGGCTCGGCGGTGACCTGGAGGGGGGGTGGGAGCAGGTGGGGGGATATGCTCCCCCATACATATGCCTACATACATACATATGCCTACATACATACCTATGCCTACACACATACATATGCCTACATACATACATATGTCTACATACATACATATGCCTACATACATACATATGCCTGCATACATACCTATGCCTACATACATATGCCTACATACATACCTATGCCTATATATACATATGCCTACATACATACACATGCCTACATGCATACCTATGCCTATATACATACATATGTCTACATACATACATATGCCTACATACATACATATGCCATATACCTACATACATACATATGCCTACATACATACATATGCCATATACCTACATACATACATATGCCTACATACATACATATGCCTACATACATACCTATGCCTACATACATACACATGCCTACATACATACCTATGCCTACATACATACCTATGCCTACATACATACACATGCCTACATACATACGTATACCTACCTACATACATATGCCTACATACATACATATGCCTACATACATACATATGCCTACATACATACATATGCCTACATACACACATCTGCCTACATACACACACATGCCTACATACACACACATGCCTACATACACACATATGCCTATGGCTGACTCATGACGTACAGCAGGAACCAGCGCAGCGTTGTAAAGCAACGATGCCCCAGCGTGATAAATAAATAATACAACCAGAATTTGACTCTCAGATCAGTGTTTGTCACCACCAGCCTGACCATTCATTTCATCAGTCAACAGACATCCGTTGAGCCGCTTCCACGTGCCAGGCACTTGGGATGCAAAGGCACAGCAGGTAACTCTGCCCCCAAGGGTCTCGCGGTCTGAAGAGGGAGGCAGACAAGGGGGCTTCCAGTTTCCATGTGGGATGGAGACGGTGGGACCAGAGGGCAATTTACTGTGATGCTTCAGGACGCCTCGTTTGTATGTGTCCCTTCTAAATAAATATTCACTCTTACACCTAAGTCTGTCTTTGTAATTTGTATTCTTTTTCAGGATTCAGCCCTTAGCACGATACAGCGAACCCGATAGACACGCATGTACAATACCTATATCCTCCCTGAAGGCTTCTAGGAGGTCGCCCTTGAAATGAGACTTAAGCACAAGAAGTACACGGAGAAGTGGAGGGCGGGGGACGGGATGGGCCTAGAGGACAGGACCTAGGAAAGCGGTGCGGGGAGTCAAAACAGCTCAGCTTTTCCAGGATGATGCCACCCTGCTGGAGGGTTGTGGGAAAGGTGTGTTGGCTGTGGGGGCAGCTGATAGACAGTGGGGTGCTGGTGAGGGAGGGACTTCCATCCTGGGTTCTACAGCACTTTAACTCTTATCTTTCAACCTAGAAGGAACAACTGAAGGACTTTTAGGATCCGTTTTTCAGCATTAGATTTTAGAAGCATCCATCTGATAGCAAGACGCAGGATGACCTGGAGGCACAGTGAGCAGCTGTTACCTAGAACTGTCCTGGTTTTAGTACCGAAGTTTCTCTGTCCTGGAAAACCCCTCAGCCCCAGGGAAACCAGGACAGTGAGTCCCCTGACCTGGAAGAGAGTGGGCCCAAAGCCAGGAGAAACACTGAGAGGGTCTGCTCAGGAAATATGCATCCCATTACCCACTCGACAGCTCCACTCTGATGTCTAAATGGCATCATTAAATCAATGTGCTCAAAACCTCAGAGAGTTTGCACTTGCTGTTCCCCAGGATAACCACACGGCTCACTCCTTCGCCTCCTTCTGGTATTTATTCTGATCTTACCTTCTCAGCAAGGCCTCCCCCAAATCCTCTTTTATTAATTGCAATCCCTAAGCTTGACATTTCCTATCCTTGTTTTGGTTTTGTTCATAGCACTCCACCACCACCCAATGTGCCCAACCTATTGAATAGTTACATTTTTTATGGTCAGTTTTCCCCACTATCAGAATCTTTCATGAAGGCGGAAGTTTTGTTTTATTCATTGTCTAGGATGGTGTCTGGCATGTAGGACAGGATCTTTGAGTAAATTGAGTCTTCCTTAATTCCTCTCTACTCTCCCAGGCCCCGCATCCAGTTCATCTGCAAATTCTGGTGACTGTCTGTTCACGGTAAATCCAGAATGTGAGTTCTTAGCACCTCCATCACGGCCACCCAGGTCCAGGCCACGTCATCGCTCACCTGGATTGTTGCGAGAGCCTCCCTCCCCAGGCTTCCTGTATCCATCCTTGCTTCTGAACAGCCTGTTCGCTGTTCTCACATCAGCAGCCAGGGGACCCTGCTGAAATGTGAGTCTGATCAAGTTGCTCCATCGTCTGCTCAGTTCCCCCTTTCCCCTCGCCCCCCTCATCTCCTCTCCTTCGCGTCCTCCTCTTCCCTCCCTGTGAATGCCTCCTCTCAGGCCCACCTCTGCTTCTGGGAAGGCATCTTCTGATGTGTCCAGGTTCTGTCCCTTCCAGCCACACAGGCTCCCTTTGTGTGCCTCAGGCACACTGGGCCCTTTCCTGCCCCAGGGTCTTCCTGCTGCTGCTGCTAAGTCACTTCAGTTGTGTCCGACTCTGTGCGACCCCATAGACGGCAGCCCACCAGGCTCCCCCATCCCTGGGATTCTCCAGGCAAGAACACTGGAGTGGGTTGCCATTTCCTTCTCTAAAGCATGAAAGTGAAAAATGAAAGTGAAGTCACTCAGTCGTGTCGGACTCTTTGCGACCCCATGGACTGCAGCCCACCAGGCTCCTCCTTCCGTGGGATTTTCCAGGCAAGAGTACTGGAGTGGGGTACCATTGCCTTGTCTGCAGAGTCTTCCTACTTGCCATTTAATGCTCTTCTCCAGGCATTCCCATGGCTGACCCATTTCCTTCAGGTCTCAGCTCAAAAGTCTCCTTACCCTTCTCTCCCACAGTGAAAGGAAATCGCAAACCCACCTCCACACAGCTGAAGACCCTTTGTTTTCTGTCCAGGACTTGGTACCTCGCAGTCAGATGGTGAACTGTCTATTGTTTCTCTCTCCTCCCCCTGTTCAGCACCCCCTCTGCCTGAGAACACGGAGCGGCAAGACTTGTTGGGAAGGGAAAAACCCAGAACCCAGGCCCATGACAAAAAACCTAACAACAACAAAAAATTAAAGTAAGTAAAAGAGCTTTCATTTCATTTTTTAAATGCCTTTATGAACTAATTTTCTTTCCCTCTTGGAAAAGGCAGAAGTGTGTGTTCTTGTCATGTTGAGAGAACTAATTACCCTCCTTCCTGGTAAAGACAATAAAGTAGAAGCAGAATTTCAGAAAAATAGATCCTTTCCCTTTTTCTCTCTTTTCTCTCACTGTATTTACCAACTTTCAGGAAGTAGAGGGTTTTGCTGCTCAAACTTTCTTCCTGTCTCTCAGGAAGCAAATCTCTTGGAAATTCTTTGCCAGAAGCCTGTTTGCTGCTAGAACGTGTGGAGATTATTGCTTCTTTCACAAGGTCTGGTTTGTATATTTAATTCATAGGAGGTTTTTTTTTCCCTGTTCACCCCCTCCCACTTCTCCCTAGCAGTCCCCTTGGATTTTCCATGTGCTTCCTTCTTTGTCTCTTTCAGATGGTCACATGGTCAAACTTTCTGTGTACTCATTTGCCACAGTTACACACGCATCGTCTCATTTAATCTTCATAAGCACCCTGTGAGGTGCTATTATTATTATTCTATTTTACACACGAGGAAGCTGATGCCTCAGAGCTAAGTAGTGTGGTGAGAGCTGTCGGTACCCTCCCATGTCACCAATGCAATGGGCACTGGTTGGCTTCCCACTGCCAAGGTCTGTATATGTTTCTTTGGCCCCAGAAGAGGCCAGAAGTGCTGGGGAATATGCCCATTCCCCATTCCAACACACCCCCTCCATGGCGGTCTTTAACCAATGACTGATGGAGTTGGTGTTTAAACATCACAGCTCCCCTGCTCCTTGGGTGGGGGAGAACTGAGGGGCATTTTCTAGGCTGGCTTCAGAGACTCCCAGCAGGATTGTGCTCCGATGGCCCATAGTTACCTGTCTGGTTAAAGAACCTTCTGCTGGCAACATCTACTTCTCTCTCTCTTCCCCTACTGGAGTTTCCTGGGATCACTTCCTAGATATGTATTTGCACGGGAATCTTTATCTCAGGGTCTGCTTTTAGGGGAACCAAAGATAGATCTTTGCCTGAGATTGGGTTACCAGATGGCAGAGCTGAACTGCAGACTCAAATCTGTGTGATTCCAGAGCTTGTGTGTTTCATCATGATGTTCTAATCCCTTCCTTCTCTTTAAGAACTTTTTAAATTTCTATCCCTTGTAGTGGTGATAACTTTTTTTCCTAATGTGTCAAATTATAGCAAACAACAGTTTCTCTTTAAAAAACTATCTTTATAAATCAATTGCAAAATGTTAACATTTTCTTTAGATTGAAAATTTAGTTTTATAATGACAAATTATAAGCTATAAAAGGACAAGTTCCCCCAAGTCCACAACCTAGCATTAATGGGGACCACATGATATGAGTCATGACAAGAAGAGCCAGAGTGGATTGATGATAAGTTAGGAGTACTTTGTTAAGTTAAAAATGAATTTACTGGAAGGTCTTGGTTAGATTGGGTTTTCCCAGGTGATGCAGCGTTAAAGAATTCGCCTGCTAGTGCAGGAGACACAAGAGATGTAGTTTCAGTCCTTGGGTTGGAAAGATCTCCTGAAGTAGGAAATGACAACCCACCCTAGTATTCTTGCCTGGAGAATCCCATGGACAGAGGAGCTTGGCAGGCTACAGTCCATGGAGTTGCAAAGAGTCACACGACTGAGCTTGCACGCACTTGGTTAGATTATGGACTTGAAGGAAGAGCTGGGCGGTCAAGTTCCAGACAGGAGAGACACCAGGACAGCTTTTGGGAACCAGGGACCTGAAGCCATTGAACAGTCTTTTCTGGGAACCACAGTCAAGTTGATTAAGCTTCAATTCATCTTAGTGAAGACTAATTCCAGGGCCAGATGGTGTGATTGGCTGAGCAGAGACAGTGGGTGGGGCGCACTTTGATTGATACAAGCAATGGGGGAGATGCTCTTTCCCTGCAAAAAAGCTACCTGGCTGCTTTAGAAAAGGAGAAGTGGGATTCTGTGTCATAAAGATGACAAATAGCCTTGTGAAAGAGAAGAGAAAATGTCTGCTGAGGAAAGGTAGGAGAAGGGGGAAATGACGGCACACAGAGGAAATATTAATACATGAGGTGTCTGCAAAGAGAAGCAATTGTGGATATTCCCAGCTGCCGACAGGGTCCTTGCAATGCCTATTCCCTTTTGAGGTAATCTACTATTCTCCTCTTTATTCCTTCCACCCTAGACACATTGGGTTTCTGGTGCTCCTCTATCACATGAGATACATTTCTCCTCAAGACATCTCTACTTGCTGTTCAGTTTCTGGAACAGTCTTCCTCAACTTCAGCGTGGCTATTCCCTTATCTCCTTCAGGTCTGTTCAAATCTCATCTTCAAAGGGCTGCCTTCCCTGATCACCCATTCCCTCCTCTCCTCCCCACCTTCTCTGCCTTATTTATCTGTGTATATTGGATATTATTACCGTCTCACATTATGTTTTTATTTGCATGATTTATGTGTTCCTTCATGAGAATAAAAATTCCATGAGGGCAGAGGTTTGGTAACACCAGTTTCTAGAATGTTCCTGATAGGTGCTTGATAGATATTTGTTGAGTGAACAATGAATGGTTTCTCCTCTCTCCCTCCGGTAAGGCTATCAAGTATAAACACAAGGTTTCAAAATGATTGACAGAGGCAAGCCTGAAGTGAGGTCCTAGGGCAGGTGAGAGGGAGACCAAAGATGTCCCACAGAGGCGTCTGTGGGAAATATGCCCAGAGGATCCTCTGCCCCTCCAACCACTACACATGACGGGGACATGGGAATTCTGGCTTCAGAGGGAATTCCCATTTCTATGGGCCATTACTCTTTCAGTGTTTTAATTGATTACTGTTAAAGTCTAGTTTCATAACCTTGTGATCATTGTATGTATACAGTGATAATCCCAAGAGGAGTGGTTGGCATGATCATCTCTTATTTTATAGATTCCTAGGGGCTCTGGGAAAATGGGAAGACTAGCCAGCAAAGAAGTGAAATTAATTAACTGAGAAATGCATCAAAGTGTAACTGACCTTGTCTACTCAAATAAAAAGTAATCCTTACCAATCTGGAAGATCCACTCTCTGTGCAGTTTCTGTGGGTCCCTTTTATCTTGAAAGTGTTAGTCCCTCAGTCATGTCTGACTCGTTGGGACTCCATGGACTGTAGCCCCCGGGCTCTTCTGTCCATGGAATTCTCCAGGCAAGAATACTGGAGTGGGTAGCCATTCCCTTCTCCAGGGGGTCTTCCTGACCCAAGGATTGAACCTGGGTCTCCTGCATTGCAGGCAGACTCTTTGCCTTCTAAGCCACCAGGCAAGTTGACTTACATTTCTTATTTTCAAATTACCGGACAGCAGTATTAAATTTTTTTGATGTTGTTGCTGGTTTAGGTATAAATCTGCTAAATAATGTTTGAGTTAAATACATCTCCAACTCTGATGCCAAGTTTTCTGAGGATTAATTAACAGTGAATTAGCTGAAGTCTGAGGAATTATGAAAGACAAGTATATATATCCTCAAAAATTGATCTAATGACCACAAAAACATAATAGCCAACACATATGGAACATTTAAAATATACCAGGCACTATGCTATGTAGATATGGTGGAGAGAAATGACCTCATTTAGCTCAAGAGACATTCTAGTTTCAGATCTATAAACATTTATTTGGCCCATGTGCCAGGCAATGGATATACAAAGAGAAATTATAATTTCTGTCTTCAGTTTTCTTTTGTGTTAGATTAATTTCTTTTATGTCAATGAAATACCATGGAAAAATCTCTGTAAGTGTGAAGATGTATGTGCCCCAATTATCTTCATTGGGGCACACAAAGACCTTCCCACTGGATTCACACCTACCCATCTTCCTCGCTACATTGACTGTTTTCTCCTCAAATTATATCCTAACCCTACTCATTTCTCCAAATAAGCCACAAGATATCACATGCTTAGGTCTTTGTACATGTTCTTACCTTTGCTTTAAATTCTCTCATCTGTCAGCTGAACTCCAAATGCCCTTCAAAACCCATTTCACACATCAACTCTTCCATGAGGATGTCTTTGAAAGCCCCTCGCCCACCTCATCTCTAGGATCAAAAGCTGGCCAATGGTTGTGAGTGTCTTTTGTGTTTACCTTCCCAGCGTCCAGTCTCCCTTCTTTTGCTAACAGCACCCCACTGTTCGTCCGTAAGGCTTGGGTGGGACTGATCCCACCTCCACCTGGGGGTGGATGGTTGAGCTTAAGTCCCAGTTCAGAGGCCGAGGAGGGGCTCAGGGGTGGGCCTGTGACTCACCTGGACCGCAGAACACCAGCCTCAGCACTTCTGCCAGAGCTGCCGAGAAACAGGCTCCTTGTTTCAGCTGAGGTTGTTAAATTATCAGACAAAGCTGGGGGCCGTCTTTGGCCCATGTGAAAGGAGCCTGTCAGAGGAAAGCAAGAGAGGGAGGGAGAGAGAGTTCTAAACACGCAGACCCAGCTTTGAAATGTCTGAAAAATTTACCTCTAGATAGCTCAGCCATTTATTGTTGGGTAAATGAATGAGTCAATAAATTCTCCCTGTGCTTTAAACTCATCTAAGCTGGGTTTCAGTTATCTGTAATAGGAAGGATTCTATGAAATGGACCTTTCTCATTGTTATATGATAGATAGATAGATGATAGAGAGATAGCAACAGATAGATGAGTAGACAGATCATGTAAACTGTGAGCATCTTAAGGAAGGAACTTGTCTTGTCCTTCAGTGTATCTTTAATACTAGCATAGTGCTCATTGAATGAACAAAGGAATGAATTTTCTTTAATAATGACATAGAATGCTGCAGAATTTTAAATGGACATAGATAATCCCAAGGATTTTCTGAGTCACGCTTAGCGCATTTATGTCATATTGGTGATGACTTATACAAGAATAACCCTCGAAACCTCCTGGGAGAAAGGATTCAGCTGGCCACACTATCATTCTGATACCATTCTTTTGATAAAGGACAAAAATCCCACTTTATAAAATTACTGTACTGTATGATATGGGCCAGAGTTAAGTAGAGTAATAAAATGTATATGGTACTTGCTATGTACCAGGCTCTGTTTCAGGTGCATTGCAAGTTTTAACTCACTTGATCCTCACAACAAGTTTATAAGATAGATACAATTATCCCTCCATTTACA
Source organism: Cervus elaphus (assembly GCF_910594005.1). Taxonomy (NCBI): domain Eukaryota; kingdom Metazoa; phylum Chordata; class Mammalia; order Artiodactyla; family Cervidae; genus Cervus; species Cervus elaphus. The sequence continues at coordinate 54,487,384 of NC_057836.1, read as the reverse complement.
TCTTGGAAAACAGAGGTGTAAAGAGGTTTACAACCCCAGATCTCACAGATGGCACCTGACCAGCACTCCCTGCAGTGAGGGGTCCAGTAGAGGCTGGTAAGGGGTGAGTAGAGAACGGCACCTAGGAAATGTCTTAGGAGAGGAATAAAAGAGAAGGCTTCATTTTATAGCAAGAACAGTGCAGAGGTCCAGGTTCTGTTTCACTTAAAGATGCAGTGCTAGCTTTTTCCAAAATAAGGAGTGCGAAGTTTGTAATGAGCACCTCCCCTTTCAGGGTCGAGCCTCTATAGTGACTGCTTACTCTGAGCAAAGCTCTGTGTCTAATGTTTGTATGTCGTGGTGGAGAGGATTGATTTCTCCTCAATATCTGTTATTCATTTCGTCCATATTAAAAGAAATTGTGGTTTTTAGCTGTGTGTGTGACTGGCTGGAATAAAATAAATTCCAGTTTCCTTTGCCATTAGGATGGCCACACGGTTAAGTTCTGGCCAACGGGACGTAAGCATGTGTCATGTGTCATGAGCTATGTTTAGGAAGTGTCCCGAGAGGAGGGAGGCAGGCATGCCTCCCTCTTGCTGCCTGTACTGTGTGCATGATATTGTGATTTATAATAAATATGTATTTGGTCTTTGTTTTAGTTTCTGGCACAGAACTCCTAAAACCCTTGTACGTGATGAGAGCACTAGAAAGTCTTCTATTATGTTAATGAGGTGATATTTAGAGGCACCTACGCACAGGAGCCAGGGTTGGAACTTTTAGTCCCACTTCCCTGACCTCAGGGGAGAAGGGTGGGGCTGGAGGTTGGAATCAGTGTCCAGTGATTTAATCAGCCATGCCTATGGAATGAAGCCTCCATAAAAACCCAGAAGGACAGGGTTTGGAGAGCTTCCAGGATGGTGAACAGGTGGAGGTGCTGGGAGAGAGCCTGTGATCACAACCCCTTCCCCATTCCCTGCCCTGCGCATATCTTACATAAGTTACAGCCTTTTACAATCAACTGGTCATCTAGTCAGTCAAATGTTTCTCTGAGTTCTGTGAGCAAATAATTGAGTCTAGGAAAGGGTTGTGGGAACTTCTGATTAACCGCCAGTCAGTCAGAAGCACTGGTGTGGACCTGATCTGGATGTGGCTGCTGGCATCTGAGGTGAAGGGCAGTCCTGTGGGGTGCAGCCCTGAACCGATGACGTCGGATTCTCTCTCCTGGTGGACGGCATCAGTGTTGACTTCAACAGTGGCCACCAGCTAGTGTCCGAGAACCGCTTTGTGTTGTCGGGACCTCTGGCCCGCTGGAATCTGGTGCAGGACCTTTGGACACTTGGGCAGCTCTCCTGCCATGACGTTTGGCGCTGGGTGCTAGGAGGGCAGTCACGCGCGCCGAGCTGCTTCTGCTCAATTCACCAGTTACGGAAGCCACTCCTCCCCGACTCGGGGATCACAGGCTCTAATGGAAGTTCTCCGAACGGAAACAGGAGGAATGGGAGATCGGCATTACATGTAACATAGAATATTTTTTGTTAATCTCAGCTTTACTTTGGGAAACTAAAGTTAAGTGATATAAGTGTAATGCTAGGACGTTGGTTCAAATCACCCTGATTCTCAAACTGCTGAGCTTCTCCACTCTCTAGACTGCACAGCTCACTATCGCTCACAGCAGTGAGCTGGGAAAGACACCAGCCAGCTGGGGGTGAGAGGAAAGACACTGGATTGTAGTGTTTGCCAACCTCCTTGGTGCAAATCTTCCCACCAGGCCCATTTCAAGCTACCAGTAGTTCAGCAACGGACCTGCAAAATTCCTGAAACTCTTATCTGTCCCCCTGAGCCCAGGTGAGCCGGCTCCAGCACGTCTGGCGTATCCTTAGCTGAGCCTCAGAGAAGGCGCTCCAGGCAAAATGCAGGCTGTCTCCACCTGTCCTTCCGTCCATTCAGGCCGTGCGGCTTTGGGGCTAACTGGGATCACAGCCCTCCAGAGCAAGCAGGACACCTGGGGAGCCCCACAACGATGCTGGGCATGAGGTGATTAAAGGGGAAGTGTATGACCTGTGGCCCCTGAGGGACGTCAGGGGAGCTTCATGGGATGTGATGTGGCTGCCCTGTTCTTTCTGGTCCATTTTCAGAGAGATCTGGCCAACAGGAGTCTCAAGGGCTCCTCTAGCTGACAAAATGCCTACAATACCATCGCCGCAGCCGGGGGAGGATAGCTCTGCAGAGAGAGGCAGGACTGGAGCACTTGGGTTCAAGAGAGAGAGAAAGCTCTGTGGTCACAAAACCACAAGCAGCATCTGGCAAGGCAAGCTGGAGGGACTCTGATGCTTCCTCTTGTAGTCAGTGGGCCCAGAGCCTGTAATTTGAGCAAGTGCTGGAGGAAGGCTGAGAGGCTTGAATAGGGTGTCTGTGGCCACAAGGGCAATGCAGGACACACAGCTGAGGGTTTGGACAAACCCGCCCCGAGAAAGTTCTGTTACCACCCCCTTAAGAGGAAGGCTGGAAACTCTTATTGGAACCCACTGTACATCCTTGGTAGCGTGAGGATGGTGAGTTTATGCCACATCTATTAATAGTTCTCCTGACAGAGTGGGTTCAGTGACGCTCAATAAATCATTTTGTTAACTGCGTGAATTCCCGAGCTAAAGAAGGCCTTTGGCTTTGTGGAATAAGGATGTCCGTCCTGGAGGGCCCCGTTTGAGAATGAGTGTCAAGGTCCTGCACATGGGCCAAACCAGGCCAAAGGCCCCCTCCTAGAATTCTCGCTTGCCCAAGACCTAGCCCTGTCATCACGTAAGGGGGACATGTTGACCTAGCTCTGCTCCCTTTCATGTCTCTCTGCTCCCTGAGAAAAATCTGTTCTAAGGTCCTAATGTTTTCAATCCAGCTCGCTTGTTTTGAATTTGTTTTATTACTCCCAAGGTTAAATCACAAAACGCACATTCCTCTGTGTGGATTCTTTTTCTGGTGGTAGCATTGTGTTTCTCCAGGGACAGAATTGTAGACATTTCACATGGAGGTCTTGGCAAGTGAGGGTCTTGCCCGCTCCTTGAGTATCACTGTTGTATGGTCAGGCCACCCAAGATGGCTATACCCTTGTTCTCTGTACATCCCCTGCTCCACCAGCACCTGCCTCACCTAACCCTAATCACCCGATGGACCTTCCTACGTGCTTGCTCTTGGCCCCAGCTGGTCATTGTTCTAACTCAAGGTCAGAGCATATCCACTATGATAGCTTGATGGTGAGGAGTGTGCCCCTGTGCTGATTTCCCTGCTAACCGAAGAACCAACCTCAAGTCAATTCCCTCTATAACTGGTGAGCTCTCCCTGCCCCCAGGAGAGAATGCCACTATATCCTGTCTGCCATCTACCGCACATGATGGGATGTTGCTCCAGGACCTTGCTTCAGACATGTAAGATCCCCGTCCCCCATTAAACCACTGACGTCTCTTTTGATGACTCTGGGCTCTTTCTTTGATCTGAAGCTAGGCAGGTACAGGCCTTGCAGACCTGTGGTGTGCAGCCCAACAAGTATGGACTCAGGTGTTTTGTTTTAAAGTTCGATGCTTCTCTGTCCCTTTGATATAGCTGAATTCACCTTAGAGCACTTTCTTGCTGTCTGCCACAAGATGTTTCCATGTTACCTTTTACTTTTCCTGCCCCAGACCTGAAGCCAGCCATGTTCGCAAGAAGCCCTAGTTTCTTTAAGTGGGAAATGTCACTTGGAAACAAAGAACCGGGTGTGAGGTATGCTCATTACTACTGGAATATCATTGCCTCTGGCCCCTTTTTATAGACAGAGCTAGAAGAAAAATTCAATGATGAATGCTTCTTCAATTCAAATAAAACATAGCCCCAAGCCTTAATTTCCCCATTCCATATATACATTTTTACTTGTTTATCAGTTCAGTTCAGTTCAGTCGCTCAGTTGTGTCCGACTCTTTGCGACCCCATGAACTGCAGCACGCCAGGCCTCCCTGTCCATCACCAACTCCTGGAGTTTACCCAAACCCATGTCCATCGAGTCGGTGATGCCATCCAACCATCTCATCCTCTGTCGTCCCCTTCTTATCCTGCCCCCAATCCTTCCCAGAATCAGGGTCTTTTCCAACAAGTCAACTCTTCATATGAGGTGGCCAAAGTACTGGAGTTTCAGCTTCAGCATCAGTCCGTCCAATGAACACCTAGGACTGATCTCCTTTAGGATGGATTGGTTGGATCTCCTTGCAGTCCAAGGGACTCTCAAGAGTCTTCTCCAATACCATAGTTCAAAAGCATCAATTTTTCGGCACTCAGCTTTCTTCACAGTCCAACTCTCACATCCATACATGACCAATGGAAAAATCATAGCCTTGACCAGACGGACCTTTGTTGGCAAAGTAATGTCTCTGCTTTTTAATATGCTGTCTAGGTTGGTCATAACTTTCCTTCCAAGGAGTAAGCGTCTTATAATTTCATGGCTGCAGTCATCATCTGCAGTGATTTTGGAACCCAAAAAAATAAAGTCTGACACTGTTTCCACTGTCTCCCCATCTATTTGCCATGAAGTGATGGGACCAGATGCCATGATCTTAGTTTTTGGAATGTTAAGCTTTAAGCCAACTTTTTCACTCTCCTCTTTCACTTTCATCAAGAGGCTTTTTAGTTCCTCTTCACTTTCTGCCACAAGGGTGGTGTCATCTGCATATCTGAGGTTATTGATATTTCTCCTGGCAATCTTGATCCCAGCTTGTTTATACTATTATACAATAAACACAATGTAATTTCAGAAATACAACTAACAAGAACACTACCAATTCTGAATCTATTAAATAAAGTTCAAGATATCTTTGTAATTCTCTTGATTTTAAGATATATTCTATTAAGGATGTACAATCTTAGTGTTATGTTTAAAAGTTATTTGAATAATTTTTCTGTGTGACTGTGTTATCCATCTAGGATATATTAATATTCACTTCTTTATTTAATGTTAAGGTTTTATTCCCTGGTGGCTCAGATGGTAAAGCATCTGCCTTTTGGGAGACCCAGGTTCAATCCCTGGGTTGGGAAGATCTCCTGGAAAAGGAAATGGCAACCCACTCGAGTCTTCTTGACTGGAAAATCCCATGGACGGAGGAGCCTGGTGGGCTACAGTCCATGGGGTTGCAAAGAGTCGGACAGGACTGAGTGACTTCACTTTCACTTTCAAGGTTTTATTTTCTTTCTTTTTACTTAATTTTATGTTTGAATATGTAAAATAGTTACATCATTTAAAAGTTAAGACTATTAGAAAAGTTCTAATCAGAGAAGTCGTGCTTGTACCCCTACACCCACCCCCTATAGGCAGTTATATTCATTAGCTTTAGATTTATTGTTCTTGATTTTCTTTTTTGCATAAATAAGGGTATATATTTTCTCTCTCTACAAAAGAGCATAAAATGAGCCTTCTTTTGTACCTTGCTTTTTGTCACTTGACAGTATATTCTTCAGATTACTTCATGTTAGTTTGTAGAGATCTTTCTCATCCTTTTTGATAGCTGCATAGTATTCTACCGTTCAGATATACTGTAATTTGTTTGTAATGCCCTATGGATGGGCATTAGAGAAGGGAATGGCAACCCACTCCAGCATTCTTGCCTGGAGAATCCCACGGACAGAGGAACCTGGCAAGCTTCAGTCCATGGGGTCCAAACGGTCACACACGACTGAGCAACTAACACACCCACACACACATGAATGAGCATATGGTTTATTCCTAACACTTTACTACAAATAATGTAATGAACAACTTTTTTGTGTGTGAAGGTATATTTTCAGAGTAAATTTTCAGCAGTGAGATTGATGGCTTAAAGGGTTAATGCACATGTAATTTTTCTAGAAAATGGCAAAGTTCCCTTCAAACGGGCTGTACCATTTTGCCTTCCCACCAGCAATATATGAAAGTCCTTTTTCTCCCATTGTCTGGCCATTAAGGATATCATTAAGGTCTTAACATTTTTGTCAGATAGTTAAGAAGTGATATCTCAGTATAATTTTAATTTGTATTTCTCTTATATAAGTGAAATTGAGCATTATTAATATATATAAAAGGCCATGTGTGTATCTTTTTCCAGGAATTACCTGCTCATATCTTTTACTATCTAGTAGGTTTTTAATGTATACTCTAAAAACCATCAAATTCTAGTTATAATATCAGAGTTTACAAAAGACTTTCACAAGTCATCCTTTTGATCCTGAAGGATTTTGAAAACCTCAGATGGAATAAGGACAGAACTGTTGAACTAGAACTGTTTCAAGGTAGTCTCATTAATCTGGAAAACACGGAGTACCTGCAACTATATGCATGAACTGTCTTGTCTGATGCTGTTAGAAACCTTGAGCAGACTATTTCATGTAGAAGGTTATTAACACCAGCCGAGAGCAACTTGTCAGATGTTCATAATCATTTAATAAATGCTCTCAGAAGTCCAATGTTGTCAAGTAAAGCCTAACTTGCTTCCTGCTTACAGTTGCACCTACAAGGAGCCCTGAGGTGGAAATAGGGCCTGGCAGAATAGCAACCCCACCTGCGAAAGATCACAGTTCAATGGGTTTGTTCTCTTGGCTACTTTCATGGTTTGCTTTTGAATTTTTGCTTTTATTTCTCTTCTTATTCAGAAAGTGACTTGAACTCTCCCCAGTATCTCTAATGTTTGCTAAGTCCAGACATTTTTCTTAAGAGATTCCCTGCCAGGAATCTTTCATTTAGCAAACCATACCGCTAAAGGCAAGAGGGGTTGATTTATTGAAATTACTGCTTGGCAAAGGCCGAAGAGTCAACTCTGCCACACTCTGACCCAGAGAAAGATTTTTGGAAAATAAGGATCATTTTCTTCAGTTGCAATAAAACCACTCTGCAAGGAATCAAATTTGCCTTCTGTCAGTGTGATCTTCATAACTCAAGAGAAAGAGGCATGTGCTCTGTCCACAGATGGAGTTGGCCAAGCAAACTGGGGAAGGGTGGGAAGTGGAAAGAGCCTCACCAGCTTGCCTATTGAACTGAAAATCCCCTCAAGGAAGTAAAGTGAGAGAGGGAACACTCATCTCTAGTCCATAAGCTGCTCACACTCATGGGCAGGAAGAAAGAAAGAATATCTTGTCTCCGTTAGAACAGTCCTCTGAGATCCTGCCTGAAATGCACACATGGCTGAATTGGAGGAGAATGAATGACTCAGAATTTCTTGAAGGATGCAAGACACTTACCCTCCAGGGCATTCTCTTGACTAAAGCTGAAGTCAGAAAAGACAAACCATAGTTACCACGTGAAGGTAAGCACTGACCACAGGGGGTGAAGCGCTTGATGCCTCAGAATTGCTACAGAACATTTGAAGGTGACAAGGGTAGCTGCCAGGGCTTATAACAAACAGGAGAGAGAAGACATGGAGTGCTATAGGAGATTAAGAGTTGGATGCAGGAGAATTCATATATTTTTAAATCAACTTGATTAAGGTATAATTTATAAACAAGAAAATATACACATTTTAAATGTACACTTTGAAGAGTTTTGACAGCCTGCCACCACGACTACCAAGATATAAGACATTTCTATCATCTGCAAAGGGTCCCTTTTTGCCCCTTCCCATTTTGGGGCCCAGGTAATCACTAAGATGCATTCTGTTGCTTGAGACGAAACTGAACTTTCCTGTGAGATTCATGTAAGTGGACTCATGCAGAATTTGCTCATTTGCTCATGCTTCCTTCACTCAGCGTAATAGTTTGGGATTCATTCATGCTGCTGCTTATACCAGCAGTTCTTCTTTTATCCTTTGGGTGTCCCACTCTCTCCTTCCCATGCTGTGTCCATAAATCTATTCTCTATGTTTGTCTCTCCATGTCTGCCCAGGGAGTAGGTTCATCAGTGGCATCTTTCTAGATTCCATATGCATGTGTTAATATGCAAAATTTATCTTTCTCTTTCTGACTTAACATCACTCTGTATAATAGACTCTGGGTTTATCCACCTCATTAGGACTGACCTTCTGTTTTATAGCTTAGTAAATATTCCAATGGATATATGTACCACAATTCGTGTATCCATTCATCTGTCAGTGGACATCTAGATTGTTTCACATCCTGGCCATTGTAAAAAGTGCTAGAATGAACATTGGAGTACGTGTGTCTCCTTCAGTTATGGTTTTCTCAGGGTATATGCCCAGTAGTGGTACTGTGGGGTCATATGGTAGTTCTATTCCTAACAATGAGTGATGTTGAGTATCTTTTCATGTGTTTGCTTGGCCATCTGTATGCTAAATTACTTTCTATTTTCTTTCTTTCCCCATAAATCTGCAACTGGTGAAATTGTAGAGAAGGAATTTGGAGGTAGGTAACTTCTACTTTTGGCTATAAATATTTGTCAATAAATGTCTGTCAATAAACTAAAATTCACACAGTATTCCAAGACACCTCTTGAACAATTTGTTTCAACTTCCTTCATCACTGTGTAAACAGTGACCTAATAACACTCTGTAAATGGCTATTGCCAAGTGCTAAAATAATACATCTGTGGGTCAGCTGGACAGGCCATGGCCTTGATGAACAGTCGCTTTGTTCCCTTTATTGTAGTAGCAGCTAGGAATATGGAGTGAAGAGACTCACTAGTTCCTGGTCACAGAAGCTGGGAGATAACAGTGACTCTTCCCTTGGAGGAGCTGTTTTTCTGTTGGTGTTGCCAGGAAGTAAGCCCTTTCTTTCCAAAATGATGAGGATTCCTGAGGTAGATAATGGATCAATGTATAGATGGTTAATAACTGAATGAAAGGATAACCAGCCAGCCAGAGAGGCTTTTATCTATCCATCCATAAGATAACTAGATGAAGGAGATGTAGAAAGAGTATGCATTGAATGGGAAGGAGTAAAAGTCAAGAGATAATCATTGATGTAGCAGATAAGAAAAGGAGAAATAGAAGCACATAGAAGAAGCTACTTACAGCAGGGGACCACACGCCCCTGCCAATATATATGACCACAGGGACAATGAAAGGGTGAAGTTATTGAGAGCCAGTTTAGCATCTGGCCTTGCTGTACAGTCTCTGATGACAGGGTGACGGGCAAGGTCCCAAGGCAAGAGAGACAAGTACCATTGCTGGTCCTCTCCCCTCTGGACTCCACTCTCCTCATTGTATCCAGCGGTCTCCTGGGCAAATGGAATGGAATCTTCACTATACCCAGTACACATTTCTTATTTATTGAGGTATAATTCGTATAATATAAAACAGGCCCTTTAGTTTTAATTATGTTTCTTTTTTTTTTAAATTTTTTAAATTTTTTTTATTAGTTGGAGGCTAATTACTTCACAACATTTCAGTGGGTTTTTTTAAATGCACACAACGCAGAGATTTTTCGTATAGACAGAGACCTGTGTAAACATCACCACTACCTAATTCCAGCACATTTTTAGCACCCCAAAAAGAAACCCCATATCTGTTACCAGTCACTCCCCATTCCTTCCTTCCCCAAGCCCTCAGTGACCGCTATCAACTCTTTTGTTTTAAAGATTTTATAATTGAATAGTTTTAGGATTATATCAAAATTGAGAGAAATGTACAGAGATTTTCCACATGCTTCCTGACCCCATATGTGCGTAGCCTCAGCTACAATCAGTATTCCTTACCAGAATGATCCTTTTGTTGTTATGGTTGTTGTTAAACAAAGGAAGAACCTATACTGATATATGATAATCATCCAGAGTCCATAGCTTACTTTTTGGTTTACTCTTGGTATTGTATAGTCTGTGGATTTGGACAAGCGTATAATAAACATATGGGCTTCCCAGGTGGCGCTAGTGGTAAAGAACCTGCCTGCCAGTGCAGCAGATGTAAGAGATGTGGGTTCGATCCCTGGGTCAGGAAGATCCCCTGGAGGAAGGCATGGCAACCCACTCCAGTACTCTTGCCTGGAGAATCCCGTGGGCAGAGGAGCCTGGTGGGCTACAGTCCATAGGGTCGCAAAGTGTCAGACGGGACTGAAGCAACTTAGCACGCACATACATAATGACGTATATCTACCATTATGACATCACACAGAGTATTTTCACTGCCCTAAAAACCCTCTGTGTTCTGCCTGTTTATCTTCTCCTCCTATAATCTCTGTCACCCCCTCCCCCAACTACTCTCTGTATCTACAGATTTGCCTGTTCTGGGGTTTTCATATAAATTGAGTCAAACATGTGGCCTTTTGTATCTGGCTTCTTTCACCTAGAATAAATAATATGTATTTTTTCTTTCTTTTTTAATTAATGAATTTTATATATTAAAGCAATTTTAGTGTACAGAAATACTGAGCAAAAGTTTCACATGTCTTCTTTCCCCACCCCTTACATAGAGCTCCCTATTGCTCCTTTTTCACCATCTCAATAATTTTTTAAATGTACGATTCAATAGTCAGTTATATTCCCATTATTATGCCAGTACACTGGTTTTCTTTAAAAAGAGAGGTTGAAGAGTAGTCTTCAAGTCTACCTGACGCCCTCTCTGGAACCGAAAGCTCAAGACCTTGATTAAGACTCTTCTCACGATCTTGCAGCCCCACCGAGGCTCTCTTCCCTTTGCCAGGCTCCACGAAAGGCCTGAGATGAGCTCTTGGGAGCAGTAGTGATTCTCCAAGAATGAGCATGCGCCTCCCTGACCTTGTAGCATTGATTTGTTCTCCTCCACTTTAGTAAATATTTTAAGACATTGAATTGGATTTTAAACATCAGAGACTTATTTTTATCCTGAATAAAACTTAACTGAATTAATATTGAAAGCACTAAATGATTCAACTCTAAAAACTTGTTGAGGAAGTCTTCCTAAAACTATTTTAATTGTCTCCTCTGGGCACAATGGCCACTTGCTTTAAGAGATTTGCAATGCTGATAATAATCTTGAATAGTGGAGATTTTTTGCAAACATCAAGGGTAATTTAGGTATTATGAAAGTGATGATACTACTTTTCTATGAGTATCTTTGCAAGGATAAATTAGAGAGACAGGATAAGGACATAATAAGATGCTCTATGCATTTTTAGTTTATCTATATCTAGTAGAAAAAATATTGGATCGGAAATAATTGCTACCATTTGTTGGGTGGTTAGTATGTCTCTGGTACTGTGCTAAGCATTTTTATATGTGTTTTCATTTTTAAAACCCACAACAGTATTATGAGTTAGCTACTACTATTTTCATATTTTAATTAAGACATACAACACTTTAAGTTTAAGGTGTACAAAATATTGGTACATTTATATTGCACTGTGATTGCCATTGTAGCATTAGCTTAACACCTCTATCACATCACATAATTATCATTTCTTCTTGTGGTGAGAGCAATTGAAGTTCTAGTCTCTTAGTAAGTTAAATGTTTATAATACAGTTTGGGTGTCTGTAATCACTGTACTGTATTTTAGCTCTGCAGGATATATTTATTTACTAGTTGCAAGTATGTACCTTTAAACAATATCTCTTTGGGAAGGCAATGAAGCTAAGAAACATTAAATCACTCACTCAGGTCCCCCATTTTGCAGGTGAATTTAACTCTAGAGTCAAAAGTGTTCAAGTACTCTGCCGACCTGGAAGTTGGATCAAGTAATTTCTCATCCTGATTGACTTCATGTAATTGGGCTTCATTTTCCTCAACTGTATAATGAGGATATTGGACCATATGCATGATTCCTAACCTGTGGCTGCCTTCAAAACAAGCTGCTATAGAGAATGTGAGTGACTGACAGCCTCCATCTACTGCCCCTGTGAATCTGAGACCACATTTATACTAGGCTGCACCCAGCCAGTGACTGGGCATGGGAGGGGTCCTGGTGCTGGCCCAGTGAGGGGCTTCCTCTAATGGGCAGGTTTGGCTCAGGGCCTCCCCTCAGCTGATCAGGCCTACACTTCAGTCTGAGACTCTTTCTGTCCAATCCTTCTTTCTCGATCTCCTTCCCAGGACTTGCACTGTGATGTGAAGGCACTCCCTGCCTACTCCTGCCCATATTCCACTTAACCTTCAAGGAAAATACTCTCAATACATCTTTTGCACATGTAATCCTCTCTTTGTCATCTGCTACTCAGAGGACCAGAACTGACAACTTCTAACTTGAGTGGGAGGGTCAGGAAAATATTTCAAAGGGTCTGGAAATTCCAAGTTCAATAAGAGATGTCTTTAGACTATAAATCCTAGGTTTCACATTTATATGAACTACTACTTGCCAAATGAATGTAGATGGTGAATATAGTGTGGAATCATTTAAGAGTGTTATTGAATTTACAGATACTTCTGTTCATGTGTATGTTTTCAACCAGTAAAATTTGAAAACATGATTGATAGAAAGGGTCTTTATGCCTAAAATATTGTGAGCCCTTGGGCTGGGTGACCCCACAGAGTCTGTCAGGTCTGACATCCTCTGATCCATGGGGCAGGACCGCATGGTGGTTAAGGAGCAGTGCTGAGAGCGTGGCCTTTGTCATCAGATGACCCTGATTTGAGTCCTTACTTTCCTTCTCACTAGTTACATAATCTCAGGCAAGATGCACAATCTCTCCAAGGCCTTGTTTGCTTATCTTAAATGGAGATACTAATAGTGACGTCCGGATGGTATGGTTGTGAGGGTTACATAAGAAACATGACTAGTAAAGTACTTTGCTTCTTAAAAGCGCATTGCAATTATTATCATTACTTGCCCTTAGTTTCATTTTGTGTATTCATCTTCAATTCTGCCCAATATAACCTAGAAGATATTTTATAGTGTATTTCATAGTTTTTAACTCTTACTTTGTGAGAATGGGAGACAGTAATTTCTTATATTCCTAAATCGGCTTCCCTGGTGGCTCTGTGGTGAAGAATACGCCTGCAATGCAGGAGACTGGCGGGAGACACGGGTTCAGTCCCTGGGTCGGAAAGATCCCCTGGAGTAGGCAATGGCAACCCACTCCAGTATTCTTGCCTGGGAAATGTCATGGACAGAGGAGCCTGGCGGGCGACAGTCCACGGGGTTGCAAAGGAATCAGACATGACTGAGCAACTAAACAACAACAAGAAAAATCTTCCTAAATTATTTGGTACACCCTTTCAAAGAAATCACATCTCATGTTTAATACACCTCTATTCCTTTGAGCTGAGAGCTTTGTAACCAACCGAGCTTTCATTTAATCGTCTGGAATAATCGTGCCCTTTGTTTCCCTCCTGTGAATCTTCCTTTCACAGCCAGTTTGTCCTTAATGCTCAGACTAGAGCGATCTCGGTAACATGCAGAACTGAGACCATCCACTACCATTGACACAACCCCATTTCAAATAGACGACGGTCTCAGGCAGACATAGGGGTGCGAGATTTGGAAATAGGGCAGTTTTTTGAATAATATAAATAATTGCTTATTTGAGCGCTGATTTTGTAGTTGACAGCAAAAAGTCTTCCGGGGTGACTCATTAGTGGGACAGGTGCAAGAACAGCTGCTCTGATTAATGTATCAGGGATCCTCATTCTTGATTTCTGTTAAGGATGAGAGCAAAGCTTTGCTATCTACCTGTTTGCACAAAAGAGATTGGATTGAGGAGGGGTAACCGAGAGGAATGTTTTTAGCTGAAGATAATGAAATACATGACTTCAGTGTTATGCAAACTGTTTTTCTTACACAGAATGAAGTCAGGAAACAGATGGTTGGTGGTGGTGGTTTCTCAGCTCAGCCACACCTAGGATGATCTCCCTGAGATCCTTTTGGCCTTTCCCTCGTTGTCCCAAAATGGCTACAGGAATTCCAGCCATCACGCTCACAGTCAGGGCAAGTGGAAGGAGTAAGTAAGAAGCTCCCATGGATCCCCAGCCCGCCATCGGCGTGAGCAAACCCTGCAAGTATGTCTCATCGGCTAGAACAGTGCCTGCCGTCCTCAGTTAGCTGCAAAGGAAGCTAGGAAGTGAGAATTTAGCTGGGCCCCTTGCCATCCTGGATACAATCAGGATTCTATTACATGGTCAGGGAAAGCAGAGGAAGTACATTGGGAAGGATACCAACACAATCTGATCTCAGAGGCAAGCCTAGGAATATTACTGATGTTCATGTCTTGGGTTCACTTACTTTTTTCTCTGTAGAAAGAATGAGAGGAGTATTAAACATTGAAGTACATCTACTGGAGATCAAAATACATCACAACATACTTCAAAGAGGTGTCCACAATGTTCTCTCCCTGTAAGCTTACACTATACTGAGAAGTATACTCAGTAAAACTTGGAAGTCATCTTCTTAGTCATGAAGAAATTTTTTTTTTCTGTAACAAGGTCATGGTAATATGATTTACTTGAAATTACAGAATGTAGCAGAGATTCTTATGAAATTGCCTTTATTTCTCTGAAACAACATGCTATATTTAGGGTAAAGTATGTCCTGGAACCTGTTTGAGAGTTCAGTTGTAATTTGCTCAAATTAGTCCCCAAATTATGTCCCCAAATTCACAATTTAGTTTTAAGTTTTAAGAAAGATACAAATGACATCAGGAGCTTAAGCAGACTATAAATAGACATTAGAATCCTGAGGTGTGCAATATAAAATAGGCCATGCCTCAGGAGTTTCTCATGAAGATGCCTGCAACATGAACTTTTGGACCCTGCGTGATTCTACAAAAATTATCCATCTTCAGAACTAGGTAAAATTGTGAAAGTGGACAAGTATCTGCCTGAGTCTTTTCTCATTTGTATGGTATGTAACTGTCTTTGTCAGAAATGACAATCTAGGTATGTAGTTTTCACTTCATTTTTATTTTAAATCTACTTTAAAATTAATTATATGTTTGTCATGGGTAAATAAATATAGCTATTTGACTTGTAGCATGTTTCTGTTACTTATATAATTCTCCTCTTCCCTGATATCTTGCTGTAATATCTTTAAATCATGTAGCCCTCATATTTTCCCTTTAAAAAATTTAGTGATATTTTCAAATTATGTTTTTATGGAGAACTTAAAAACCATAGAAAAATAGAAAAGAAAACCTCACATTATTCATGACACATTTATACGCATTTGTTTGTTTCACCCTTGATGACCTCTTGTGTGATGTCCAAGATGGGATATACACACACATATATCTCATAATGTATACATATGTATACACACACACACACACAGATATGCATAGGTGGTGTGTGCCTAGAAAAAACTAGAACTTCCCTAAATCTGGATGAATAAAATCATATTCTGACTTCAACTGATGCATATGGTGAGAGCAGTCAATTTTCAGACCAGTTTGATCATGGGAATGAGGTTAAAGAAGGCATACAAGGATAGGCAGCTAGAAGAATTTGGTCATTTATCACATCATGAGTACTGTGCTGGGCTGTGCTTAGTCGTTGAGTGTGTTTGACTCTTTGAGACTCCACGGACTATAGTCTGTCAGGCTCCTCTCTCCATGGGGATTCTCCAGGCAAGAATACTGGAATGGGTTGCCATGCCCTTCTCCAGGGGATCTTCCCAACCCAGGGATTGAACCCAGGTCTCCCACATTGCAGGCAGATTCTTTGCCACCTGAACCATCAGGGAAGCCTAAGAGTAAGCTTGGTACCTCATTAATTTGCAAGTATATGCAAATACATGTTACAACCAGAGAAGTTAAGTGACGTAACACAGAGAAAACCAGAACTAGAATTTTGGCTTTCTAGTTTACTGGTTTCACTTCTTAATAAACTTAATAAAGAATATATACAAAAAAGCTTAGAGCTGATATCATACTAGTGGTGAGAAGCTCAAAGCTTTTCCATTAAAATCAGGTTCAAGGCAAGGATGTTCCCTCTCACCATTCCTTTCCAACATTGTACTGAAAGTTTTAGCTAATGCAATAAGAAAAGGAAACAAAATGTATAGAGATTGTGAAGAAAGAAATAAAAGTTTTAGCTAATGCAATAAGGAAAGGAAACAAAATGTATAGAGATTGTGAAGGAAGAAATAAAACTCTCTTTGTTCACAGATGACATGATCATCTATGTAGAAAATTCAAAAGAATCAACAACAACAACAACAAAAAGTCCCTCCTGGAATTAATAACTAATTATAACAAGGTTGCAAGATATAAGGTTAATATACAAAAATCAGTTTCTTTCCTGTATACCATCAGTAAACAAGCAGAATTTTACATTAGGAACATAATAACATTTATATTAGCATCTTTAAAAGTAAAATACTTAGGCATAAATCTAAGAAAATATGTATAAGAACCACATGAGGAAAACTATAAGACTCTGATGAAAAAAACCAAAGAAGATTTCATGTTCATGGATAGCAAGACTCAATACTCTCAACATGTCAGTTTTTCCCAATTTGATCTATAGACTCAATGCAATCCCAATCCCAGTAAGTTATTTTGTGGAAATTGACAAACTAATTCTAATTCATTTGGAGAGACAAAAATGTCTCATGAGAAAGAGAAAGTACTATCTTAACATTAAAGACTAAATTTGCTGTGATCTGGTATTCACTCTTCAGCTTTGGGTTGTTTGACCAGAGAAACCTCAGGTAAACTTAGTAAATGGAGGATTGGGAAGTTTTTATTTAACATGATCTTTTCCCTCCAGGACTCTGCTGCCACTGGTTTTTAAATGTTCCTTGGGTTTTGTTTTCTT
The DNA here is from genome assembly GCF_910594005.1 of Cervus elaphus. Taxonomy (NCBI): domain Eukaryota; kingdom Metazoa; phylum Chordata; class Mammalia; order Artiodactyla; family Cervidae; genus Cervus; species Cervus elaphus. Next base: position 54,470,813 of record NC_057836.1, on the reverse strand, counting down.
TTTATTTCTCAGTCTGCTTTTCTGCAGTGGAGGCAAATATTTTCCTCCCTAATGATTGTATTCATCTCACATGAAATTTATTCTCAGTAGGCAGCTAACAAAATCCATTCAGTAGTTCTTTGTTATTATTAGTTTATTTATTTTGGATGATTTTGTTGATGTTATTTTAAGAATCCCTTGGCACTTGCCACCCCATATGTGTTCTGTTACACAGATATTTAAAATATCTATTATTAAGAAGTGCTCAGAAGTAGGGGATATACATGTCTCTCATAAATATCAGTTGTTATATATATTCTGATTATTCTACTATGTTCGTTTTCACCTCTCTCAGTAGGGAATTAGAAACTAAAATATGCATGGGAGGAAGAGGTCTGTTTTGCTGTGTGGAGTGATTAGAAAGTCCAGTGGTTTGGATGTCTACGGCGGGAACGTGTGAAGCAGAGCTGATGTTCAACCAGGGCACACGGGTACCAGTTTTAAAGTACTGAAATATTAATACCTCCACTCCGGCTATAATAAACAGATTGCACCCCATGATCCCCATTGCCTGGTACCTTGTCTCCCCTGGACTTTCCCACAACCCGGTGGCGAAAGGGTTAAGCCTGTCACATGTGGGGTTCCTGTTTAGCAGGACATGTGCAGTATCTGCTGTCCAATCTTATGAACATCATTAACCCTTGTGAAAGGGATTATTACTTGGTTGATATTCCTAAAAGAATCCTGGAAAATTGCATGTAATGAATAATAGGGGTTAACATCTGTTGAGAACTGTTCTACAGGCTTTATTCACATTAACTTGTTCAAGACCCTCAACAACCCTATGTTGTGGCTCCTATTATTGCCCCATTTGGCAGATGAGTAACTGAGGCCTGGGTCACACAATGAATATGTGGTAGAGTTTGTTGTTTGAATTCAGACTCACCCCAGAACCAGTGTTCTTAAGTTTCCTCTTGGGTCTGACGTTCCGTGATTCTCCAAGTAATACACAAATATTAGGCTTTTACCATGTAGAGCACTGTGTAATAATACACTGTGGGCAAAATAAAGAAAAATAAGACATAATCAAGTCTTTTGCATAGTTTATCATCTAGTGAATTTGGTCAAGATCCTCTTCTCCTGTTCTGGACAGCACAAGTCCCACACAAATTCTATGTCAGAGAAACTATTTAATGAACAAACTCCAGAGGAAATATTTGTTACATAAGACTCTTGTTTAACAGTGTTTATTGCAGATTTAGAAAGGTGATATTTTCATGCACTGCTTTCTAGGAGAAGGGAAATATTTTTTATAATATAGAAATTTTTGCTTTTCACATTGAGATGGAAGTTATGGTCATTTTTTCATCAGTGTGAATTCAGAATCACTCTAATCCATACGGATCTGAAGATAAAACAGTTCACCTGTACAGCCATTGCAACACTCAGAATTTCAGGCTGAGGTACATGTCTCTGTTTTCATAAATGAGTCATATGGCATTTATATAACAAAATAAAACACACTTAAGGTAAATATTATTGAATCCTTTAATAAATTTTCCATTGTGTCAATGCATAGGATTTAATGACAAATAATGTCCTGCCAAAGCCAATTCTATTTTATGCTAAATTTAGTTAAATTGCCTGCAGAGTAGTTAGTGAAATATGTAATAAAAGGCATTTGTACAGAAAAGAATGCATGAAGCGTTCTCCAAATACATATTACAGGTGAAAGCTTTTCTGTTATGAATTGAAGAGAGTTCATGACACTTGAGAAATGGAGACCAGGATCTCAGAATTAAAATAATCTACTCTCTTCCTTAAGGTAAGAATTCGCTGTGCATGTTTAATTTTACAGTTTGTTTCTACCGGTTGGCCCTGACATGCTTAGGAAAACCTCATGTAGCCTCTTCTTATTATACCTTACTGCTTTTCAGTACAACTAACCTATTTTTCCTTAAGGAAGAAAAAAGTATAAATAAAACAATATTTTAAATAGAAGACTTAGAAGGCAAAACAATCAGATAGTTTATATACATTCAACAACATTTGGAAGTGGTATATTATGAGCTCTGGAATCTGGTTTCAAAGCTTGGATCCATACCATACTAACAGTTAATTAGCCACTTGGTGGCTCAGTTTTCCTGTCAAATGATGATCACAATAGTATCTATTTCACTAGTCTTAATATTAAGACTGTATATATCATAGCACTTTATATAGAAATGCTTTTATATATATATATACATATAAAGAATGAACAATTCATGGTACACAAGAAACTTTATTCACTGTAACAAATCTGTCAAGTTTTGTAAGAATGTGTTATAAACATTCATTTAAAGCTCTAAAACATGAACTTGATGTATCTACTTCTTTGCCATTTTAAGTTATTGGGTTTTAAAACTAGTTTGAGGCCTTTGCAACCTTTCCATTTAAACCTCCAAAATTTAACTGTCAGGGGCAGCTTTGTATAATTTGAATGTATTTAATTTTGGAATTTTGAAAAACAAAAGTTGTCATTTCATTTTAGCCACTTTTTTTTTTCAGGTGTAGCAAATTACAGCAGAGATCCAAGGGAGCCTTTATCGTAATGGAAATGGAATTGTTATGTAGCTATAATGCTCCATCTTTGAAATCAGTTATTTTAAAACATTCAACTTGTTAAATCTTTAATAATGGATCACATTCTAAGTCAAGTTGATGGCAGTCACATGAAAGCTGAATTACTTTTCAGATGCAATAGTCTTAAAGAACGAGTATTTACAGAGTAGTTACTAAACTACAAACTTAAAATAAGTTATTAAAAATGTTAATCACCCAGAAATGTTAATCACCCAGAAATGTTAATCACTGAGAGGTGGCCTCTTCCAGGGTCAAATGCAATACAATCACGTTCAGAGCAGTTAATAACATGTCAAATTGTTCAAGTTCAGAGCGTGCTGAGAAGTGAAGGAGAAGCAGTTTTCCTCAATCTATCATCTGAAAAAAGCGTTTTCCTGGAAAGGTTTAGAACACAGCTTTCATCAAGGTTGTGACAGTTCATATTTTACTCCTGAAGACATGTTGAATGAATAAAACATAAGGAAATCTGAACGACAGGCTTGTCTTTAAGAAATTTTACCCGCAATAACACAAATCCTGGACCTCATCTCTCACACGTCATTTCCTTGGTGAGGTCATCTGTGAACACTGCCAAGACAGGCCCCTCATGCTCCTTGGAAGGTGTCTACCACCCAGTGCTTCATCAGGGTCCTACTTCTTTGCTGGTCTTCCTTCTTCTCAAGAATGTGGGCAGGGTGACCACCCCCTCCTTCAGACCAGGAGACAGGGAGGATGTTTAAAGACCACAGCCTCACCTGCCAGCACATGGCCTGGGCTTAGGCGAAGGCTCTTAGCAAACCTGATGATGAAGGAAAGAGGTATATTTGTCCATTGATTCCCCAACCAAGAGGCCCAGGGTTCTCAACTTTAATTCGATGGAGAAGACCAAATATTTCAAGGCTTTGGAGTGGTATTATGTGGACAGAGGTTCAAGTGGCCTTAAGAGAGGTGACTTAATTACATGCTATTTTTTAGTTCCTGCTAATTAGAAAAGAGCTGCCAAGAAGAATTAAGTGCAATTTGTAACACATTTTGACTGTCCTTCCTCATGACCGCCCCTGGGACAAAATGTGGAGATAAAGAGACGAGAAATACCTGCGCCTGGATGGCAGAAGACAACTCGCCAATGGCCTTGGGTCCCAGCAGAGGTGCAGAGCGGAATCAAGGGGGCAGCTCCAGGCTCAGACCCCAGGGCAGGCACCAGGCGTGGGACAGGCTGACAAGAGCGCCCAGCCGGGAGTGCGGAGGAGCTGGGGCCGCTGAGGGTGGGCTGAGGGTGGGCTAGGGGTGGGCGCAGGGAGGCTGCCAGGACAAGCAGGGCTCCGGGGGGGTGCACTGGGGAAGGCAGGCCTGTCCCCGAGCCCGCCCCAACCAGATGAGCTCTCACAACCTGGAGCAGAGGGCAGGCTCCCAAATCGCCTTAGGCTTGGGGTCAGCAGGTTGCGCGCGTGGGGTCGGGGAAGTGTGAGATTAAAGGGACCTGGCCCGGGGAGAGGCTGGTGGAGAAGGCCGGTCGGGGAGAGGGTGCAGCGTCCAAGACGGAGCCCCACAGAGCCTCCGGAGTGCTGGGACCCCCGCTTAAAGTGGGCAGGGCGCTAACAGTGGTTACCCGCCGCTCTACAGACGGGGCAATCCAAGGGCCACAGAGAGCGTCTTGACTAAGGGTCACCTGCCGGTAGCTGGCTGACGCAGCGGGAATGAAACGCCAATTCCAATCTCTCACTGCCCACCGCTCCCTTACCCAGCGCTTTCTGGCCGCACCGGCTGCAAAGTGCCATTACATCCTACAGCCTTGCCCGCCGCCACCTGCCGCCGCCTCCCCGCGCCCCAGAAGCACGGGAGCGCGAGAAGAGAAGAGAGAAAAGAGATGCGAAGGTGGCAGGTGCAAAACCCTGACACCTGGATCAGGCCGGCGGGCGCCCCGGGCAGCGGCGGTGGCCAGAGCAGGAGCCAGCCGAAAGCTTCCTAAAGAAACGCCCCTTTTGCTTTCTCCAGATTGCTCTGCCCCCTCTTTTTTCCTCCACGGGAGTTGGCAAAACCCCAAACGCTGTTAAATAAACCTTGACAGCATCGCCCCGCAGTTCGTTGGGAGCTAGCGTTTTTTCCAGGCCGAGATACCCTGGTGATCAGGACTGTCAGTCCCGCGCTAGGAAGCCGGAGAGCACCCGCTGTGTCGTCGTGACTGCACCCGGTACTCGGAAAGGCTGGGGTGCGCCTGACCCGAGGGGGCCTTAGGCGGCCTCACCGTTTCTCTCGTCCCCATCCGCAAGGTGCTGCTGGCCTCTCGGATCTCTTTCTCCCTGTTCCCCATTCTTCCAAACCCTGATTCTAAATGAAGAGCTCACAACAGATGGCTGGGCTTCCACAGAGGACGAGCAAGGGGCTCGGACATTCAATCATTCAACAAAGAATGTTGGAGTTCGTGCCCCGATCGAGGGGCAGGGCAGTCATAGTGGAACAGGACACTGGTCACAGCTTCGTGGGGAGACAGGCGCACGAATCAAGGTGATAGGATGGTGTTGCCAGGACAGATATGATCCGCTGGGGTCAGAACTCGGTACTTAGCCGTCAAGAACTTCATTAATAAAAGCCTTCAAGACAGAGCTGTGACTCTCCCCAGGGTTTTGGCCTCAAGGGAAACCCTTTCTGAGAGTGTCGCCTGGGCTGGGACTCGCACCCGAGAGCCATGCCCACCCCTGTGCCCCAGGCTCGCCCTCCAGTGGAACTTCCCTAGAAAGGGAGCTGGAGGTTCCAGGTCCCCGAAGCCGTGGCGCGCTCGGAACTTCCCGATCCCGCCTTTGCCCGCGTCACCCCTGCCGCCCCCACCCCGAGGGGCACCCCTCTTTGGCATGGACCCAGCCAGGTCCTGCCCGCCGCCCGCCGGGTGTGGCCGCGGTCGCCCGGCGCCTCCGCCCGGCACCTCCCACCGCCGGCTTCGCCCCTCCTCTCTCGGGGTTGCGCGCCCTCCGTTAGGTTCAATCCCCGCGGGAACCCGGAGCACCGCGGCCCGTGTGCGTCCTCGCTCCCCACGCCCTAGCAGCCGAGACCCGGCCCCGGGCACCTGCGCGCCGCCGGCTCCTCTCCGAGCGGCCGCGGCCGGCGGACTGGGCATGCTCAGCTGCGGGGCGGCAGGGTGCCGCGGGAGCCGAGCGCATGCCTTCGCGGGGCCGAGCGCCCGCCGTCCAGGGGCGCGGCACGCAGGCGGCCGCTGTCGCCGACGCCCGGGCCAGCCTGCGCAGGACGCGGGCCAGGATGGCCTCTCTCACGGCATACGGTAACGGCGGCCGATCGCGGGCTCTTGGGGCGCCTTGGGCGGCCGGGACCCGGGAGCCGTCCGATCACCCGGGAAACTTCGGGGTTCTGCTCCCGAGAGGGTCTGGGAGGGAGGGAGCGGGCTGCAGCGCGCGCTGACCTGGGGCTGGGGGCGGGGGGTAGTAGTTGGAGGCTGCCTGGAACCTGGGAAGGGGGCGTTTGTAGAGTCGGGGAAGTAAAAACGCCTGAATTTTAGGTGTTTGCGGGCTTTGGGACTCCAGAAAAATTCCTTCCTCTTCTTACCACCGACAGGAAGGGATACGGGTCTTTTTCTAACGGTGTGAAGCTAGGAGTTCGATCTGCCTTCAGTCCTTGCTCATCTTGTCCCTGACTGACCTTGAACAAGTTATTTAAACTTTTCTGTGCTTGCATTTCTCCATCTGTAAATTAGAAATGAGAACATCTCTCTTGACAGATGCTATGGGGTTAAATTACATGCACCAAAATATGCTTTTAATACAGAAAAACTCAGCTTGGAAATAATAGTTACATGGAAATGGAAGATATTTTCCCCTTCCCATTTTATTGTTAAAGACATATTTTTTAATTATTATTTTTAAGGCATTGTACAGTTCTGAAGGAACATGAAATTAGTGTGAAGGTTTCAGACTCAGCTAGAAATCCTGGCCGCTGGGGAAACCAACAAACCTCTTTATCAACATTTCTGCTTGCCTGGAAAAAGCAATTCTCTTTGGTCCTTTATCAGAGATGCTGCTGAGAATGGATTATATGAGGCAGAAACTCAAGTAGACCTCTTCCCTTAACCTGGCTTGCGATCAGTTGCTGTGATGACATTTAGTTTGGGCATTTTAAACACGGAAGTACTGAGCAGTGATTGGGGGATGCTCTGAGAGGACATCTCAGAGCCAGGACTCCTTGGGAGGGAAATTTTTGCCTCTTGGCATGGAGGCTTCATTGTCCAGGCCAGTGATGTCCCCTGCTCATTTCCCCAAGGTTAAAGGGGTCAGTCTCCTTTTCTTGGAATTTAAACTGACACGACTGAGGCGACTTAACAGCAGCAGCAAATGATCACTCAGGTGGCTCTGAGGGTTTGCAATCGATGCTTGGGAACCTAACAAATTGTGAGCAGATTACAAATTGCATACCAGTAGCCTATTTTTTTTTTTTTCTTTCCCTAAACTCAGAGCATTTTCTGCAGAGATTTGGGTTGTTTTTGTTCCTGCTGCACATTTAGCATGAAACATTATTATTCTTGGGTTACCATTTGGGGATAATTCAACATTATGATCAGTTTTTAGTCGTATTCATTGGTAGAAATCTATTTTTACACCTTTTCCTATCAGAGAGAGCTAACTTCTGGATTTTACATGATGTTAGATTTCACATGCTTGTCTAGTGGATGTCAATAATAGGTTTTATGTAATAATCTGTTCCATGATTTTCTAGAAGCTTTAAAGCTTAATTGGGCAGCCAGGTGGAGAAAATGTCAGAGGTGAAACTGTGTTTGAAAAGCAAGTATATTTCAGTAGTTAATGGTAAAAGTGGCAAATCTTTTTTTTTTTTTGACAACTAAGAGTTATATAGTTTCTCATTAGAACCTTACAGGGAACTGAGACATATTTAAGTAAATATATCAGTTAAAATTTGTGCTATTTTAAATATATTCTTTATACACTCTTTTCCCTCCCCTGAACCATCCCTAAAGTGGATACTCTTGGCCTCTAAGTGCACATTAGTTTCTTTGTCTATACTGAGGTGACCCAAGACACAACAAGATAAATTAGTCCATCTGGGTTTTCAACCTAGTGAATGAGTTCAGGAAAAACAGACAGAGGACATTCAATACATTCTTCATCTGCTGGGTGCTGTTGAGTTTATTTTCTGATGAGAGTTTGGTCCAGTTCTGAAACCTTCATCTCTCTGAACATCGAACTGCTTTTAAAAAATATCCCCTTTCAATTCTGTTGGATTTGGGTTTAGTTTCTTGTCTAGAATTTAGAGGGTTCAATTTTTATATTCAATTGACTGATTTAATAAATGCCTTTAATCCTATCTTTAGCACAGGGACTGTTAAGAGAATGAACAGTTACAGTGTAGACCATGTGTTTTAGGTTCCTAAGAAGAGAGAGAAATTTGGCTTATGTATGCATTTCATTAGCAGCAGGCTCCAGTTAAACCTCATTAACTTCCCATCCAAATTTGCATTTTTGATCCTATGTTGGAATTGCTTTTTCTGTAGTTTGGTGTGAATTTTTACATTCAGACAGTCATCTAGATATGTATCTTCTAGAAACATGGCATGAAATTAGGGTAATTAATAATGGTAATATGTCCTTGAAAAAATACATGTTCAGTGGATGATGCAGTTTAAAAAATTCTGGATTTTTAATGCCTCTACCTTTTGTACTCACTGCTGATCTTTCTTTCCCTATCCTCTCAATGGTATAGGTTCTTGACCACATTTAGCTCATTATGTAATCATGTGCATGAGGCCAAGGATAGTGACAAGAGAGAAGTGACTGGGACTTGATTCATTCTTGGCCATCCAAAGGAAGGCCCAGGGGCTGTGTCCAAGTTGCATCAGGAAGGGACTTGTGGTGGGACCTGCCGGCCTGGCTTTGAGCTGTCAGCTTCTAATCTTAGGAGGCTTAATAAGGGGCCCAAGGAGTTTATAGAGCACAGTGCGAAAGATTTCAGATAAGGAAAGCCTCTCTGAGGAGATACTTGAGCAGAGGGGTGAATGAAGGAAAGGAACAAGCCATTTTGATAGGTGGGGAAAGTGCATTCCTAGCAAAGGGAACAATTAGGTGCAAAGGAATGACTTTGTCATGTCCAGGGCTAGCTGGGAGGTCAGTGTGGCGAGAGCGGAGAGCAAGTAGAAGATGAGAAGGAAACGCAGTCAGAGTCAGTTTCCTTGTTCTAGCTATTCTCCCTTCATTTCCCTGCTACTTCTTAAAGGGCTTCTCTGTGGATAATTTTGTTATTATAACTATTCTGTCATTTCCCTGCTGTTTCTTGAAGGGCTTCTTTCTTCCCTGCTTCTATTTCTTGTTGCTGTTTGCCTGGGTTCTGTCTGTCCTTGGCTTTCTAATCTCACTGTCAGCCATTTGGATGGCGTTCATTAGACCTCTACCAAATGGGAGACAGTGGCCCTGAGTGCAGAGTCGGTCTCTTAGCAGGAAGCCTGTAAACAGCTGGGTGACAGAGTTGTAGGTAGAAGTGTGGGGTGTGCTGAGGCATAGTACTTTGTGCAAATTAGCTCGTTTAAATCTCACCACTACCTTTAAGAAACGAGTCCAATATTAGCCCTGTATCCACTTGAAAATATTCAGTCCCAGATAGGTTGAAGAATTTACTTAATCTCACCTAATAAATGGGGAGCCCAAATACAGGCTAGAGAGTTTGGCTGGGGAGCCTGAGGCGGGGGAAGTTAGGAAGAAGAGAAAATGTGCTTGTTCACGCACATGTTCACCGTGTATGGGCGGCTCTGTGGATTATCTCAAGGAGAGAGCATGGCTTGAGCAAAGGCCAAAGGCAGCGGATGACCAGAAGCTCAGAACCTCTGATTGGAAGAGGGTAGGAGGGGGCATACTGAGAACCAAGCCTAACTATGTAACATGGAAATGGAGGGAAGCCAAAAAGATGAGAGCCTAGGACGTACATCCCTTCCTAGCACATTGTCTTTATTGGTGTGTGCATGGTCAGTCACCTCTGACTTTGCAGCCCCGTGGACTGAAGCCCACCAGGCTCTTCTATCCAGCGAACTTTCCAGGCAAGAATACTGGCTTGGGTTGCCATTTCCTATTCGAGGGGATCTTCCAGATCCAGGGATCCAACTTGCATCTCTTGCGTCTCCTGCATTGGCAGGTGGATTCTTTACCACTTCCCCACCTGGGAAGCCCTTGTCTTTATCCAGTGACTCCCAGATAGGAATCACCAACTTAGAGCTTCTTTTCTTGTTTGTACTATGCTTGTCTAACCAGCTGTCTGCTTGACTTCTTTATGTTTATGCTCCTCTGGCATTGCAAACTCATTGTGTCCAAAGCAGAATTCCTCTCCTGTACCTGTATTCTGTAGAATTAGTCCAGCTACTGAGCTCAGACTATGTTCCAGGCTCTAGCCTGGCCCCTGGAATACCAGAATAAATGAGATCTCACTCTTTCTCTCAGGATGGCAGCGTCAGCTGGAGGAGCTAGACTCCTAAAGAGAATTATGATGCGATGTTGCAGGAGAGGGGCTGCAGGGAGTGAGGGAGAGGTTGGAAAGAGTTACCCAGAGGAGATGATGTTAAAAGACCAACTGGGAAAAGAAGGGTATTCCAGGGAGGGGCAAGGGCATGACCAAAGGTGAGGGGAGCAACACAGTGTCGGTGGAGCATGACGTTCACGACAGGAGAGGTTGGCAGGGGCCAGCATGCTCTATCTGGTTCCTAGGCTGGAATCTGGGGAGTCATCTTTGAATCCTCTCTTATCAGAACACGCTAACAGTGCCCTTAGGCAAACAAATTCACCTCTGGGGCCTCAATTTTCTTATCTGCAAACTGGGATCCCTCTGAGGTTTAAATGCAGCAGTACTTGTAAGAGCTTATGAGTGACGCATAGTAAGTATTCAGTAAGCATGGCTATTACTGTCAGCTGCCTCTCTCAGCCCATGTATGCTCAACCACTAAATCCCATTGATTCTTCTTCCTTCAAGTGTTTATGCTCTGTTTTCTCCTCTCTTTTCCCATTGCTCCTATCCTAGTCAAGGTCACTGCCAGTTTTGACTGTAGTAGCAGCCTCCCAACTATCTCTGCCTCAGTCCAAGCCTCTTTGATCCCAGTTTGCAAATCTAATCCTGTTATTCCTATGCTTAAAACTCTCCCAGGGATCCCCTCTGCTTACAGGTCAAAGTCTGACTTCCCTAGGTTGACAAACAAGGCCGTTCAGGAGCTGACCACCCTTCTTTCCTGCTGCTCTTGGTCCCAGCATCCAACTTTTCAGGGAGGGAAGTGGCTGATTGCGCCTGGTTTTCTCAGGTGTCTTGGGCCATGGACTTGGCCCATGCTCTGAAACAGCCCCCTCCTCCTTTATGAGGTTCACTGCCCCTCACCTTTGACCTCCCCATCATACTGTGTTCCTCTCTTGGGACCTTTCAGATTACTCCTCTGCCGGACAACTTTTTTTTGTGGTGCAACAAAGACTTCTCTCTGCAGGTTGTAAAGTCCCAAATGCCAAGGATTAGATCTTTTTTTTTTTTTTTTAGTGCCTGTAGTACCTTTTTAAAAAACTATTTATTTACTTCTTTGACTGCACCAGGTCTTAGTTTTGGTGCTTCATTGCAGCATGCAAGATCTTTAGTTGCAGTATTGGAACACTTAGTTGTACCATGTGAGACCTGATTCCCTGATCAGTGATCAAACCCTTGTTTCCTGCATTGGGAGTGCAGAGTTTTAGCCACTGGACCACCAGGTAAGTTCCTGGTGCCTAGCCCAGCAGCTGGCACATACTGGGTGAACAATCCTTGCCAGTCTGATCAACTGAAAGACTGAATGGACAATAGGAGAGGGTAGTACACCACACATACCTTTTTAAGACTTCATTTTCCTATTGCAAATAAGTAACAAAACTTTTGGGCTTCCCAGGTGGCACAGTAGTAAGGAATCTACCTGCCAATGCAGGAAACACAGATTTGATCCCTGGGTCAGAAAGATCCCCTAGAGTAGGAAATGGCAACTCTCTGCAGTATTCTTGCCTGGAGAATCCCATGGAGAGAGTTGCCTGGTGGGCCACAGTCCATGGGATCACAAAGAGTGGGACACAACTGAGCACACACATATGCAATAGAACTTTTATCCTTCAGAAAATAGACATGAACAACAAGCAGAAGCGTCCACACTGCGGGGTGAAATCTGAAGTATGCTGACAGGCTAGAAGTCATGCTTTAGCTGCGAAGAAAATCTAAGGAGCTATTTGAAGGCGTCTCTTGTTCTTGTCCTCCACCAACTGGCCTGCTTGTTATTATGCAATCCAGACATTCATGGTCAACATTGATTAGGATCCTTTTTGATTAAGAAACTGCTGCAAAGCCTGCACAGATTAGTTTCTGACCTTCAGCCCTTCACACTTAAAAAATTTCTTTCTGGGGTAAAATTGAAATTTTATTATGATCCTGTGAAGAAGCCCTTTAATCTCTTCCTTTAAAACATGATGTTCTTTGTAATAGGCATGTGGATTTTTCTATTAGAACTTAGTCCTAAACAAACTGTTCATGGCTACCAACAAAGTTTCTAGAACAAACAATTCAGCTTATATTTTGTGAGTTGCTCATTATGTGTCAGGCACTGCTGTGGGTTCTGGAAGTAAGAACAAAATTAAAAACCGTTTTCATGGATCTTATTACATTGTAATAATGCTGCTGCTGCTAAGTCACTTCAGTCGTGTCCGACTCTGTGTGACCCCATAGACGGCAGCCCACCAGGCTCCCCCGTCCCTGGGATTCTCCAGGCAGGAACACTGGAGTGGGTTACCATTTCCTTCTCCAATGCATGAAAGTGAAAAGTGAAAGTGAAGTTGCTCAGTCATGTCCGACTCTTCGCAACCCTATGGACTGCAGCCTACCAGGCTCCTCTTTCCATGGGATTTTCCAGGCAAGAGTACTGGAGTGGGTTGCCATTGCCTTCTCCATGAATAATGAGGTATGGATATTTACCTTCTGGAAAAAATGACGAAGAATGTAGGCTTTTCAACACTGAATCAAAAAGGTACAAGGAGGAAACAAAAGGAAAGGAAAGGCTTTTCTCTATTAGGATTCCTGGAAGGTCTTTTGGCCACTGTGTCTGTGAGAGTGGAATCAAAGGGAAGCTGAGATAATGCATATCAGGCCCCATGTTTAAATGCAGGAATGGTGACTGAAGTATTTGAAAGCTTGCTAGAGTCTTTGCAAACATTTATTGTGCTTTTTATGTATTAGGCAGAGCCAGGCACTGTGGACACGAGGTGAATAAGCATTGACTTTGCCCTCCAGAGGTTTGGGTCTAGCTCAGGTCCAGTGGGAGATGCAGAGGAGAGAACCATTCCTTGTGCAGTAAGTCCCCTACACACGAATCTTCAAGCTGCAAACTTTCAAAGATGCGAACATGCTTTCCATCAAGGTCAGGCGTGAGTGAAACTGCAGCTTGTCCTCCATCTCCTCTCGCTGACGATCTTTCAGCTCCATCATCTCCCACCTCCTCCACCTCCTCCAGGCTGTAGCTCTTCTTGCCTGTTCACTTGGTGCCGATCTCTGTATACCTGCTGTTGTTCAGTTCAGTCCAGCTCAGTCCTCAGTCGTGTCCGACTCTCTGCGACCCCATGGACTGCAGCACGCCAGGCCTCCCTGTCCATCACCAACTCCCGGAGCTTACTCAAACTCAGGTCCATTGAGTCGGTGATGCCCTCCAGCCATCTCATCCTCTGTCATCCCCTTCTCCTCTTCAATCTTTACCAGCATCGGGTCTTTTCAAATGAGTCAGTTCTTTGCATCAGGTGACCAAAGTATTGGAGTTTCAGCTTCAGCATCAGTCTTTCCAATGAATATTCAGGACTGATTTCCTTTAGGATGGACTGGTTGGATCTCCTTGCTGTCCAAGGGATTGTACTGTATTGCACTTTTCAAGGTACTCTATTTTAAGACTAAACATGTTTCATTTGTTGTGTTTGTTTTTTATGCATTATTTGTGTGAAAAGTATTATAAACCTATTACAGTAAGGTACTATATAGGATTGTGTTAGTTGGGTACCTAGGCTAACTTTGTTGGACTTAAAAACAAATGGGACTTTGGAACTCGCTCTTAGAACAGAACTCGTTTGTACGTTGGGGACTTACTACTGGTACATCTGGTCCCTGCGCTGCCTGTCCGCTGGTGCTGCTCAGCGTCACGTGAAGGAGCAAAGGCGACGATGTTGTGAAAACCTAGAAACCCTGGAGCATCGTAGTACGCAGCACTCTGGCGTGTTTATTGTTGTCGTGGGGCAAGCTCTGTGGAGTGAAGCGCCCTCCACACTTTGATGAATTCATCAGCATCTTAGGGAGTCTTCCCAGGGCACCAGCTCCTGCCTGGGGCCAGCCTGCGGCTGCTCTGGGCAATAGGCACTCGGTGCTTTTTAAATGAAGGAATTTCAGTCGCAATGAAAAGGAAGAATTTGAGGCTCAGGGAGGTTAGGGGATGAGATACAGGCTATAGCAGCAAGGAGGAAAGGGTTGGCCTTGAATATTAAACTTTTCTGTAAGCCTATAAAATGCACAGCAGACATGGAGTAAATCACAGCAGTATTTCTAAGGAACATGCATATGCACATACAGACGCACATCCCACCCACACGATTGATACTTTGTTTTCTTACTAGTGGATTTTCTAGAGCCTTTTATACACAATTTTAAGTGATTTACAAAAAAAAACCATGATAAAGTTATGGTAAGAAATTGTAGCTCACTCTTCACATAATAAATACATATTTTTAAAAATTAAATGTTATTTCTAGTATACTACTGTAGAGTGGCAATTAAACAAATTCTGAATTTTTTGATACTTATCATCAGTGTCATTATCAGTTTGGTAATACTTGAGTTTCATCTGTCCATATGTATCAGTAGATTTCTAATATGTTTTAAGGGTTTAATGAAAATATTTTCTTTTTTTTTTTTTAGTATGTCTTCCCTTTCTTGTGGGTGAGATGTTCTCCCAGACTTTGTGGACTGTGATTCCAGGGGAGGATTTTACTGGGGCTTGGAGACCCTAGACCCGTAGCACTGGGATCACCTGGGATTCTATTAGAAATGCAACTGTCAATTGTATCTCAGGAGTGCTGAAAAATATGTAGAATTCCAGGCCCACCCCAGAGTTAGTAAATCAAGCTCGGCAGTCTAACAAATGCCCAAGTGATTTGCAGTCTCAAATTTTCTGTATTTTCACTAAAATTTTCCTTGATCAACCAGTTATTAAGTATATTAAAATCTTCTCCTCTGATGATGGATTTGTCAGTTTCTCCTTGTAGCTGTATTAATTTTTGCTTCATATATTTTGAGGTTATGTTATCTTAAATAGCTCAGATGTAATATTTTTTATATCTTCCTGAAGAATCGAACCTTTTATCGAACCTTCCTGAAACTTTTATCATTCTTTATTGCCCCTCTTTATGCTTAATAATGTTTTTGTCTTAAAACCCTTTTCATCTAAAATTAACATAGTACCTCTAGCTTTATTTGATTAATGCTTGTTGTATCTTTTTATATCTTTTATGTTCAACATTCTGTGTCCTTCTGTTGTAGGTGTTTCTCTTATAAATAGCACTTAGTTGATTTTTTTTTGTTTTCAAAATCCATTTCACAATATCTTAAATAGCAAATTTAGACCATTTACATGTATTGTTATTACTAGTGTATTTGAACTTAATTCTATCATTTTACTTCAGATTTTCTCTTTGTCTTATTTTTTCCTATCCTTTAATTCTCATTTATTCCCTCTAAGTTGAATTTTTTTGTTAATTTCCCTTTCCCATTCTTACTCACCATCTGTCTCCAATAAAAAATTAATTTAAAAAGCACTAGGTTTGTCTTACACTAAGCCAATATTTGAGGACAGAGGCAAAGACAGAAGGAGGACAGATTATTAATGTAGGCTGGGTTAAGTGGGTTCCTCCTGTATCTGGGGCTACATGTTTGACAGTCATTTATCTGATGAAATTCTACAGAGAATGAGACAGACATCAAATCATGGACCCTGTTTTCAGAGGCCAACTTAACAGGAATGTATGCCAAAACTGAACCCATCTTTATTTGTCTCAAATTATTTTGGGGATACTTATAATCAGCATGTTCTTGTAACAAAATCAGGCTGCCTTACAGTGTTGTGTTAAATTCCGCTGTATAGCGAAGTGTATGAGTTATATGTGTCTATCTATCCTTGTTGTATTTTCTTCCTATTTAGGCCACCACAGAGCAGTGAGCAGGTTCCCTGTGCTGGTTCTCAGTAATTATCTATTTTATACACCGCACTGTGTGTATGTCCGTTCCAACTGCCCCACTCACCCCACCTCCCCTCCCCTCCTCGGTATCCATAAGCTTGTTCTTTACATCTGTGTCTCTATTTCTGCTTTGCCAATAAGTTCATCTCTACCATTTTTCTAGATTCCATGCATACATGATATTATATATTTACTTTTTTCTTTCTGACTTCACCCAGGATGACAGTCTCTAGGTCTATCCATATCTCTGCATATGACACTATTCCATTCCTTTTAAGGACTGAGTTATATTTCATTGTATATATGTACACATCTTCTTTATCCATTCCTATGTTGAGGGACATTTAGGTAGCTTCAGTGTCCTAGCTGTTGTAAATAGGGCTTCAGTGAACATTGGGATGAAAGATGGAGAAGCTCTATACAGTCACCAAAAAGAAGACCGGGAGCTGACTATGGCTGAGATCATGAACTCCTTATTGCCAAATTCAAACGTCAATTGAAGAAAGTAGGAAAACCACTAGACCATTCAAGTATATGACCTAAATCAAATCCATTACAATTATACAGTGGAAGTGACAAATAGATTCAAGGGATTAGATCTGATAGAGTGCCTGAAGTACTATGGATGGAGGTTCATGACATTGTACAGGAGGCAGGGATCAAGACCATCCCCAAGAAAGGCAAAAAGGCAAAATGGTTGTCTGAGGAGGCCTTACAAATAGCTGTGAAAAGAAGAGAAGCAAAGGGCAAAGGAGAAAAAGAAAGATATACCCATTTGAATGCAGAATTACAAAGAATAGCAAGGAGAGATAAGAAAGCCTTTCTTAGTGATCAATGCAAAGAAATAGAGGAAAACAATAGAAGGGGAAAGACTAGAGATCTTTCCAAGAAAATTAGAGATACCAAGGGACCATTTCATGCAAAGATGGGCTCAATAAAGGACAGAAATGGTATAGACCTAACAGAAGCAGAAGATATTAAGAAGCGGTGGCAAGAATACACAGAAGAACTATACGAAAAAAGATCTTCATGACCCAGATAATCACATTGGTGTGATCACTCACCTAGAGCCAGACATCCTGGAATGTGAAGTCAAGTGGGCCTTAGGAAGCATCACAACGAACAAAGCTAGTGGAGGTGATGGAATTCTAGTTGACTATTTCAAATCCTAAAAGATGATGCTGTGAAAGTGCTGCACTCAATACGCCAGCAAATTTGGAAAACTCAGCAGTGGCCACAGGACTGGAAAAGGTCAGTTTTCATTCCAATCCCAAAGAAAGGCAATGCCAAAGAATGCTCAAACTACTGCACAATTGCACACATCTCACATGCTAGCAAAGTAATGCTCAAAATTCTCCAAGCCAGGCTTCAACAGTACGTGAACCATGAACTTCCAGATATTCAAGGTGGATTTAGAAAAGGCAGAGATCATATTGCCAACATCCATTGGATCATCGAAAAAGCAACAGAATTCCAGAAAAACATCTACTTCTGCTTAAGGTGGATTTAGAAAAGGCAGAGGAACTAGAGATCAAATTGCCAACATCCATTGGATCATAGAAAAAGCAATAGAATTCCAGAAAAACATCTACTTTTGCTTTATTGACTATGCCAAAGCCTTTGACTGTGTGGATCACAACAAACTGTGGAAAATTCTTCAAGAGATGGGAATACCAGACCATCTGACCTGCCTCCTGAGAAATCTATATGCAGGTCAAGAAGCAACAGTTAGAACTGGACATGGAACAACAGACTGGTTCCAAATCAGGAAAGGAGTTCGTCAAGGCTGTATATTGTCACCCGGCTTATTTAACTTGTATGCAGAGTACATCATGAGAAACGCTAGGCTAGATGAAGCACAAGCTGGAATCAAGATTGCTGGGAGAAATATCAATAACCTCAGATATGCAGATGACATCACCCTTATGGCAGAAAGAGAAGAACTGAAGAGCCTCTTGATGAAAGTGAAAGAGGAGAGTGAAAAAGTTGGCTTAAAACTCAACATACAGAAAACTAAGATCATGGCATCTGGTCCCATCACTTCATGGAAAATAGATGGGGAAACAATGGAAACAGTGACAGATTTTATTTTTTTGGGCTCCAAAATCATTGCAGATGGTGACTGCAGCCATGAAATTAAGAGACGCTTACTCCTTGGAAGGAAAGTTATGACCAACCTAGATAGCATATTAAAAAGCAGAGATATTACTTTGCCAACAAATGTCCATCTAGTCAAAGCTATGGTTTTTTCCAGTAGACAGATATGGATGTGAGAGTTGGACTATAAAGAAAGCTGAGTGCTGAATAATTGATGTTTTTGAACTGTGGTGTTGGAGAAGACTGTTGAGAATCCCTTGGACTGCAAGGAGATCCAACCAGTCCATCCTAAAGGAAATCAGTCCTGAATATTCATTGGAAGAACTGATGTTGAAGCTGAAACTCTAATACTTTGGCCACCTGATGCAAAGAACTGACTCATTTGAAAAGATCCTGATGCTGGGAAAGATTGAAGGTGGGAGGAGAAGGGGATGACAGAGGATGAGATGATTGGATGGCATCACTGACTCAATGGACATGAGTTTGAGTGAACTCCGGGAGTTGGTGATGGACAGGGAAGGCTGGCATGCTGCAGTCCATGGGATTGCAAAGAGTCAGACATGACTGATGGAACTGAACTGACTCATCGTTTCAAATTATGGTTTTCTCAGGGTATGTGCCCAACAAACCTAGGTTTTAATTCCAGCTTTGTGACTTCCCTGAAGTGTGATTCTGGGCAAGTTCTCTAATTTTGTAAGCCTCTAGATAATGGGATAATCATACCTATCTTAAAAGAGTCTTTTTGGAGCACAAATGAAATAATGATGGAAATGAAGTAATGAATCTTTAGCTCAGTGCCTGACAAGGAGTATGTAGTCAATGACTACTGTTTTATGAACCCACCACCATTTCATTTTCTTAGACGTTTTGTCTAAATGCAAATGCAGAATTTGCATTTCTACATCTTGCCCTACTGTGATTTCTGTTCCTGTTTATTTTTGTAAAAAAGCTTTTGTATATACAGACTGGTGGTCAAGACAGATTGATAATTTAACAAATATTTATAAAATGAATACCTTGTGACCACCACCTAGGTCAAGAATAGGCCATTCCCAGCACTGTGGAGCACACCTGCATTCCCCCTACTTTCTCACAATTCACACTGTTTTCTTTCTTACCAAGTGGAATCACCATGCTGACTAATTATTTTTGTGCTAATTATTTTGATACTTTTCCTTACAGTTTTACCATCTATATATGCATCTATAAATAATTCAGTTTAGTTTTGTTGAAATTTTCATTTGGGTACGATATATGTGCTTCTTTCATTAAACTTTATGTTTGCGAGGTCTGTTGATAGTATTTTGTGTTGCTTTGCTTCGTTCATTTCCTTTGCTAGATGGTATTCCATTTTATGAGTACCTTTGTTCTTTTTAAATATAGTTAGTGTTAGTTGCTCAATCATGTCCAACTCTTATGACCCCATGGACTGTAGCCTGACAGGCTCCTCTGTCCAAGGGATTCTCAAGGCAAGAATACTTGAGTAGGTTGCCATACACTTTTCTAAGGGATCTTCCTGACCCCGGGATCGAACCTGGGTCTTCTGCATCGATAGGCAGATTCCTTATTGTCTGAGCCTCTAAGGAAGCCCTGAAGCTAACACTGATTGTACACTTTCTATGTATTATTTTATAAAGTAAATGCTATTACTATTCCCATTGTACATAGACAGAAACAGAGCCATGGAGAGACTGTGCTCAAGGGATGGAGGGGTCTAACGTGGATTACTGACTCCAAGACCCACAAAGTTCATTAACCTCATTCACAGGCTCAAGTTTTTCCACTAGTTACTTGATTTTATTTAACTACAGTTCGTTCCTAAAGGATTAAATGGATAGTCAAGCCCTCTCACAGTTTTTTGGTTTTAATTCTTATATAGGAAAACATCTTCTCTGCAGAGTCACTTTGTACCAAAACTACCATAGTTCTTTGTACTTACTTTTGCTCTTTGAGTCTTTTCAAAATATTGCGAAACTATGCCCTAGTTTTACCATTCAGATTCAACTCAAATTTCAGTAGTTTTTCCTGTTCAAATGTATGCGCAGTCTCTTCCCAGGCATTCATTGCTAATTCAAACATTCTGCTTCTTTGTTGATTACTAATTCTCAGTGTTCTTTTCTTTTTCATTCCTTTTCTCTTCTCTCCATTCATAATCATTTCTGTGGCTACTGAATCTCCCTGTCACCTCTCCCCACACTTTGATGCCATTGACCTTGTCCCTTTTCACTTCCAAAATATTTTAAGGGCAGATCATTCGTGAAGGGTTTTTAAAAACTAGGAATGACAACTTAAGAGTAGTTGTAGTTTGATATGTTTTAGGTCTGGGTGTTGTTGATTCAGCTGATTCCACAAATATATATAGAATTACTTGCTAACTATGCATTTTGAGTGGCTGATTTATTTTTGTCAACCATGCCTCATCCTCTTCTACCTCCTCCCCTAGCCCAGGAAAAGTGAGATAAGCAGTATTGTCACCATTTTCAGATGTTAAGATCACGACTAAAGAAGTCGAGAGCTTGACCAAGTTCACAGAGTTCATGTGCAGCAAAGCTGGGGCTTCAGGCCTCAGGTCTGCTGACTCTCAGCCAAGTGCTCTTTCTCCTTGAACCTCTATTGAAGTTACAGTTCATAAGGGGAAATGGTCATTTTTTTTTTATGGAAATTTTTTCTTTAATTTCATGCATTCCTTTATTCTTTCTTTCAAACAATGAACATATATTGAGGATTCGCCTTTTGCAGGCATAGCACTAAGGTCTGGAAATAACAAGTTGAATAATGTGTGGACCTGCCCTTGACAAGCACATGGTTTGGGGTACCTCTGTGCTGTTCTTAGCTGTTGAGTCCTGTCTGACTCTCTGCGACCCCATAGACTATGGCCCGCCAGGCTCCTCTGTCCATGGGATTCTCCAGGCAAGAATACTGGAGTGGGTTACCATGCCCTCCTCCAGGGGATCTTCCCAACCCAGGGATCGAATCCAGGTTTCCCTCATTGCAGGCGGATCCTTTACCATCTCAGCCACTAGGGAAGCCCTAGGGGTACCCGTAACAGAGTACAATCTCGCATGCGCGGTACTGTTGGCGCGTCTACTGCGCCTGAAGCCCACTAGAGAGAGGAGATGCTTAGAGAAGGAATTGGTTGCATGAACTTGCTTGAATTATTTTCTCCACGTTAAAAACTGTTTATTTCCTTGTTCGTGGAGCTACAGTGACCTTGATGTGGCCTCTCGGGGCTCGCAGTGCTTCTCCGCCCGCTGGCTCATTACCTGCTTTTGTCAATACTCTCCAACTGCTTTCAAACCACAAGCACATCCAGACGCCCCTGCGGATGACTCCCATTTCCTGCTCTCTTTGCCTAGGCACCTGTGGGTCTTTCCTCCGAGAGTGTTCATCTGCAAAGCCATCTTCTCTAACGGCCCGCATTACTGTTCTTAAAATATGACTCCGCATGTTTCTAAAAACCCTTTCTCTTTGAGTACATTTGACTAATTCTTAATTATTTCTCTCCTTCAGACCTGTAATTTTTAACATTATAGATCAGACTTTAATAATAAGTTTTCCTGGTATCACATGACAAATAATATTTGTATATTTCCTTCAGGTCAGTTTGCAGCCATTCTTATAACTTTTTGTCTCTAACCTGTAACGTGTTATATTAGATAATATTTATTTTGGTATTTTAAAAATATTTCATTTTATTTGACTGCGCCGGGTCTTACTGGCAGCATGTGGGATTTTTAGCTGTGGCATGTGGAATCTAGTTCTCTGACCAGGGATAGAACCCAGACCCCCTGCATTGGGATCATGGAGTCCTGGCTACTGGACTACCAGGGAAATCCCTGTTTTGATATTTTAAAGTCGCTTATGGCCTGCCGTTTTCATAGACATTTTAAGGCAGTTCTGATCTTGGCTGGAGCTCTGCCCTGCCACATGCTGTTGTGTGACCTCAGGCAAGGTGCTGAGCCACTTGGAACCTCAGCTTTTCCATCAGAGACATGGGGTGACACCTGCCATGTTCCATGCATGAGACAAGGTGGCCGGAGATGCTAAGATGCCATGTAAATGGGAGGTTTGGTGTCTCTGCTGCTCTGCCTGGAACGCGATCTGCTCACGGTACTGAGGTCTGCATGGCAGCCGGCCGGACTGAGCCTGGAAGGGAATTGAGCCCACTCTCTGCCTCCACTGCCTTGCCTGCCATGGTTTGGCCACCACCTCCTCGTCTCAGGACGATCGAGTGGCCTCATAAAGCAGTCTGTCGGCCTCTCCTTTCACACTCCTCTTGTCTGTTCCCCTTGCTGCCTCAAAGTGATCCTTCCGAAATGAAAATGGAATCCTATTCTCTTGGCAGCATCCAGACTGGTTAATGTGGTTTATAAAGACCCTTTGTGGTCCAGCCTCTGCTCACCTCTCTTTTACTGTGTTTAGCTGCTAAGTGACAAAGCTGAGACTTCTGAGTTTCTAGACATGATGATGGCACTCTGCCTGGGTCTTTCCCCTCAACGCACCCCCCTTTTGCCTAGTTGGATAGTATTCATCTCTTAGGTTTTAGTTCAGATGTCACTTCCTCTGCGAAGCCTTACCTGATACATTCTAGTTTGGATTAGGTGCTTTTTCACCTGGTCAGACAGTCCTCTCCCAGTGCCCTCCTCCTGTTTTAATAACAGTGACACCAAACTGAAATTGTCCATATGACAATCTGGGTTGTTTGTCAGAATGTTCGAAATGCCTGGCCCCTGGCATTTCCTGCAATGAATGAGCCAATGAATGAGTATGAGTTTCTTGGACACGACATTTGGTTTATTTTCCAGCGGTCATAAATCTACTTTGTGATCATGGTATTTATCAGAATGTAATTAACCTCCTCTTTTATTTTCTTAACAGACAAAGATATAAGCAGTGGGAGTTATAACCTTTCCTCTGCAACGACTGGCAGCTACTACAGTTGTGTCAGCCAGGTCACCATAGGTAAGCCACTGAGCCATGTTTTAATGAAAATTATTATTACCTGTAAAGGGTTGGGGTGTGGGGCTGAGAAAGGAGTGAGCAGAAAATGTAAAGACCCTCAAATTTATTTTCAGGATCAGGGCACTTGCTTGTGAACTCAACTTGCTGGGGTGCCCTCTTGTGGATCATTATTACTTTTGCCTAGAGATGGTTGGAGCTAATGTGGTCCAGAGAGATTTAAAAAGCATGGGTTTCCCTAACTCTCCATCATTTGCTTTCTCTTTCATTTGTCTATCACCTGTATTATTATGTACTTAATATAAAAGCTGACTTAGTTTTTTAAGATTTATTTTCATTTATTTTAAAAAGAAAATTTATATCACAATAGCAAATAGTATGTTTCCTATAATTTAATGCATAGTAGTGAAAGTCGCTCAGTTGTGTCTGACTCTTTGCAACCCCATGGACTGTAGCCCGCCAGGCTCTTCTGACCATGGGGATTCTCCAGGCAAGAATACCGGAGTGGGTTTCTGTTCCCTTCTCCAGAGGATCTTTCTGACCCAGGGATTGAACCTGGGTCTTCCTCATTGAGGGCAGATTCTTTACCGTCTGAGACACCAGGGAAGCCCTATTCCCAGGTGGCTCAGTGGTAAAGAATCTGCCTACCAATCTAATGCATCCATGTGTAAAATAACAACGAATTAGTGTTACTGAATGCTAGGTATGCTTTGGGGGATTCTGTACCACCTGCCCTATCCCCTGACATCTCAGAAATAACATCACCTGTCTTAGCACATGGCCTCCTCAGAAACTTGGAGTCTGCAGCTTGGGGCGTGTGGCTCTCTATCCCTCCCTCCCGGAGGAGGGACTCCCTGCAGATACAGTAGGGTCCTAGCAGAACACAACATGCTCACCTAGCACTACTCTTTGGGGGAAGTACAACTAGGATAGAAACATTATCAGTAATAGGAAGACCTAAGAAGCACATTTCTTGAAAAGAAAAAGCCAAGAGAATTTCTAGAAGGGGAGACTGAGGAAGGTTAAAGTTAGAGATCTACCCTGGTAACATCCGTGGAGCCATGTCAGTGGATGATGGGTGGGAAGCCAGGTTACAGGGCCTTGAATGAGGCCCTTGAATGAGGGCCTTGAATGAGTAATGAACTGTGAGTAGAGATGTCTCTTAAGACACTTGTCAATGAACATGGAGGGGTGGGTAATCCTCACAACAGTCCCATGAGATGGATGCTGTTATTTCCTCCATTTTACAGATGAGGAAACAAGGGATGAGATGAGGAGGGAGGCGGGAGGGGGGTTCAGGATGGGGAACACATGTAAATCCATGGCTGATTCATGTCAATGTATGGCAAAACCACTACAGTATTGTACAGTAATTAGCCTCCAACTAATGAAAATAAATGAAAAAAAAAATAAAATGGGCTTTAACTTTTGGAGTCTCTAAAAAAAAAGAAAAAGTTAAAAAGTAAGAAAGAAAGAACACCTGGGTGGTAAGAGCTGGGATTTGAGCCCAGGTAATCCAACTCCTGTTGGACGTCACTCTTGTGAAATTGCCATGGGTCTAGTCAACTGTGGCCACCATGTCAGGGTATTATGAACTGAATTTGTTTCTCCAAAGATAGATTGAAGCTTTAACCTCTGGTACCCGTGAATTGACCTTATTTGAAAATAGGGTGTGTACAGGTGTAACCAAGTTAGGATGAGGCCATATGCACTTAGGATGGGGCTTCTAATTCAATGTGACTGGTGTCTTTGTAAGCAGAGGAGAAGAGACACACGAGACATATATATATATGTATATGTGTGTGTGTATATATATATATATATATAGGGAGAGCATTGTGTGATGACAGAGGCAAAGATTAGAGGCTTGTGTCTGCAAGTCAAGGAACTCCAAGGATCGCCAGCAACATCGGGGCTAAGAAAAATGCAAATAACAGATTTTCTCCTAGAGACTTCAGAGAGAGCACAGCCCTGCCAAAATCTTGATTTCAGATTTCTAGCCTCTAAAACTGCAAGAGGATACATTTCTGTTTTTTGTTTTTTAAAGCCACCTAGTTTGTGGCCTTTTGTTACGGTAGCCCTCGGAAGCTCATGTATCAGGGTCTTTAAAAAAACTACTTTATTAGTATCTCTTGGCCGTGACGGGTCTTTGCTGCTGTGTGGGCTTTTCTCGAGTTGCAGAGAGCAGAGGCTGCTGCTTGTGGCCGAGCGCAGGCCCCTCACTGCAGGGGCTTCAGTAGCTGTGGCTTCCAGGCTCTAGTGGTGCCCAGGCTTGGTTGCTCTGCAGCATGTGGGGTCTTCCTGGACCAGGGATCAAACCTGTGTCCCCTGCATTAGCAGGTGGATTCTTATCCATGGTTCTGCCAAGTAAGTCCATGTGCCAGGTTCTTACCTATGTACTCACCTCTGAAGAAGAGGTGGGTATGACAGACAATTTTCTCAGAAGGTGATGGGCCCTTGAATGTTGCTTCTGTTTCAACAAACTCAGACCAGCTGAACCCATAAGGAAAATTAGCAGTCTTACAAAAAACCGGAATGAACCTTTGGGCCAACCCAATATTATTTCACATAACAGGAAAGTCTGTTGGGAGGACCGGTTGATTAAGCTGCTCAATGATACTGTGAAAGACCTTCTTCCATTTGCCTTCCTAGGGGAATCTATCTCTGTGGTGGCAGCCAGATGGTCCGGGAATTGCATTGAGACACAACAGTGATCAGAGGGAAAGGTGCTTCGGTGCCTTCCTCAGGCATTACTTGAGGAGCTGAAACTTTCCCTCGCAGGGTCTCAGAGGCTTCTCCTCTCCCATTGGGTGGGGTTAAGTCTCATGACCACCCTTCAGCCAATCCCTGACAAAGGAGATAAGATCATCTTTAGACCCATCCTTGCCAGGTGGAGATGGGAGAGGACTAGACCTGCCTGCCCTCACTCACTGGGCTGTGTGTGGGTGGGATGAATTCCCAAACAAAATTTGACTCTGGGAGGATGGGATGGGGGATGGGGGATGGGTTCTGCACAGGGATCAGGCTGTGTCCACTGCCCACAGTCTGTCCAGTACAAACCCTTTAGAAATATTTATAGTAAAAACAGCAAATAATTAACAGCTTTATACCCAGTACTGGGGGAGGACATCTCTGAGTCACCTAGCATTTTGTTTTTTTTTTTTTAGAGCTCTTTTTGTTTCTTTCATCTCCTGGACTGCTAGTGTCTCATCTGTGAGGGAATTCCATTTAAGAAAACAGCATACCTCTGGACTTCCTATTAATGTAGTTCTTTGTAGGAACCTATGTCCTGACAAAAGAATTGCCAAAAAATCCAATCCATACAAAAAGTGACTCCTTCTGAAAATTTTCTACTTATCTGTGAGACCCTTGTAAAATTCCTTATATTTTTAGTAAATGCCCATTTACCATGTATGACAGATTTAAGAATTTTAAAGTTAATTAACATCATGTTTTTTTCTCAAGACCATCTCTAATTTTGAGTGTTCCTTACATGTCTCTTTTTAGGATTTGGGGGCCAGTGAGTGCGAATGTTGACATGTAACTCAAAGGGAGCTGGGACCCCTTCTTCTGGCCCACCTAGAGACAGGGTGATGGGTAAGAGAGAGTGAGTAGGCTACCAATGTGACATTTTTATTACTTGCCTCTTAGACACTGGGACTCCAGCTGTCCACCAGCTGTTGGACAACCAACCACCCAATATACTTTGACCTTATTACTGCTATTAAATTTTGGCTGGTCTGGTTTTATTCCATCATAATTATGCAGCTCTTATTATAGCTCATTTGTATCAATAACATGAATTAATATATTTGCTAATGAACTCCATTTCTGCATTAAATGATGTGGAAATTTCCTAAACTTTTATAAAGGACTGTGAACAATATTTTTTCAAAATTAAGCATGTTATAAATAAGCTATCATTTTATGAAAGAAATGGTAAAGCCTGAAATTGTGGATGGTTCAGAGTTCCTTCAGACTTTTAAGTCTAATGCTTTCACAGTGTGTGACAAATATTGTACACCCTGTTCTGTATAATGACTTCCAAGGAGCTTGGAATATGGAAAGAAGAAGAGGGGCTTAATCGAGTTTCCGAATGAAACAATGAGGCAAGGGAAAACATGGCCCCATAATTGTTCTTCTTGTAAAAGGATTCTTTGGTGTAAGTAGGAGGTAATACGTTCTCACAATTTTAATAAAAACGTGATGGAACATCAGTTTAAATGGAGCCTCCTCGAATTTCCTTTCTATGGCCCAGTACACTTGTAGGAGCTATGGGAGATCCATGAGTATTGATCACAAGATAAACACACTTGCATCAGAGGTTTAGTCCAACACACAGTGTCGGAGGCAGCCCTGGGGTCAGTAGCATTTGCTTCAGCCTCCGCTGCAGCTCTGGCCCCATTGAAGTTCCGAACATTGAGAATTAGCATTCTCTGTGATTATCCTCAGGGGCTCCATAGCCCTCACCAGAGGAGTCCCTCATCTCACTGCCTTCCATTTACTCACCTTTCAGGAAGGTGACCAACCAAGAAGAGCTCAAATAGTCCAGTTCGCGTGTTCTCGAGTGTGTCAGTGTCTCCCTCTCCTTGTGAATTCTGGTCCATTGAGATCTCTCTATGAAAAATGGTTTGGAAAGGAATAAGTGACCTCAGGGCCATTTGTGGGGGAAACAGACTCCGGTTCCATTTTCTAGAATCCTTCTTGTTGCCTGTGCTCTTAGTGAGGCAGGGTAGCTTTGAGGACCAGAGCACTTGTCTTCGATGAGCCTGAGCTTGAATCTGTTATTTGTGTCGTTATTGACCTTGGGAAAGTAATAATTTCCCTTAGCCTTTGTTTCCTAATCTGTCAAATGGGAATATTAGTATGTTCCTGACAGGGTTATTGTGAGGTTTAAGTGAGGTGGTGCTGATAGATCCCTAGTGCATTGCCAGGAAGTGTTAGACAGGATCATAACTTCTAGTAGATTTATAATTTTGTTTTTGGATTTATCATTTTATGACAGTGAAGTAGAGTGTTCATTTCTTGGCATCAGCCATGACTTCAATGTGGTTGATTCCCACATTTACAGCTCTGATCCCATGTCTCCTGATCCTCATTGCTTTTGTTTTTCAGCCTCGTACCAAACATTTCCAGATAGATATTTACAGTAAAACTCTATCTCCTCTTGTCTAAAAACACACTCAACCTTCCTCAGCCCTTGCCAGGCCAGTCCGTCTGATGGCCATAGTGAGGATTCACTTTTCTGTTTGCCATAAGTCTTCTCTGACATCTTGCTGGACAAAGCCCCCTGGTGGCCCCAGACTCCTTTCTTTCCCTCTTATTGTTGTATATCTCACTGCACTTCTTTTCCTTTCTTGCTGCCAACACTTAGATTTGGTCCCTTAGTAATGCTTTCTTAGCTTCTACATCGTAGCCTCTGTGTCACCTCCTTGTCACTGGTCTAGGAAGAATTCTGTGAACAGTGGGTATCTACTGAATGCCAGGATAAAGAGCCAAATAAAGAAACACTGGGAGGGAGTTTCAAAGATGATTAAGATACCCTCTGACCTTGAGGGGTGCTCAGCTCCTGAGGGAGACACATAGGAAAAAGGAACACCTGGCTGTGAAGTATGGGCAGAGACTGTCCGACATGTGCAAGTCAAAGGGTCAGTCGCTCAGTCCTGTCTGACTCTTTGTGACCCCATGGACTGTAGCCCGCCAGGCTCCTCTGGCCATGGGGTCTCTAGGTGAGAGTACTAGAGTGGGTAGCCATTCTCTTCTCCAGGGGCTCTTCCCAGCCCAGGGATCAAACCCAGATCTCCTGTATTGCAGCCAAGTTCTGTACCAACTGAACCACCAGGGAAGCCCCGTCTGACACGTGTCTGTATTCAGGTGGCTTCACACTAGTGTGGGGGGGCTGCCCAGATGCCACTCTCGAGTCGTCGGGATCCAGGCAGGCCTCCCACCGTGCTGCCCCTTTAGGGCTTTCTTGGCCCCTCGGTACCCTCTCCCCCGTTTGGACTGTCTCCCCTCACCCCTCCGGTCCCTACACCCAGCACCTGTTCCAGGGGCTGTCTTTACTCAGTTAAGTCAGCTTTGGGAAGTCAGAGGAAGCTTCCCAGAAGGAATCAGCACCAGAGGAGGCAGGGACAGATTCTGGCTTTTGCTGCTGTCTGTTTGATTTTGCCAGTCCCCACTTGAAAAACTTAGTTAGAGTTATTGCTTTGCCTAATAAGTAAACTCCAATTTTCTTACCTTGGCGTTTAAGACCCTCAGCTATCTTGCACCAACCTACCTTTGCATTTTTATTTTTTTCCTGACTGTACTTACATTGTATTTCTAAATTCTCTATCTTGGCTGCAGATGCAAAGGCCTGCAGAGGTCAGGCATGTAAGATAAATTAAGTGAGGCTGGGAGTAAGGCGTTAGGGAGTGGGGGGGACTGTGGCCGACAGGAATTCCTTTGTTCCACTTCAGTAGAGTGGCTCTGTGGTTGCTTCAGCTGACATTTGCCACACGGGAATGCAGTCCAGTATTGCTAGATATTTAGGGGAAGATCAAGAGGTGTTTTTTTTTTTTAATATTTATTTATTTATTTTTGTCTCTGTTGGGTCTTCGTTGCTGCACGCAGGCTTTCTCTAGCGGCGGTGAGCAGAGGCTACTCTTCCTTGCTGTGTGCGGGCTTCTCATCATAGTAGCCTTTCTTGTGGCAGAGCATGGGCTCCAGAGAACAGGCTCAGTAGTTGTGATGCATGGGTTTAGTTGCCCCATGGCATGTGGGATCTTCTCAGACCAGGAATTGAACCTGTGTCTTCTGCATTGGCAGGCAAATTCTTTACCACGGGACCACCAGGGAAGCCCTGAAAATCAAGAGATTTTTAAAGAGATAACAAAGCTGGATTTTGTTGAGACTGCTCTAGATTTTTATTGTTGTCAATTTTAATTTTGCTTCAAATTTAGAAAAATGTAGGCTAACAAAACATAGCTACAGAATAAATCTGTTCTTCTGGTTGTTCTAGACTACAACCCTTACCTAGAAGGCCAAGTTCATGCCATCTTTTCCATGACCTAGTTCCTCTACCGAGAAGGGCTTTGTCTCCCAAAATCCTGAGGAATGTTCCTGTCCTACTTTAGTTCTTTCATCTCACTTTGTATTCTTGTTAGTTGTAATTTAGGAGAAAGAACGTAGGTTTTGGAGCCAGACAGATCTGGGTTTAAATTCTGCCTCTGGCACTTACTGGCTGCTTGGCCTAGGGAAGATCCAGTTTCCTCATCTATAAAACTGAAATAGTGGAGAAGAGGGCAACAGAGGATGAGATAGTTGGATGGCATCATCGACTCAAAGGACATGAGTTTGAGCAAGCTCTGGGAGATAGTGAAGGA
This sequence comes from Cervus elaphus, assembly GCF_910594005.1. Classification (NCBI taxonomy): domain Eukaryota; kingdom Metazoa; phylum Chordata; class Mammalia; order Artiodactyla; family Cervidae; genus Cervus; species Cervus elaphus. The sequence goes on along the minus strand of NC_057836.1, from coordinate 54,440,554 downwards.
CAGGGAGGCCTGGTGTGCTGCAGTCCATGGGGTCTCAAAGACTCATGCACGACTTAGTGACTGAACAACTTTGCCCCATATAATTGCTGTGAAGGTTACAATCACTTTTTGCAAAGTACCTAGAATGTAATCAAAGTGAAAGTGTTAGTTGCTCAGTTGTGTCCAACTCTTTGCCACCTCATGGACTGTAGCCCTCCAGGCTCCTCTGTCCATGGGATTTTCCAGGCAGGAATACTGGAGTGGGTTGCCATTCTCTTCTCCAGGGGATCTTTCTGACCCAGAAATTGAACCCAAGTCTCTTGCATTGCAGGTAGATTCTTTACCATCTGAGCCACTAGGGAAACCAGAATGTAATAGACCTTCATGTATTTTTTTCATTGTAATCACAAGTCTTATCTCCTTTATTAGACTCTGAGCTCCTGAAGGACAAAGACTGGGCACCCAGCACCCAGTATGTGCTTGATAAACATACATTGGTTAGTTAACAGGATTCATCAAGTGTGACAATTCCTGTCTGCTTATTAGTAACATGAAGCCTTATCTCAAGTGGTGTTTTACTGACTCTCAGCTAAGACTTTTGCGAAATAAAAGGGCAAGATGATGTGATGTTTTGATTGCCGATCCTGACCTTATGTGTCTGTCTTGCCAGGTTACGATGTTGCAGGGCCTGTTGCGATCGGGCTCACCCACTGGAAAAACCCCTACGCACAAGGCAGACCCACCCTCCCGTCAGAGCTGCCTCTCTTCATCTCCAAAGATGCAGGCGTCCCAGTGTATCACCGCTCCCTCGCTCGCAGGACTGAGCTGGCCACGCCTCTGTCTTGCCCAGCCTCACTGTCCATCACTCCAGTGCCTTCGTATAGCAGCAGCAGCCAGGAGACCCTGAGCCAGGACACTGCAGGTAACAGCGCTGGCTTCCTGTTAGAGACTCAGGACACAGTGTGTCTAAAGACTCCTCATGCGTCTGCCTACTGAATGGATTGCGTCCGTATTTCTGCTTGTGTGATGCTATGGACCCCAACAGTTCTCCCGTATTTGCTGGCCTTTAAATAGCTTGGGTGTATCAGAAATAAGGTCAGATGTGTTCAGGAATATTTGACCTAAGCATTAGTTCTGTTTGGTGTGATGTCATCTAGAAATCAACTCTGAATCAGAATTCCAGGTTTTTCTGTAGGACTTGTTGTTTGTTAATTTCTACTCTCTAGGTAGTGATAAGACATCAAAAAGTTTTGAATACAGTCAAGCTGGTAGTCAGTTACTATCAACACGTGATGCTCCACCAGTTTGATCTATGTCAGGGGTCTGCCCATCACTGCCAGTGGGCCAAATCTTGGCTGCCACTTGTTCTTTTTCAGCCCAAGAACTAAAAATAGTTTCTATTTTAAATGGTTGGTAGCTTAGTCTGTTCAGGCTGCTATAACATAAGACCACAGATCAGGTAGTTCATAAAAAAGCAAATTTATTTTTCACAGTCTGGGGGCTGGAGGTTTGAGATCAGGATGCCAGCATAGTTGGGTGAGGACCCTTTTTTGGGTCACAGACCTCTCGTAGTGTCCTTACATGACAGAAAGGGTGAGGGATCTCTGTGGGGTCTTTTTTGTAAGAATGCTAATCCCAGTCATGATGGCTCTGCCTTCATGACCTAAGCACCTCCCAAGGTCCCTACCTCCTAATAACATCATATTAGGCATTAGGATTTCAAATGTGTACATTTTGGAGGGACACAAACATTCATACCATACTGTTGGAAAAAATTAAAAGGGTGATAATCTTTGAGACATGTGAAATTCAGATTTCAGTGTTCATATATAAAGTTTTATTGGGACACAACCACTTATGTATTTGTCTGTGGTTGCTTTCAGGTGACGAATGGCAAAGTTGAGTAACTGTGACAGAGATGGAATGGCCTGCAAAGCCTAAAATATTTGCTGTTTGGCTCTTTGCAAAAAATGTTGACCACTGATCTGTATGATCTTTGGGGCTTATGACTTACACAGTCAGGGCAAGAAGAATATTCACAGCATCTTGCTTTGAAATTTATTGCTTCCATTATACTTTGAGTTGTAGAAAGCTTTACTTAGGCAAGAATGGCCAGTTAATTAAACATTTCTAGAGTCTTGAGTTGGAGGTTTAAAATATGCAAAATCTATCCTGCCACTATTTTTTCCCCGTACAGATACAACACTTAGAGATAATGGTTTAGGCAGAGAAACTCAATGCATAATTTCTGTTCTGGAGATAAATTTTTGAAGGTTGACACTCAACATTTCACAATGACACTCAACAAATTCACAGATGCTGCCACCTAGAGGTGAGACACTGATGGTGCAGAATTTCCAGATGATCAAGAGCAGTCTCTAAACAGTGGATTGCAGACTTCACTAAATGTTCAGAGTCCCCAACTGCTTAGAAATGAAGATGCCTGGGCTCTATCCAGGGGATGCTGTGGGCATGGCACCGAGCAAGCTTCAGTGTCTGCTTCCTGCAGGCTGCTCCCTCCTGGGAGTTTTATTCCTGAGTTTCCCACACACCCCTTTGGCTGTCACAAGCGGGACACACAAGAGTCTTCGGTTAAGTGGCTGGGTGATGTTGCAGAGTGCTGGGGGATATTCGCATACCGCTAGCTCCGCAAACCTGAGCATCTCTCTGGTTGTCCTGATGGAAGGTCAGTTGGAGAGCAGAGAAATCGTGATCTGAAGTGTGAACATTCTCCATATTTATGTTTGAAATCTCCTGCGCTTTGATTTATCAGATTGAAAACTGACTCTGCCTGCTTTAAAAAGTTGAGTAAAATCAGAAGTTAAGAAAAGTGCTGCTTTTGGCCTGGGTAGCTGCGAGGTTATGGCATTTCGTGGCAAAGAGGAATGTGAAATGGCAGCTGCCAGATTAACATTTTATCACGTTTCCCTTTGAGTTGACTTTTCATTTTCTTTTTCCATAGAGCCTCACAGTCTGATTTTTGGAGGAGGTTTCTATTTTTAACTTGTAGGTTTTCAGAAACAAATGAAAAGCCCGTATTTCTCTTCAATCCTAGGAACTTCCTGTTAGCAATAAAATGTTGAATTTTTACAAGCAACTGGTTTTTAGTAATAATAATTTGCGTATTTATAAAGTAAGCCTGACACTTAATGATACATTAAACAAGCAGGTAGTATTTTATAATAGAGTATTATAGCTCCTGGTGTAACTTCTGTGAGTCTAAATTATGTTTATCTTTTGGTTAATTATTGCATTTGTTGATTTCTTACAACAGTTTATTGATTTTAATTGCATTTTTTTTGGTGTGAAAGCTTCCAGTTTCATTTTTCCTTCTTGGTTTCTTTTTTCTTTTTGCTGCATCTTGCAGCGTGTTGGATCTTAGTTCCCCGACCAGGGATTGAATCCATACCCTCTGCATTGGAAGTACAGAGTCTTAACCACTGGACCACCAAGGAAGTCTCTCCTTCCTGTTTTTAATAATAAAGTAAATTTATATAGACATATATACAGACAGACACACACATATATATTTGATTCTGTTGCTAGTTTGAAGGAAACTCTGAGCTAAGATAAGTCACTTTAGCTCTAGGAGAGTGTCCTACAGTTTCCAGACGGAGTCTCCTACTCTGTTTAATGGCGCCACAGTCCATCCAGACCCCAGCACCCCAGCAAAAACTGTTTTTTTTCATGCTTTAACCCTCTGCTGCCGTCAGCCTCCACACCCAGCTGACCAGCATGTTCACTGTCTACTCTAGAGATGTCTCTGATCCAGAGCATCCTCTCCATCCCCATTGCATTATCTCACTCCAGCTCTCATGATCTCTACTAGAGGAGCCTCCCCATTCTTAATTCTTCTATGTCCTTGGGGTTAGCTTTTCAAATTCATCTCTTCCTCTGTTTTCCACTCTTTCTCCCTCTCTCCATTCCTCTCCCACTTGAAAATCTCTGTTGAGAGAAAGAATGGAGAGAGAGAATATTTTTAAAAAGATAATCACTGAGAGTTTCCCAGAATTGTTGAGAGACAGAAATATTTTGATTCAAGAAACACAGTAATGCCGAGCAGAATAAGTAAAAATAAATCCACATATAAACATATTGTGGTGAGTCAGCAAAAGACAAAGAGAAAAATCTTGGTAATCTGAGGGGAGAAGCAGATTTACCACAATTGAGAAACAATTAAGGAGGAAGCCTTTCCAATGATAATGATAGCGGCCAGAAGACAGTGAATCAATAACTTCAAAATGCTGAAAGAGGTAATGGTCAGTTCAGAATTCTGAATCCAGCTAAGTGATCACTGAAGCGGGGGGTCAGCATTAGAACATTTTTGGAAAAAGACTGGGAAAGTTTACCCAAAGCACAGCTACTGGAAGAATGACTGTAAAGCCTATTTAATTTTTTTTTAATATTTTTATTTTAAAAAATATTTATTTATTTGACTGTGCCAGGTCTTTAGTGTGGGATTTTAACTTTTAGTTGCAGCATGTGGAATCTAGTTCCCTTAACAGGGATTGAACTGGGGCCCCCTGCACTGGGAGTGCAGAATCTTAGCCCTTGGACCACCAGGGAAGTCCCCTGAAGAGCCCATTTTAGAAAAGAAGGAATTTGAGCCTAGAAGAAAAGCTAAGATGAAAGAAATAAAGAGAGGAAGAAATACATGTTTAATTTAGAAAGATCCCTCTAGAAGAATGGTTTTCAACCAGGGATAATTTTATTTCTTGGGTACATTTGGCAATGTCTAGAGGTATTTTTGGTTGACACAGTGGGGCAGAAGGTATTATGAACATCTACTGATGCTGAAGCTGAAACTCCAATACTTTGGCCATCTGATGTGAAGAACTGACTCATTTGAAAAGACCCTGATGCTGGGAAAGATTGAAGGTGGGAGGAGAAGGGGATGACAGAGGATGAGATGGTTGGATGGTGTCACTGACTCAATGGACATGAGTTTGAGCAAGCTCCGGGAGTTGGTGATGGACAGGGAAGTCTGGCGTGCTGCAGTCCACGGGGCTGCAAAGAGTTGGACACGACTGAGTGACTGTACTGAACTGAATGGGTAGAGGTCAGGAATGCGGCTAACCATCTGCAGTGTATGTGACATGGTCCCGTGTTCATCATTAATTCTTAACACTGCCTCTTTCCTTTGCGTTTCTCTTCTTATATGTTGTACCTTAACCTTGCAGTAGGCCCGCACCTTTATGGCATTTCCAGGACTGTGATAAACTATGGCCTTCACACTTTGGTTTTCCTTTTTCTTTGTTTCTTTGTGTCCTTTGACTCTTCCTAAATTGTATCTCATTCTGCATATAGGTCTTTTCTTGTTCACTTATACCAATTTCTCAACCTTGGCACTATTGACATTTTGGGTTGAGTAATTCTTTGTTATGGGGGCTGTCTTGTGCATTGTAGACATTTAGCAGCATCTCTGGTTTCTACCTGATGGATGCCAATTGTGACAACCAGAAATATCTCCAGACAATGCCAAATGTCTTCTTGATTCTAAAATTGCCCCTAGTGGAGAAAGTGAAAGTGAAAGTCGCTTGGTTGTGTCCAACTCTTTGCGATTGCATGGGCTATACAGTCCATGGAATTCTCCAAAATACTAGAGTGGGTAGCCTTTCCCTTCTCCATGGGATCTTCCCAACCCAGGGATTGAACCCAGGTCTCCTGCATTGCAGGCAGATTCTTTATCAACTGAGCTATGAGGGAAGCCCCTAGTTGAGAAACACTGATCTATACTAATTAAGTCCAGTGCAGTTCTCTGGACTTCTGCTTAATGGGAATAATATAATCTAATCATTGAGGGTGGGGTTCATGACTTGTAATGAGTTTTGCCCTATATTTAGGGCTTCCCTTGTGGCTCAGCTGGTAAAGAATCATCCTGCAATGTGGGAGACCTAGGTTTGATGCCTGGGTTGGGAAGATTCCCTGGAGAAGGGAAAGGCTATCCACTCCAGTATTCTGCCTGGAGAATTCCATGGACTGTACAGTCCATGGGGTCACAAAGAGTCCGATATGACTGAGCGACTTTCACTTCACCGTATATTTAACATGAGCCTTTTGCAACCTGTGCCCTAATCAAAAACATGGAGAGAATCTCTTTCCAAAGAGGGAGGTTTTCCCCTTGAGAATACAGGTTAACACATTTGATATTTGACCCTCAGCCCCCAGGATACAGTCATCTGAAATTGTGTCTAAGTCAGAGCTCCTCCATTTGTGTTCAAGACCAGTGGTAATTCCCCTGCATCTACATACACAGGATGAGCAAGAACTCATCCCTTTTGTATTATACCTTCCACCCCAGTCTCCTGGGGCTGTGTCTCACAGCCTTCATATGCCGTCTCTTGGTAGAGCTGGGTTTTAGAAAGTGATCCTAAATCCAAACATTTCTCATGGATTTTTTTTCATTTATTTTTATTAGTTGGAGGCTAATTACTTTACAGTATTGTAGTGGTTTTTGCCATACATTGACATGAATCAGCCATGGATTTACATGTGTTCCCCATCCTGATCCCCCCTCCCACCTCCCTCCCCATCCCATCCCTCTGGGTCTTCCCAGTGCACCAGGCCCGAGCACTTGTCTCATGCATCCAACCTGGACTGGCGATCTGTTTCACCCTTGATAATATACTTGTTTCAATGCTCTTCTCTCAGATCATCCCACCCTCACCTTCTCCTACAGAGTCCAAAAGTCTGTTCTATACATCTATGTCTCTTTTTCTGTTTTGCATATAGGGTTATCATTACCATCTTTTTAAATTCCATATATACGCATTAGTATACTGTATTGGTCTTTATCTTTCTGGCTTACTTCACTCTGTATAAGGGGCTCCAGTTTCATCCATCTCATTAGAACTGATTCAAATGTATTCTTTTTAATGGCTGAGTAATATTTCATGGTGTATATGTACCACAGCTTCCTTATCCATTCGTCTGCTGATGGGCATCTAGGTTGCTTCCAGGTCCTGGCTTTTATAAACAGTGCTGCAATGAACATTGGGGTGCACGTGTCTCTTTCAGATCTGGTTTCCTCAGTGTGTATGCCCAGAAGTGGGATTGCTGGGTCATATGGCAGTTCTATTTCCAGTTTTTTAAGAAATCTCCACACTGTTCTCCATAGTGGCTGTACTAGTTTGCATTCCCACCAACAGTGTAAGAGGGTTCCCTTTTCTCCACACCCTCTCCAGCATTTATTGCTTGTAGACTTTTGGATAGCAGCCATCCTGACTGGCGTGTAATGGTACCTCATTGTAGTTTTGATTTGCATTTCTCTGATAATGAGTGATGTTGAGCATCTTGTCATGTGTTTGTTAGCCATCTGTATGTCTTCTCTGGAGAAATGTCTGTTTAGTTCTTTGGCCCATTTTTTGATTGGGTCATTTATTTTTCTGAAATTGAGCTGCAGGAGTTGCTTGTATAGTTTTGAGATTAATCCTTTGTCTATTGCTTCCTTTGCTATTATTTTCTCCCATTCTGAAGACTGTCTTTTCACCTTGCTTATAGTTTCCTTTGTTGTGCAAAATGAAAGGGAAGGAAGATGTGAAGTGACTGTCCTCTGCTCCTGATCAATACTCATTTCCCAAGAGTCTGTCTTGTCATTGGGATGGAAGATGTTCACTTAATCTTTCCTAGCAATCTCATATAGGGTGTACTAGTGCTTCTATTTGTGCAAACACTGAAAACTGTGCTATGAATTTGCTTGAGGTATAGAGTACCTGAGGAGAGGTACCCACTTAACAGCACAAATTCAGTTTACTTCAACAAATTGTGATGAGATATACTCAGAGTTGATGCCAAAAGAAATAGGGGAGAATTACATTTCAGAGCTAGGGTGCCACAAAAAGTGACCCTGCAACTTGAGTCACTGATGTGACCAGGAGATGAAAATAATCTGATCCAACTGGGATACTGGTGTGCTGCCTTTTAGAGATGCCCAGAGATGCTCATGGACCTGCCCCTGTTTGCATACTATGGGCCCAGCTAGTCTTAAAGCCCAAATTCCTGCTTCAGTTTTAGCTCAGCTGAATTCATGGTACAGCATAATGGGAAGGACAGCCATCCTCTCCAAAAAGCCAGGGCAACATAAATTAGACATAGTTTCTAAATCATGATACCTATAGTGGGCTTCTTACAGACAACACATAGTTGGAGCTTGTGCTTTTATCCATTCTTTGGATCTGTCTTTTAACTGATATAGTTTAACCATTCACATTTAAAGTGATTATTGATAGAGCTGGGTAAATATCTACCACGTTTGTAACTGGTTTCTATTCATTGCATTTGTTTACTGTTTCTTCTTTCCTCTCTTGTTTTAATTGAACATTTTATATGATATTTAAAATGGAATGGACCCTATATGCGAGACAGCAAAAGAGACACAGATGTAAAGAACAGACTTATGGACTCTGTGGGAGAAGGCGAGGGTGGGATGATTTGAGAGAATAGCATTGAAACATGTATATTACCATATGTGAAACAGATCGCAAGTCTAGGTTCGATGCATGAGACAGGACACTCAGGGCCGGTGCACTGGGATGACCCTGAGGGATGGGATGGGGAGGGAGGTGGGAGGGGGGTTCAGGATGGGAACACATGTACACCCGTGGCTGATTCATGTCAATGTATGGCAAAAACCACTACAATACTGTAAAGTAATTAGCCTCCAATTAAAATAAATAAATAAAACAAAACAATAAAAAAATGGAATGGGTACCTACCCCCTTATTTCTCTGCCTTTAAAACATTTTCCTTTTGTCAAAACGTCCCTGAAGGGGTAATTCAACTTTAATTGTATGTGATGGAATGTTTCCTAGTAAAGTTTATATGGAATGTAGTAGGTATGGTTAACCTGCTAATGTTGGGAAGTTGTAATAAGTGAAACCACTTGTCCTGGCTTTCTGGAAGGTGATCTGTGGTTTTCTAGAATATTGGCTGGGTAGAAGATGTCACAGTAGAAGGGCAGGCATTTGAGTAGAGGTTGTTCAGATGAGGAACCGGTATTCCAAACAGTGGGCAGTGCATGGAGACTGATCTCAGAGCAATTAGGGGTTGTGTGTCCTCACAGTCAAGCTTGAGCACTGAATGCGTTATATATAGAGATGTTGTTATAGGGGGTCATTGGGTTCTCTGGGGCTATTACTTTGGTGGTTCAACTTTTTTTGGCATTCCATGCGTTAATTGACATTTGGGAGCAGACCGAGAATCTTAACCACCATGTATATGCCACATCTCTGAGAAAACCTGAGGTTAGTTGGGGACTGCCTGCATTTTAGAACTAAGAGGATGGTTGGGAATGTTTATTTGACACGAGAACTGGCTGAGAGAAATTAATCACCGAGCTTTCTTCAAGTTTCCTAATTTCCTCTTGTTCTCTTAAGTTTGGCTGTATCGTTCTTTTTAGAATTCAAGACCATGTGCTGCCATTTAACTTCTGACTCTAGCACAATCCCGCTAATCCCTTCTCCAGGTGTAGTGGTTATTTAGTTTTAGAAGATTGAAAGCGTCAGTGAATCAGGGAATGATTAATGGCACATGAGGACAAAGTCAATTAAATTATGCAGCTATGAAGATTCTGGAGGATTTCTGATATATGAAACTGAAAAACCTGATTTAAAACTGTATTAAATCTGATTTGCAAAGGATGATATATTTTAGAATCAAAAGGCATTAAAATGCTCCAATAAACTCATCCATTCATCCAGTCATCTAGATTCTTGCTACCTGACGTGTGGTCCTCTAGAGATAAGGCAGCTTGAACTGGGATTAAACAATATAATCCAAAAGGGGCACGTCTGAGGGATAGTTTGGTGGTAGCTTCAGCATATCTTGGTGATTAATAGATGTGGTACGTGAGTGAGTGGATATTGTATGTGCTTCCAGATAAGTTGAAATATATTACTGAAACTTTATTGTTTAGGTGAGTTCTGTCAAACTTTAATGTGAATACAGATCACTTGGAGATTTTAAACTGAAGATTCTCATTCAGTAGGTGGGGGTTGAGGGTGACATTCTGCTTTTCTGACAGGCTCCTGTATGACTGTTGCGGAGCTTGTAATTTAGTGTGAGATGCAGATAACAATATCACACCCAAAAATGTGTAGTGTAGTATAGTGATGAGCAGGCAGGTGCTGTGAAGGAAAGGGGTCTTTTTAAAGATCCTTGGAAATCTTGTTTTTATCAAACATGCCTGTGAGTTCCCAGAACAGCACTCCATAAAGACATTTGCTTTACCACCGGTTTTAAGTGGGAGGTCTGCTTATACCACGTTTAGGGAAAAGGATTGACCAGTGTGGTATGTGTTCTAACTTTTTTGTATACATGGTTTAGATACCAAAAAACCCAACAACCACAGTACTGCTTGAGGGGGGGAATTAGTTAGCTTGATTTGGGTTCCCTGGGAAATAGGTTCTGAGCCAGAGATGGGCATGTAAGAAGTTTATTGGGAAGAACCCTTGGGATCAATGTGTATGAGTGTATTTGTGGATGTGGGCGGTGAGGATGAAGTGGGAACAGAGCAGGGTTGGGTAGAGAGGGAGTTTGGACTGTGATGATATACACAGGTTTCAACGCATCATATAGGGTGATCTGGAGCGGGAGGGCCTTCAAAATTGTCTCACAGTGGGGCTTTTGCACCTCTCATCACTGCCTGGAGGCAACCTGCTACAGGAAAGGGGTGTGACCTTGAGAAATTCTCTTGGAGGGTAAGGCCACAAAGACAGAAAGTCAGCTGAACGCCATCCGCACCAATATTTACAGCAGCTGGGGGAGTGTCAGTGCTCACTACAGCCTCTCCTATATCAGCTGATTGAAATGAAGGGACTAAGAAGTTATCAAGGGGGAAAGGCAAGCTGGCCACACGGTGGATTTCTGGAGCCACGGGTACGGCCAGTCGGCTGGCGGGGGTGGGGGGAGGGGATGACTGTGCCGCTTGTTTGTTTCACTGAGTCCGGAGTTGAAGTAGGTTGGGGTTTTTGAGATGTGGTTCATCAGAGTTCATCCAGTGGGTTTTTGGACAGCAACTGACTTGCAAATTGTTTTGAAAGTCGGGAACGCATAGAGGATCTACGCTTTGAATTCTGTGGTCGGGGAGGTGGTGATGCATGGGGCAGATTTTCTGAGCGCCCAGATTCAGGCTCACCTTGTAATATTTCCCTCCAGCAAAGGGGCACCTTCTGACGACTGTGTGCCTGGTTAGGAAGGTAGGGGTTTGGAAGTTTTCTACGGCGGCTTCTTTTCAGCAAAATAAGAACACAGCTGGTCTATGGTCGTAACTGGAGAATGGGCGAGTTCCTTCGCTTTTATCATCCGAGGTGGTGTCCATTTATTCAACAGCTGTTTCCTGCGTGGCTAGTACTGAGTGGGCCAAGCACTGCATTAGGACACAGGGCTCCTTTCTTTTTGGAATGACGGGGGAGCAAGCTAGTTGATTAAACAGATATTAAATAATCACAAATAAGAAAATCTGATTAGCTCAGTGAAGGGGGAAGACACAATTAGGGATTCCGCGTGGGCGCTGCTGGCGGGAGATGCGCAGTCACTGACTGGGGTGCGTGGGCTGGGCCCCGCGGGGGCAGGGCGGGACGAGCTGCGGGCTCCACGGAGGCGGTGTCTGCGGCTGCCGGGAGGAGCTAGCGCCGAGGCGCCCGGAGCCCGAGGACCCCGCGGAGCCCCGGAGCCCGAAAGGCGCAGGCGCGCGCAGGTAACGCGGAGGCGGAGCTGGGGCCCCAGGGCCGCGCGCTGCAAGGGCCGCGCGGTGGGATCCAGGCTCCAGCCGCGGGCTCGGCACCAATTC